>NW_026652279.1:153171755-153711016 GCF_009828535.3 Hylobates moloch
CCCATCATTTTCAGGTACACCAATCAGACGTAGGTTTGGTCTTTTCACATAGTCCCAAATTTCTTGGAGGCTTTGTTCATTTCTTTTTATTCTTTTTTCTCTAAACTTCCCTTCTTGCTTCATTTCATTCATTTCATCTTCCATCAGCGATACTCTTTCTTCTAGTTGATCGCATCTGCTACCGAGGCTTCTGCAATCTTCGCATAGTTCTCGAAACTTGGCTTTCAGCTCCATCAGCTCCTTTAAGCCCTTCTCTCCATTGGTTATTCTAGTTATCCATTCGTCTAATTTTTTTTCAAAGTTTTTAACTTCTTTGCTATTGTTTTGAATTTCCTCTCGTAGCTCAGAGTAGTTTGATTGTCTGAAGCCTTCTTCTCTCAACTCGTCAAAGTCATCCTCCATCCAGCTTTGTTCCATTGCTGGTGAGGAACTGCGTTCCTTTGGAGAAGGAGAGGTGCTCTGCTTTTTAGAGTTTCCAGTTTTTCTTCTCTGTTTTTTCCCCATCTTTGTGGTTTTATCTACTTTTGGTCTTTGATGATGGTGATGTACAGATGGGTTTTTGGTGTGGATGTCCTTTCTGTTTGTTAGTTTTCCTTCTCCCAGACAGGACCCTCAGCTGCAGGTCTGTTGGAGTTTACTAGAGGTCCACTCCAGACCCTGTTTGGCTGGGTGTCAGCAGCGGTGGCTGCAGAACAGCAGATTTTCGTGAGACCACAAATTCAGCTGTCTGATAGTTCCTCTGGAAGTTTTGTCTCAGAGGAGTACCCGGCTGAGTGAGGTGTCAGTCTGTCCCTACTGGGGGGTGCCTCCCAGTTAGGCTGCTCAGGGGTGAGGGACCCACTTTAGGAGGCAGTCTGTCCGTTCTCAGATCTCCAGCTGCATGCTGGGAGAACCACTACTTTCTCAAAGCTGTCAGTCAGACAGGGACATTTAAGTCTGCAGAGGTTCCTGCTGAAATTTTGTTTGTCTGTGCCCTGCCCCCAGAAGTGGAGCCTACAGAGGCAGGCAGGCCTCCTTGAGCTGTGGTGGGATCCACCCAGTTGGAGCTTCCTGGCTGCTTTGTTTACCTAAGCAAGCCTGGGCAATGGCGGGCGCCCCTCCCCCAGCCTCACTGCCACCTTGCAGGTTGATCTCAGACTGCTGTTCTAGCAATCAGCGAGATTCCGTGGGTATAGGACCCTCCGAGCCAGGTGCGGGACACAATCTCCTAGTGTACCGTTTTCCAGGCCTGTTGGAAAAGTGCAGTATTAGGGTGGGACTGACCCAATTTTCCAGGTGCCATCTGTTACCCCTTTCTTTGACTAGGAAAGGGAACTCCCTGACCCCTTGCGCTTCCCGAGTGAGGCAATGCCTCGTCCTGCTTCAGCTCGAGCACAGTGCGCTTCACCGACTGTCCTGCACCCACTGTTTGGCACTCCCTAGTGAGATGAAACCAGTACCTCAAACAGAAATGCAGAAATCACCCGTCTTCTGTGTCGCTCAGGCTGGGAGCTGTAGACTGGAGCTGCTCCTATTCGGCCATCTTCAAGATAAATTTTCTGAAGAAAAATTATATATGTATCTGCATCAGAGTTTTAAAAATAATATTTTGAAAGAGAAAAGGGGTTCTGGGTCAGATTTTGATGTTGAGCTTTATTTCTTTTATGTTTTTTGTTGCAAGTTACTTTTAATTACCTAAAATTTTTATACAAGGTGTTTTTCTCTTAATCACTCATAAATTGTTCATACTTCTGAATGTGAAATACATTATATTGTATTCTCCATAACGTGCTAATGAGCTGTTATCTTTTCTCTGCATAGGATCTTTTTTGTTTATTCTATCTTAAAAATAAACTACAGCAAATTCTATTTCAAATCATACTATAGGCAGTTATATTCATAAATTCTCATATTTCTAAATGTTAGATATGTCCAAATTTACATTGTTATTTCGACCAAAAATTATTAATGTGCCTTTGTCCAGAGCCTTCTCCAACCCCCAGTAATGTATGTGGGAAGTCGCCCAAAGGCCAGGATTCTTGAGATAAAAGCCATCATCATGATAGACAGTGTGCTTTTGACATCAGACCCTAGTGTCCAGGGGCCATTGGCAGCAAGGGGAGGGTGTTTGTCATCAGTCTGGAATGCTCTGGGTGGAAGGGTGGGAAAAGGGTCCAAGATAATGGGTGAAAAGAGAGTTATTCAAAGAGAGGGAAGGCTTTCTGAGAGTTTCAGGATAATAGAAAATTAAAAAGAGAAGAGAAGATTTTATGTGATTTACCCTTTATGTGTTCTTGTTTTTACCTTTTCTGTTTTTTGGGCTTTTTTTGTTTGTTTGTTTGTTTGTTTGTTTGTTTGTTTGTTTTGAGACACAATCTCACTCTGTTGTCCAGGCTGAAGTGCAGTGGTGTGATCCTGGCTTATGGCAACCTCAGCCTCCTGGGTTCAAGTGATACTCATGCCTCAGCCTCTTGAGAAGCTGGGATTACAGGCACGAACAATCATGCCTGCTAATTTTTTAATTTTTTTATTTTTACTAGAAACAGGGTTTCACAATGTTGGCCAGGCTGGTCTTAAACTCCTGACCTCAAATATCCACCGCCTCAGCCTCAGCCTCAGCCTCAGCCTCCCATAGTGCTGGGATTACAGGCATGAGCCACCGCACCCGGCTCCTTTTCTGTGTTTGAAAGAGATTCCAGTTAACATTTTAGTTGGACTCTGCTCCTCTAATTGTTAAAGCATTCTGGAATACCTCGACAGTATAAAAATTTTAAGCATTTCAAGTTTAACAAACTTCAATTCTGGTGAATGAAGTTCAGTGGATACATTATATTTCAGAAGTTAATTATTAATACAAGTTTGGTGGTCTCCTATCAGAAAGTTACTGCTGAAAGTGGTGAAAATCTTATTCTTAAAAATTCCTCATTTGCCTGATAGAAGCTTTTCAAATTGGACGATTTGAAAATTAGATTTATTTTGTTGAAGTTTTATGTTCAAGACATTTTTAAGTATAAAAATCAACTTGATTTAGCATCCTTTCCATTCACTTTTAATTTTTACTACTGATATTACTGTGAATCAATTGTGTTGCTTTGTGAGTGCCCTCGGTGGTGTGCTGAAAAGTATTAACTGGCTTGCTTAGAGCACACCACACACCTGAATTGCAGTGTTTGCCAATACCTGTGTTGTAACACCGCTATCATGGCTGATTTCAAATTTCCAACATGTCGTCACTTAATGTGGAATAAAGGAGAAATGTGTAGTAACACAGCCTTCTACATTATCTCCCCCATATAGACTTAAACAATCTCCAGAGCATAGACAATTGCAAAATTAAACAAATAAGTAGGAAGCTGTGATTTTTGAGTATGTATTGCCTTTGCCTTTATTATAAATTACTTATTGTAAGTATACCTAATTTATTTATTTTTAATGCCTGTGTTTAATTACTGGCTCCCAAAACCCTTGACAAATGCCAGCACACCAGTGGTACATATTTTTTAAGAATAGAAATACTGTTTCTGTTTCATGCAAGATGCATGATTCCATACCATCTTAATAAGCAGTAGTCAGTTATCAATCACTTAATGTTATAAAGTTGGTCTTTGCTTCTCATGTTTTCCTGTAGAATTGCATATATGTTCTTATGGCAGAAATGATCACAAGGTACTATCATTCCTATATGTGTCCCCACTAATCTCTGAAATATTCGAATAGAGGGTAGGTGTGGATTTTTTCGGGGGGTTTTGTTTGTTTTTTGTTTTGTTTCATAAATGTTGCTGTTTTATTCCACATCCCCAGAAACTGATGCAGTATCTGGCAGAGAGGATACTTTCAGTGAGTGTTTGTTGTTTGGTTGGTGGAATGAATAAAAGACAGACGGACACAGGGACTAATTGAAGAAGAGAGTAGGGCAGATACCCTTAAACATTATCTGCAAGGTTGTCTCTATTTTCTCTTCCAGCTGGTGGGACAAAGGGTGGAAACTGAAAGAATGTCTCAGCCAGGGCAGCAGTATAAACATCCAGGTTGCTCAGAGTCAGAAAAAACTGTCATGAAAGTGGAAATAATATCTGTTGTATTTCTAACAAGTGAGGATTTGAATATGCAATTGTTAGAGTTGATTGTTTTCTCACCATCTTTTTCAAGATCGATATTATTGAATTAAATATACATGTATTTTACATTGCCTAAGGTAGAACACTCCTGTAAAAACATCAGGAATCTTAACTGTGAGCTTTGTTACAATTTGGGGCCAATGTATTTTTTGTTCCCCCATGAGAACGCATCTCTAAAACTAAAAAAAAAAAAAAAATTCAGTTAGAAAATATGAATTAAGATGGAAATGTATTCTCTATAAGATCACTTACCCTTACCCTCCACTGTGAACCACTTCTCATATCTAAAGCATGATCCACTTACACACCTACACAGGTTGTCTGGCACATCAGCATAGCCTTCATATATTCCGCATAAATACTGAACCTTCTCAGGCTAGCATTTTATGATTACTCTAGTGATAATTGATTTGTTTAGGCAAATAAGCTACCTTCTTAATATAATAAGTAGCTTGCACTGTTGAAGCATATACCATTTGCCTATTGTTAGGTATTTTCATACATTTATGTATCACACATGTTACACACACAGTGCATCCACATTGTTATTGCTATGATTTTCCAGAGAATTTTCAAAAAGTTTAAAAATCGTGTACCAAATCCCATTCCATTTTTTAACTCAACCAGCTGTGAAAACAAGTGCTCTAGAGCATGAAACAATATATACATTAGTCATTTAATTTGTCATTGCTTTGTGTGTATAATGAAAATTACTGATCTTTGACTTCATTTACCTTATTCAACATCCATATATTTTTCTCTATTTTAAGAATCATTAGCACATATTAATAAACAGTTCTACTTCAAAGTAATTAATGTACCTATTTTTGAACAACAGAAATTCTCTGGTAGTCTGAATTAGAAAAAAAATGAATGCAGGATATTGCTTATACATGAGGATTAAAAGTACTGCTATTTTCTTTTGCTATGGCTCTAAAGTTTCTTTCCAAGTATGAAGGAAATGTAAAGGTATGTTAGCATAATGAAGTTTCATGCATTTTTGCATTTAACAATCTAGGAAACTTAAATTCTCATCTCAAATATTTCACTTGAGGGAAAGTTAAAATCAAAACCCAAATATCAACCATTGTGTTGACTAAAATTTGATATAGGATTAAATAAATTTTATAAAGTCCTAGTTTACTCCACTGAAGAAAAACATATTTCTATAATACATAGCATAATGACATGCAGGTGGTTTTTCTAGCTGTTCAACTTTTACCTTTCAATCTATTTTATGTCATTTTGCTTGTAATTTTTGGCTTTGCTTTGTTTAAAAGGCCATATAAATATAGTCATTCCTTTAGTACATAGTGTTCCTCATACGTGTTTGACTAAGCTAACTAATGAGTTCCAGCTTGTCTTTTGTTGGATGCCTTATTTCTTAATGACCCTTGATAAGGGAAAATATACTTTTGTCTAAAATCTCTCTTTCTAATCAAAGCGGCAACCTTGTTATCTAAACATAAGGCAAATGCCAAATCTGATTAACAACTAGAAAAACTGTAAGACAGAAAATTAATTTAGGCCCCCAAATGTCTTAAACTTACACAAAGTTGTTTTCAAGATTTTGAACCACCAAATGATTTATGAAAAACGACTGTTTTGAAGATTTTTTAAATGTGGATTTTAAAAATCAATCATGATCTACCAAATATATAAACCAACACTCTTCTTGAATCTTTGACCCTTGGCAATAAATCCCTGGTATCTTATTAAATTTGAAATGTAATATGAGTTATTTTACTTGATATTAGCAAATTACTGCAGATTTTTTTTCTTTCATACAATGTAGGATTTTCTTAGAAACTACCTTCCTAAAAAGTATGTGGAAGATATCTCTGAAGTAAGTTACTCAGGCTACCTTTTTTTTTTTTTTTTTTTTTGAGACAGAGTCTCGCGCTCTCACCCAGGCTGGAGTGCAGTGGCGCGATCTCGGCTCGCTGCAAGCTCCGCCTCCCACGTTCACGCCATTCGCCTGTCTCAGCCTCTCCGAGTAGCTGGGACTACAGGCGCCCGCCACCACGCCCGGCTAATTTTTTGTATTTTTAGTACAGATGGGGTTTCACGGTGGTCTCGATCTCCTGACCTCGTGATCCGCTACTCAGGCTACCTTTTAACACATGGTGATGGCTTGGCAACATGCCAGTTTAAAAATCTTCGTAGATAAATACATTATTGGTTTAGTTACTGTTATGCTGTTACAGCAATGCATTTCTAAGTAAATTACACTTAAATGTAAGATAAGGAAAACACAAAAACTTTGAAATACATAAATTGAAAAGAGCTGAAGTTAAAGATGAGTCTAAAATAGAATTATTGCCAGGCGTGGTGGCTGATGCCTGTAATCCCAACACTTGGGGAAGCCGAGGCGGGTGGATCACCAGGTCAGGAGAGCAAGACCATCCTGGCCAACATGGTGAAACCTCGTCTCTACTAAAAATACAACAATAGCTGGGTGTGGTGGCACATGCCTCTAATCCCAGCTACTCAGGAGCCTGACTCAGGAGGCTGAGGCAGAAGAATCACTTGAACCAGGAGTCAGAGGTTGCAGTGAGCTGAGATCACGCCACTGCACTTCAGCCTGGGGACAGAGCGAGACTCCATCTCAAACATACATACATACATGCGTACATACATACAATAGAATTATTAGTCAAATCAAATTATTGATGGGAAAAAGATCCAGAAACAAAGATTCTTCCTTATGCCTTTATAAGTTACAGTATACTGATTATGCTGCTAAATTTCTTTATTTTCTGTTGTAATTCAGCTTACATGTTCATTCTATTTATTTTCTTTCAAACATTTTAGAGGAGTTTGAGAAAATATGTTGTATTTCTGGTCCACTTCCTTTGAAATAGTTTTAGTTGTCATACTTTATATCAACAATCAGAAATAAATATAATAATAGCAAAACAGTCTTTGTAACTTTAAATAATCTATATTTTCATTTCAATTTATAACCTGAGCAATAATTAAATGAATTTATTCCTGTGACAAAAATTTATGTAACGCATAACGTATCAGCCAATCTTAGAAGTACAAAGAAAATTAATATATACAAATCTGCACTTGTACCCCTGACCTTAAGAGTTAAATAAAAGAAAATTAATATATAACCTCTGTTAATTCAAGTGAGGAAACAGGCATACAAAGGTTAAATAACTTGTACAGGTCATGCATATAGTAAGTGCAGAGCTTTAGTTATGGCTTTAAAGGAGAGATGAGCAAGCAAGTAACCAAGTAGATGGTGAATGGGGAAAAAAAAAAAAGCTCACAAACTGTGAGCTAACACTAGATCTGGCTAAATTTAGGGCATAAAATAAAAAGAAAAAAGTAAAAGCAAATTATATGAGACATTTGACCACAATTGTATGACAAAGAAAAGGTAGTATTTTTGATAAATCTTAAACATAAAACATAGTTTGGAAAATAATTTCTGTAGAAACCTGAAGAAATTACTGGAAAATTCTGGCATTCTAAACAGAATGAAAGAACACACACAGGCTCATATATTTTGTTATTGCTTAATGCAATCTCACTAGCTAGGTTGCATCTCTTTGCTATTGTCTATAGATGAACTGAAATGCTATGAACATAGTAGGCATTCAATAAATACTTATAAATTTATTAACATTTTAATGTGTATGTAATGAAATATCTTAAGTAGAAATATATTTCATAAGCTGAAGTCCAGTGTGCCTTTCATTGTTGAAGAAATAAGGTTCCATGCTCAATTTATGTCATAAACAAAATGATTTGAAGACTCAATTTACCCTCTAATGAGTTTTGCCACATCAGGTAATTATCATTTAATTTGCCATCACAAGCATTATTAAACAAGAAAAGGCCCTTGCACTAACAAGGAAGCATCTGCATCTCACACCAGGAAAAGGGGAGTGCAGTCAAGCTTTGGATCAGCCCTCTACCTGTCAGGGAAAGAGAAGGAGGAGACAAAAAAAAAGGCAAGGAAATTTATGAACTACAGAAAAGGAGAAATTCAATCTTACTACCAATCTTCCTAAAAAATATATAATACTTATAATCTATATTATGTAATCTATATACTGATCTCTTAATAATTTAACATGTTCTGAAGGAAGTGGTATAATGAAAAAAATTAAGTCTATGAAATCGAAGAAGTCACAGTTTTAATATTAACTTCATTAGGTACTATTTCTGGACATCCAAACAAGGTACTTAGTATTTTTGGTACTTAAGGAAGATATATATACAAAAAGAGTACATACATATACAAAATAGGTATTTTTCCCCATGTTTTACCAAAAAAGACATATATATACAACATACATATACAACATACATATATAAAAATACATACATATATAACAGATACATATATGTATATGTTGTGTATATATATGTACATGTTGTATTTTTGGTAAAATATGGGGAAAAATACCTATTAACTAGTTTGAACTGATTAGATGAGGAAAAAATATTTAAAAGAGCTAACATGCTTTAGGCATTTAATATTTCTTATGTAAATTAATAAATGTAGGCATATATATTTTTATGCGCATTGTATTATCTCAAAAGAACAATTTATTTTTATTTATATACTGGATCTCTAATCTGTCTAATGGTAAAACATAAGTTTTGTGTTTAAAATTGGACTTCAATAGAAAAGAAAGATCGAAAATTTTTAAGAAGTGGACCGTTTGTTTATGCATGATTCCCAATATTAAGAATAGAGTTTGTAAAGTCAATAAATCAATAAATGAGTCATTTGTTCTAATATTCATATTTCTCATATACAAAATGTACTTAAAATATAATTCACAGATAAATATAAATGATATATTAGGGCATTGGAAAATGGGAATCCATTACTTATATCTAATTTCAAGCTATATGACAATGACTCATATCAAAAAAGTAGTACTTTACACAAATTGCATAAAGATGAGTTGGTTTTTAACAGTGTTCTTTTGCCTGCTGTATTGTGTGTTCTATGTTGTTTTGATGTAGTTTCTGTTTATAAATACTAACATCCTCCTTTCTCAAGACATTCAATCATGTCAAGTGTAACCTATGGATTTTTCTGGATTTACTTAGTAAAGATTTATGAATGAATAAGTCAGTGAAGAAAAATTATTCCTTTCATGCAGAGTTTACTTTATAATATGACAGGGAACACACATCACAGTAAAGTATGTTTGCATATGTAGGATATAGTAACATAAAATTAAAAATAATGAAAATTAATATGTTAACAAAAGCAGTATGTGGTCATACTTGTGGAATGAATGTATTTGGTAGTGTGAAATACCAAAAACCTCTATTGCTTGATATTTTCAATGTTAACCCCCAAATGGTGGTGGTAGTTTTCTTAAACAGAGGACAAAATGACGTGCGTGATGAGGGATAAAATACATTTTTCTAGAGACACATTTGCTTTCTGTTTTATGATTAGGTATAGAATGGTTGCTGAAGGCCAACATCAAAGAAAAACCCCCATACTTGAATATTAATGCCTAAGAGTATCTTAAGAGAAAACAAAAGTTTTCATGTTTTAATAAAGATAAAATATTTTAAATGTTTGGCATAATAAATAACTGAAAGTCAAATTCAATGGAATAGCTGTACTACGTATCATTATGTAGTACAGCATATCATTATGTAGTACTACATTATGTAGATATATAGCTGTACTATATATCATTCTACTTATTATTATGTTAGTGACTTGACTTTCTCAACATTTTTGCTACAGTGATTTTAGAAATCTGAAAATGCTACCATGTATTTCTACCTCACAAATAAAAGGAGACGGACTTCGACCAAGATCAGTTTTAGAGTCATTCTTGAAATAGTTTATCATTATCTTGGCACCCCCAAAATACTTAATATTCTAGAAAACAAATCTGAAAAAATTATAGACTGAGAGCATGATGACATCATTTAATTTGCATAAGGAAAAAGTGATTTTGCAAAATACGTAAAATATGTTATATGTTTGGAAGAGACAAAGGAAGATTCCAAATGGAAGTCAATCTGAAGGAGAGAACATACCTTTAATAACTTCTGACACACACACACACATAGGTATATATACACATATATATAAAACCTAAGCATGTTTATACATATTCTCAGATTAATAAGAGTCTCCGTATACACATCAATCTAATGGTTTTAATATAATTAAGTGGATATAGAAAGTTACTATGGATCAGAGGAAAGTGAGGGGACAGTCAATGCCTTTAAAAGTACATATTGATTCAGATTGGATAAAGTAAATGAAGAAGATCATGGAGATTGTAATAACATTGACACCAGTCAAACTGAACTTGCTAAATGGAGGCAAAACATAAACAAATATCCAATATACTCCCACAGTTGCTGTATTATTCCTGTCATTATATCCTAAATGAATATACAGTACCAGAGACCAATTAGCTCTGTTGTTGTGATTCTTGAGGGTGATTCTATTCACTGTGATGGAGCATATCAAGAGGAGAAACAAAGAAGACATGGTAATAGGAGGAAGCATAGGGTATGTCCTTTCACCAGGCAAACAGATGATTGGATGAACAAACTGTAGTAGAGCCACACAATGGAATACTTCTTAGTAATAAAAAAGAATGAGCTCTTGATACACAACGTAAAGTGGATGAATCTCAAGCTAATTATGCTGAGTGAAAGGAGTTGGCCAAAAATCTTTATGATTTCATTTATATAAAAGACTAAGAATTACAAACCAATAAGGAGTGACAGAAAATCAGTGGTTTCCTATGAATGAGGCAGGGCACAGAGGGGGCGAGGTTACAAAGGGGCCTCACTATACTTTTGGGATTGATGGATAGGTTCATTATCTTGATAGTGGTTATGGTTTCAGAAGTGTGTATGTATGCTAAAGTTATCAATGGTACATTTAAATGTGTGTAGTTCATTGTATGTCAATGGTACTTTAATAAAAATAAGACTTTCCAGAGTCCGTTTGATCAGGAATCCTTGAATCACAAATGTGATCTTAAGATTTTTCAAAATCATTGAGATCATTTAGGTGAAAAATATTATTTACTGTATTATGTAGATGTTGCCACCCTGAGTGAAGAATAAAGCTATTTATCAAAAGAAAAGGAAAAAAAAAGTCAGATTTCTGATGTTCTCATTCAGGTGTAATTCTACTTACCGGTAAGTATATCCTACAACTATGATAAAAATTTCAGACTTGTACAATAAGAGAAAGTATGGGTTTGTATATTTCCTTCTTCTCTCCCACTAAAACTTTTAATATAGAACCTACATGTAGATAGCCTGGGAATTTTAAAAATTTATTGAAATTTTTCTCAATTTACTAATATTTTTATAGAAACTTAAGCCAGTATGTATATGTGTATATATATGTTTACCGTTGGTAGTTTATTGATTGCTTTAAAAACTCATAAATCTATTAGTCTTTGTATTATGTTTACAATAGAGATAGAACATTTATGCTTCTATGAAAAAATGCAACATAAATGGTTTGGACATAATGTTTTCTGCAAGTTGGCAAACTATAGGCATTTCAGTAGGATAACATCTACTATAATAACTTGCTTCTACTATAATAACTGGTCTAGTTCTTCAAAGAACAAATGAACGGGGATCATAATGTAAGAGCCCAGTTTAATACTTGGTTAAGTCAAGTAAAGGAAACATATTTGTCTAAAGTAATTTGGGTAATTCTTTAAACCTTCCCTGTGATTTTTTTTTTTTATTTTTCTATTTACTATCTTTTTCTGTTGACTTCCCCAAGGACACCAGGTCATACAACCATCTTCATCAGGCTCTATGGTCAGGAAGGAATGCCCCTCACTAGCCATAAACATTTTTCTCTTGCTCAGCTGATGACGTTGGCTGCAGTGACCAGTGGTAGTCTCACCTTGAATACTGCCTTCACATTTTCATCCTGTCTCCCTATCTGCCTGACCTAATCTGTTTCAGTGTTCTCTTTGTTCACTACATCCCGAGAATTAATGTTTATCCTAGTTTGGTGATTTCTAGCAGGGAAAAATGGTCTCTTTACAAAATCTTGTTAATGATATTTCACTTCAGGGACCAAGACTCGTTTTACTGCAGTTTTTGCCTTTGCCTTCTTCAAATCATTATCTTTTGCTCCCAACTGATAGCAAGGAGCTGAACGCCCAGGTTTAATTTGCAATGTCCTTGCTTAATTCAAACTTGCCACTATACTCTCAGAGTAGCCCGGTTTATCTTTTGAAAACACTTTCCACTGTAAAATACTTTCAACTCTTTTCTGTTCTCTTGCTGTGTATTACACATGCTTGTGTTACTGTCTTACACACTGGAGGAAATTAGACTTGTCTAGTTCAGGAAATTAGCATGTTCTCTTAGATATTTTGAAAGGTAAGATTTACCTGATAATCAGTACTCAACCTATCAAAATAATGGCTGCCTTGGCTGTAGGTCAGGAGGACAGGTTCAGGGAAAATGGTGCATCTGCTGGAGCAGGCAGAATAGTCTGTTTCATTTCTGCAATAGCTAACATAATAACAGAAGAACCAGTAATGAGGGCTGGTGAGGGTCTTAACATACACAGTGGTCTTTAGCACCATCATTTGTGTTATCGCTGTGAATCACTGACATAATTGTACTATTTCTGATTTGAAAAGCTATAGATGGCTGCTCAATTTCTTTTACAGTGAAATCAAAACTTTTCAGTATGACACTCAAAGAGCCCTTATTTTGTCTCCAAACCACATTTGTTGCATCATTTTCTCCTCTTTCTTGCTCACTTCCCAAACATAGCCTTCTCATTCTTCCAGGCCAGTAACAGTGCAACTTCTTATATGTCTGAGAGATGCTTCCATCTTGTCTTCACTAAGCAAAGTTTTCCCTCAAATCCAAAGCCCAGCACAGGCTTCTTTGAAACTTTTCCTAGCCAGGCCTGATCCTCTTTGAAATGTACTTTTTGGAAATATTACTGTGCTGCTTCAGGGCAAAAGGAGCTTTGTGTACACCTCTTGTGGCACTGTGATTCATGGAGTTGTTAACAAGTGATTCTCATTAAAATGAGAAACTTGAGAATAGGAAATAGGACTTTTTCACTTTGTACTTCTAGATATGTGCACATGCCCGGCACATCACAATAGATCTTCAATCTGTATTTGTGGAAGGAGTAAGTGAAAATCTTATGTAGCGATTTTCTTGGGTAGGCAAATGGACTGTGGCAACAGAAATATCTGGAGGACTGCAAAATGCAAATGTACAACCAGATAGGGAGTTCCCAAAAGGGAGAAAAATGCAAACAAACAACCAAATATAGAATCTGGGGTGATTAGAGTTTTTGTCTATTCCTAAGAGAACAAGTAAGAAAGGTCTGAATTTTAGTCCCAAGTAAACAGGAATATTAGGAAAAGTATCAATCAAGGTCTTAGACATAGAGGAATAAGAGTGAATCAATTAATGGAACTAGGCTATAAGGTTAGAGTGGCTGATTTTAAGAAAACGAGAGTTCATTGTCGAAATGACACAAGGAACAAGGTACCAGAGATGGTGCTCCTTAAACTAACCCCGACTAGGAGCAGACTTAGCTCAAGGTGTCCTTGTCTTTTGCAATTTATTCGCAT
Organism: Hylobates moloch; assembly: GCF_009828535.3. NCBI lineage: Eukaryota > Metazoa > Chordata > Mammalia > Primates > Hylobatidae > Hylobates > Hylobates moloch. The sequence continues at coordinate 153,185,455 of NW_026652279.1, forward strand.
CACTCCATGTTCATGGAAAGGAAAATAGTAATCAAAAAGGCTTGTCACTTAAAGTTCCACACTTCAGGGGGTTACTTTAGGTTCTGCACCTGTACCTATTTCAAAGTTTCTGGTCCTTGTGGTGTTTTCTATATATTTATGGCTTGGGGCTAGTTGTTTTCATTGTTACTATTTTTAATCCATAACTGACTCTCTACTTAGGACTTCTGAAACAATGGCATGGTGCTTTTCCCCCACCAGATATTGCTTTTCATTTCCTCCTCCTTGAATTTATTTGCTCAGCTGCCAAGCAACTCCTGGTTTGCTCTCTTCTAGGTTCACCCTCTACTGGCTTATGGTACAAACTATATCAGGGCTTATGACCTTAAATTTCTGAGTGAAGGGACTCAGAATTTAAGTGAGTGCAGTATTCTAGAGGAGTCAAGCAGTTATAATCATCCTTCTTATAACATTCCTCCTGTTCATTTTTGAATCTCTATAAAGAAATAGCTGAGGCTGGGTAATTGATAAAGAAGGCAGGCTTACTTGGCTCATGGTTCTGCAGGCTGTACAGGAAGCATGGCATCTGCACTGTTCAGCTCCTGGGGAGGCTTCAAGCAGCTTCTACTCATGGTGGAAGATGAAGCTAGAGCAGGTATATCACGTGTCGAGAGCAGGAACAAGAGGGAGGAGAGGATGGAGGTCCCAGACGTACAACCAACCAGATCTCACATGATCTAATGGAGTAAGAACTCACTTATCGCCAAGCAGATGGTGCTAAGCCCTCATAAGGGATCTACTGCCATGATCCAATCACCTCCCACCAGGCCCCACTTCCAACATTAAGAATCACATTTCAACGTGAGATTTGGAGGCGACAAACATCCAAACTATGTCCTCTCCAAACACACATCAAGGACTACTTTGGTTATCTCAGTATCATCTTATTAGTTTCTGCCGCCACCATAAGACAAAAGTTAGAGAGGAATTGCCGTTCTTCCTTCTGTGTTTATTCATTCACTTTAATTTGAGGAGTTTATTTAAATAAAAACATGGAGTTTTTCAATGGCGAGAAAACCATGGTGATAGGAGTCTATGAATACCGGCCAAGAAAACATCATAGGACGGCCACAGTTTTCTGGCTTACCAGGCTGTAATCAAATGAGGATGTGAAGAGTGAAGATCTCCCAAGGAGGGTGCTTTCCTTCAACTGGAAAAACAAATTGTGCTCTCCGTAATTGTTCTTGAGTTAGAAGAGGCTTTGATGTTTTTCACTTTTCCTTCTATGAAAGAAAACACATTATGACTCTTAAGTCATACAAACAAAACTTTTTTTAAAAAAATGCATATTCATGCCCCAAGCCAACGTTTCCTAATTAGTCAGATGGAGGACTAATGGAGTTGTTGGAAAGCTGATTGAATACTTAAGAGCCCAGGAATAACATCAATCACCATTTGGAGAAAAGAGAATGTGTTTAGCAATAGGTTGGTAAACTGAGAAGGCTCAAGTTCTAGCCTGGAGGGAAGTTGTAGGACTGCTCTAACTCTAATCCCCAAATTCCCTCTCTTCATTGATTAAAGGAGGCTGCCAGTGGTCAAGTTCTGTTATTACCTCTGTTTAGTTGTCCTCCAAAGTCCCCTAACCTCAGTTACTCTGAAGTAGTAATAACAACATCTCTGGTCATATCTTAGAGGTGAAACAATTTCTTGCAGCAGGTCGGGCCTTCATTTACTATTTCTTTAATTCATCCATCTAACAAGCAATTTCCATGTATATTGTAATCCTTATGTATTATATAGGATTACATACATTAAGCAGGTAGTGAATGTAGGTTCATTGTGTGGAAATTGCAGAAATATATAAAAATATTCTTAGCATTGTTTCCCTGGCCTGGCAAGAGTAGAATCAGGAATTGGAAAATTGTTAAGAGAATTTGTCATTTAAACCTCTTCTAAAACGTTGGATTTTTTTAAAAACATATTTATGTATTACTTTTATTTAAGAGTAATTATCTTTCCTAAGAGTCTTGTCAATTTTCCCAGACAGGACGCTGAAGCTAGAGATAACATATTTTTTTTAGGAATAAGGTAAACCAGGCCACCTCTTGCAGAACACAGAACACCTAACTCAGGTGTGGGCCATGGTGGAGCCGAGGTAAACAATGGCTGACCAGCACACTCCAGGACATTCCACAGTGGCTTGCTCTTTCCTCTTCTTCTGCTTTCAGGACAATAACCTGCCATCTTTTTTATTTTTCAAACTTGATTGATTCTAAACAAAAATACCAAGCAGTTATTTTCATATTTTATAGCTCAGGGTCACTTAAATTATAATTAATTTGTACTGATCCCATCATTTCAAATTCATCTTAGGCAATTTAACAAGAAAAGGTCTAAATAGATTTTTTTAAATACGTTAATAAGGATCTGTACATGTTGAATCTCTAATTACGTGTGTATTATCTCTGCTCAGTCTTGAGTGAAGTCTGAGTGAATAATTTCTTCCATGATCCAGTTTTTCTGTTTTTTTCCCCTCAATCAGTTAATGCACATGACTATATCCTAAGTTTAGTGAAGCAGAAAACGAAGTAGAAATATATTCTAAAGCACAATTATTACAAAATGCTTCCAGTTTCTATCTTCTCTACATGAATAACGTCTGCAGGTTTAAGCTATTTCCTCTCATCTGGATCTTCTCTTTGTCTCTGCATCCTTTGTCACATAATGAGAAGTTGATGAATGCCGAAATTTGAAGTTTCACCAAAGAGAAGACTAAATTGAAAAATAAATAGTTTTCTCAGTTTTTGTATTCATGATAATGTTAATTGTAAAGCAAAATAGCAACTGAGATATTTAGTTCAAATATAAGCACAATATAAACACTGGCTGTGTTAACAACTGGTAAGATTTCAAAATCCCTCCTAGTTGCGCTTCGTTACTCCAGGTATAAATATTTACTCAACTTCAGATGAAAATTTTCTCAAAAATGATTAGTAATATATATAAGGTTTTTTTGTCTGAATGCAGAGCTGAATATCTATTTTACTTCATTTCATGTTTTATATCAGCACAGCCAAACTTTTTCTCAACAAAAAAGCAGTCTGATTTAAGCCACGGTCGCAGATCTTTGCCAGACTGTTACAACTTTTATTAAAGATGAGTATTTTACATGCTTACCATGATGCACTCAGTTGGGGGTTCTTTATTGTTATCCTTTCAATTCAATAACAAAAAATAAGAAAAAAATGGAGCCCTGCATAAAATTTCAATTACTAAGCAAAGTAAGAAGTAATTAAAGTTTTCAACAATACAGAAGCAATTCAATGTATAAACTCTGTATTCCCATTTTATAGCACTAAAAATCTTTAAAATATTTTCCAAACAGTTCATTGCTAACATCAGCAGTCTCTCCTCCACTGTCCCCCAAACCTTCTCAAATTATTTCTTTGGTGATAATAACTTTGAAATCCTTCAGATTTTTAAATAATAAATTTTCAGACGTTTTGGTTGAATACATAATGTTAAACTGAACTTCCTAGGTTAGGCAGGATATATTTGAATTTTGCTTGTGCCTTCTGCAATACAGTACTTCTTAATGGGACTAGAATAAACAAACTGAGGATATCGGTTTGATAGCTTCTGTAATGTTTTTCTGTTCTCTGTTTTTTACCTACAAGTTGCTTTTATCAGTGAGGAATAAAGAAAATTGACAGAAAATAATGTTAATTGCATGGGATTTAAAGTTATAGGGATCTTACCCCATCCTAGTTTCATTTAACACTAATACAGCCTATGACAATTCACTTATGTGGCTGCCTCAATCCTTAGTTTTCACAATTATAAAACTAGAGTTATGGGAACAAGAACTCAATGGAAATATTGTGAGAAATAATAGCATAATGTACAATAAGCAATCAACATATGTTAATAACTATTAATATAGATAACATAAATAAATGAACATAATTTTCAACCACTTACAAATATTTCAATATAATTTGGAAATGAATTACAAATTAGATAAAAACAGAAAAAGACTATTGTCCAGTAAAATAGCTATTCACAATCACCCTGTTACACTGAATTTGATTGCTTAAATAGGCTCTGCCTTAATGAAAAGGAGAGGACAAGAAAGTAGATACTTTCTTTTCCTAGAACATTCATTAAATTAAAAGTGCTGAGACTTCTGGTTTCCAGTTCCACTTATAAGTCACCACTCTGTTCTAACAACAGCAAAAAGTGGAGAGACTGATAAGTCAACTTTTATTAGATCAATAAAAGAGGTGATGGAAAACAGTTGTCTTCACTGTTTTGGAGATTGGAGAGACAGACAAGTGAATACATTGGGTCACAGATTACCAGAGCAGAGTCTCACCAGTGAAAACCTTGGCAGGAATGAGTACTGGGGTTGCAAACCTGAAATATAGTTGATGAATTGGTGGGGGCACAAAGTGGACAAGTCTGAGAATTAAAAACTCCAGGGGAACCCACAAAATGGAGCTCACACTTTTGTGAGATTTACCTCCAGGAACTCTACCCACTTCTCTCAGTAAGTATCAGAGAAAAGTCTCCTCATCGTTCTGGTGTGGGGATAGGAAAAGAAACCACTTCAGAATATGCCAGAGTATTCTGTTAGAAAGGTTTGCACTCAGGAGAAACTCTTTAACCAGAGCTTATCCTCTTGGGTTTTATCAGAACCTAGGGGAAGGGAAATGACCAATTTCAGCCACTTATATCCTCTTACATGGAGGAAGGGAAATACAGAATCTCAGCCCACTCCAACCATCCACAAAGGAGAAGGAAAATACCCATCTTTGGCCTACTCTAGTCTTCCTTTTCTATTTATAGGGTGGTGGTGCTGAGAAACACTTCTGAATTTCACATCCGGAGGCATAGGCTTAAAAAAAGACTGAGACTGAATCACAGGACTATAGAATGCTTCCTGTTCCTGACACCTTACTACTACATTATTGAAGACCTGTTTACAGCAGTCCTTTTACTACATGCTACTAGCTACATCATTTCCAGTTATCAAGAAAGAATTGCAAGGCATACCAAAAGGCAAAAAAGAGAAACAAACCCACAATTTGAAGAGGCAGAGCAAGCAGACATGACAGGGATATTGGAATTTTCAGACTGGGAATTTAAACAAATATGATTAATAGGCTAAGGGCTCTTAATGGATACATAAAGTAGACAACATGAAAGAACAGATGGGTAATTTAAACAGAGATAGAAATCCTAAGCAAAAAAAAAAACAAAAAAAACAAATACTATGGGTCGAAAATATTGAAACAAATGGAGAACATTAAGCATCATACTGGAAGAAATACTACTTTTAAACATAATACTTCCTTCTCAGTATGCATCTATTTTATTTCCTTTTCTTTAGCAAATGCTATAAGACAAAAGGGAATAAAATATATACATCTAGAAAAGGAAGAAATAAAACTGTCTTTATTCTCAAATGACATGATTGTCTATGTAAAATATCTGAAAGAACTGACAAAACACCCTGGAACTAATTGATCATAGCAAGGTTGTAGGAATATACATAGTCAATCGCCTTCTGTATTAGTTCATTTTCATACTGCTATGAAGAAATACCCAAGACTGAGTAATTTATAAGGAAAAAGAGGTTTAATGGACTCACATTTCCACATGGCTGGGGAGGCCTCTCAATCATGGTGGAAGGTGAAGGAGGAGCAAAGGTATGTCTTACATGGTAGCAGGCAAGAGAGCATGCTCAGGGAGACAGCCCCTTTATAAAGCCATCGAGTCACATGAGACTTATTCGTTATCGTGAGAATAGCATGAGAAAAACCTACCCTATGATTCAATTACCTCCACTAGGTCCCTCCCACGACACATGGGGATTAAGGGAGCTACAATCTAAGATGAGATTTGGCTGGGGACACAGCCAAACCATATCATTCTGTCGCTGGCTGCTCCCAAATCTCATGTCCTTACAATTAAAAACACAAAAACACAATCATGCCCTCCCAACAGTCCCTCAGAGTCTTAACTCACTCCAGCATTAACTGGAAAGTCCAAGTCCAAAGCCTCATCTGAGACAAGGTAAGTCCCTTCCTCCTATGAGACTGTAAAATCAAAAGCTATGTAGTTACTTCCTAGATACAATGGGGGTACAGGCATTGGGTAAATATACCTATTCTAAATGGGAGAAATTTGGACAAAACAGCCACAGGCCCCATGCAAGTCCAAAATCTAATAGGGCAGTCATTAAACCTTAAAGTTCCAAAATGACTTCATTTGACTCCATGTCTCACATCCAGGTCACACTGAAGCAAAAGGTGGGTTCCCATGGCCTTGGGAAGCTCTGTCTTTATGGCTTTGCAGGGTACAGTGCTTCTGTTCTGACTGGTTTCACAGGCTGGTGCTGAGTGTCTGTGGCTTTTCCAGGTGCATGGTGCAAGCTGTCAGTGGCAGTACCATTCTGAGGTCTGGAGGATGGTGGCCTTCTTCTCACAGCTCCATTAGGCAGTGCCCAGTGAGGACTCTGTGGTTTTGGCGGGGGGACTCCAACCCCAAATTTCCCTTCTGCATGGCCATAGCAGAGGTTCTCCATGAGAGCTCCACCCCTGCAACACACCTCGGCCTAAACATCCAGGCGTTTTCATACATCCTCTGAAATCTAGGTGGAAGTTCCCAAACCTCAAATCATGTCATCTATATACCTGCTGGACCCACACCACATGAAAGCTGCCAAGGCTTGGGGCCTGAACCATTTGAAGCCATGGCCCAAGCGGTATGTTGGTTCTTTTTAGCCACAGCTGGAGTGGCTGGGGCACAGGGCACTGAGTCCCAAGGCTGAATACAGAAGGGGGAGCCCTGGTCCTGGTCAAAGAAACCATTTTTCTCTCCTAGGACTATGATGGAAGGGGCTTCTGTGAAGGCTTCTGACGTGCCCCACAGACATTTTCTCCATTGCTTTAGTGATTAACATTCTGCTCCTCATTGTCTATGCAAATTTCTGCAGCTCGCTTGAATTTCTCCCCAGAAAATGGGTTTTTCTTTTCTACTGCTTTGTCAGGGTACAGATTTTTCAAACTTTTATGCTCTGCTTCCTCTGGAATGCTTTGCTGCTTAGAAATTTCATCTGCCAGATACCCTAAATCATCTCTCTCAAGTTTAAAATTCCACAGATCTCTAGGGCAGGGTTAAAATGCTGTCAGTCTCTTTGCATAGCAAGAGTGACCTTTACTCCAGTTCCTAACAAGTTCCTTGTCTCCACCATCTGAGACCACCTTAGCCTAGACTTTATTGTCCATATCACTCTCAGCATTTTGGTAAAGTCATTCAACAAGTCTCTAGGAAGTTCCAAACTTTCCAACCTCTTCATGTCTTCTGAGCCCTCCAAGTATCTATGAAGTTCCAAACTTTCCCACATTTTCCTGTCTTCTTCTGAGCACTCCAAACTGTTCCAACCTCTTCCTGTTACTCTGCTGCAATGTAGTAGTTCCAGCTAGCAGGGGCAATTTGGAGTATTGTGAAGTATCTTTGGTCTCATATACACTGAAAAATGTTCATTGGATGTATGTAAAAATCTGAGTTTATACATCTGAGCTAGAGAATTACCAAAGCCACTGCAAATATGCTATTTTAGAATTAATTTCAACAAATTCATGTTTCTACAGACCTCACATTCTCAGAAGGCATTAAAGGGCAGGTAAAGCAAGGTATTTTAATATAACAATTTTATTTAAAGTAAATACATATATTCTAATCAGTAACTTATAATTATCACGTAGCTGATTATTTTTCTGGCTATGTCTTTACAGTGAACTAAATATATTTATGATGCTAAACGCACACACACATAAATTGTAAAAACATTTTTTTATTTGTATGAGGCCAAAAATATGCATGGTTTTTGTACATATGAACAAAAACATATGAGAATTAGCATGTTAGCTAAGTGTTTACATTTTGTAGCAAACTAAGATGTATCTTTAAATACTTTACCAAAATTAATATTGTCTTAGTATTTGATGTTGTCTGAGTAGAGATGGAATTTTGGATTACTAATGTCACAATCAAGAAATAGTTACATATTACTTCCATAGTAAAGTTATATGAAAATGGTAATTATGTAGTTTGTTTCCAAGGAAACCATAATGGTATATAATGATGAAAACAGGTGAAATTGGGGAAAGTAACCCTTCATTCAAAGACTATGTTCATAATCCAAGCCAAAAATGAAATTAAGCAAGTGAATGCAATCAAAACCTAGAGTATCTATTCCTGGTTCCTGAAATCTGACTGAACCTAATTTTTAAAAAAGAGATGGGAATCTCTCATGTCACCCAGGCTGGTCTTGAACTCCTGGCCTCAAGTGATTTTCCAGCATGTGCAAGAAAGCATGTATAGCAGAATTGCCTTTTATAAAACCATCAGATCTCATGAGACTTAGTAACTATCATGAGAACAGCATGGGAAAAACCTACCATCGTGATTCAGTTATTTCCCACTGGGTCCTTCCCATGACACAAGGGTATTTTTGGAGCTCCAATTCAAGATGAGATTTGGGTAGAGACGCAGCCAAATGATATAACCTTCCTATACGGCTCTAGCGAACAAATGTAATTTTAAATAAAAAATGGAATGCCATTTGTGTTATCAGCCCCACCCCACCCCCCCAAAAAAAGAAATAGGTACAAATTGAACAAAATATCTTCAAGGTCTATCTGAGGAAAACAACAAAACCATGATAAATCAAAGAAGAACTACACAAATGGAGAGAGATAGTCTATGTTCATAAATAGGAAGACTCAATAGTGTGAAGATGTTAGTTCTTCACAACTGGATTGATTCAGTGCACTCCCAGTTAAAATCCCAGCAAGCTATTTTATATTGTCAGGATGATTCTAATGTTTATATGGAGAGGCAAAAGGTACACAGTAGCCACACTGAAGGAGAATTACAAAGGAGAGAATACTGAAAGAGAACAAAGTTGGAGACTGACAATACCAGATTTCAAGACATATTATCAAGCACAGTAATCAAGACAGTGTGGTACTGATGAAAGAATGATAGACAAATGGATTAGTGGAACAGAATACAGAACCTAGAAACAGACCCACATGAATATAGTCAACTGATTTTGACAAAAGAGCAAAGGAAATGCGATGGTGCAAAATAGTCTTTTCAAGAAATGATGCTGGAACAACTGGATTTACATGCGAAATTTTACAAAGAAAATCTAGACACAGACTTTACACCCTTCACAAAAATTCGCTCAAAATAGACCATAGACCTAAATGTAAAACACAAAATTATAAACTCTTAGAAAATAGGTAAAATTCTAGCTGAACTTGGTTATGGAAAAGGCTTTTTAGATATACCACCAAAGGCACAATTTATGAAAGCAATAACTTGTAAGCTGGACTTCATTAAAATTAAAAACTTCTGCTCTGTGAAAGAATATGACAAAAGAATGAGAGGTGAATCCATGAATTGGTGGAAAATAATTGCAAAAGATACAACAGATAACGGATTGTTATCCCAAAGATAGAAAAATACATAAAACTCAACAATAGGAAAACATACAACCTGATAAAAAAAATTGGCCAAAGACCTCAGAGAACACCTCATGAAAGATAAACATATAAAATATGCTGCACATTTTAAATCATCAGGCAAATGCAAATTAAAACAACCATAAAATACCACTATATACCTTTTAGAATGGTCAAAATTCAAAACACCAAATGCTGGCAAGGATGTGGAGCAACAGGAACTATCAATAATTGTTGCTGGGAATGCAAAATGGTAGTCTGGAAGACAGTTTCTTACAAAATTAAATGTACTCTTATATGTTCCAGCAATCACAGTACCCAAATGAATTCACATGAAAACTGGCACATGGATATTTACAGCAGCTTTATTTGTAATTGACAAAACCTGGAAGCAACCAGGTTGCTCTTCAGTAGGTAAACACATAAATGTGGTACATCCTACAATGGAATATTATTCAGCACTGAAGAGAAATGAGCTGTGAAGCCATGGAAAGAACATTACAGGCAAATTATTAAGAGAAAGAAGCCAGTGTTAAAAGGTTATATACCATGTGATTCCCACAATATGAGATTCTGTGAAGGGCAGAATTGTGGTGACAGTAAAAAACAATCAGTGGTTGCTAGAGATTGGGGAGCAGGAGGGATGAAAGATGGAGCACAGATGATTTATAGGGAACTGAAATCATTTTCCAAGTACCCTAATTGTGGATACATGTTATTATACATTTGTCCGGACCCAAAGAATGTACAATATCAACAGTGAATCCTAACGTAAACTCTGGATTTTGCATGATTATGATGTGTCAATATAGATTCATCAATTAAAAGCACTTAATGTGTGATGTTGATAATGGGGAAGGCTATGCATGTGTGAAGGCAGGAGGTATGTGGGAAATCTCTATCTTCCTCTCAATTTTTGCTGTAACCTAAAACTGCTCTTAAAAAAATAAGTATTAAGCGATGGCTTGACATAAGCTAGATCATCTCAAAATACTTCTAGTCAAAGAACAGATCATAGAGGTGAATCCAGTACGTATATTGTATGTATGTATCATATGTATTTATATTATATATTATATACAATATATACATTATGCTATTTGACTACTGCATTCTCTTTTTCCAATGTTTCTTTATGCTTGTCTTGCTGGTAATAAAGACAGTCCTCAGGGCAAAATATTTTATTATGTCGTGATGTGTTAATTTTGGGGAATTGTTTTCCAGTTATGAATATTTACTTTGATATGGTTTCCAATAAGAATGCCTTGTGTATTTGAGTAATCAAGGATATCTTTAAGAAGCCATTAAGTGCTTTGGATAAGACGGGCTCATCTTATCTCATCAAAATTGAGAAATACATACAGAGAATCATCCTTTATAACATTAACTACACTTCTGCTATGTTTATTCCAACTTTCCATTAAGAAATGAACTAAATGGTATTGTAACTACCCAATTAGCTAGCAGTGTCCAATTTGGAGTATGGTTAAGAATCTTTGATCTCATACACAATGAAAAATGTTCAGTGGATGTATATAAAAATCTGAGCTTATGCATCTGAGCTAGAGAATTACCAAAACCACTGTAAATGCTGTGCTATTTCAGAATTAATTTAAATAAATCTATGTTTCTGCAGATCTTGACATTCTCAAAAGGCATTAAAGGGCAGGTAAAGCCAGATAGTTTAATATAACAATTTTATTTCAAGTAAGTACCTATTTTCTAACCAGCACCTTATAATTATCAGATAGCTGATTATCTTTCTGGCTATGTCTTTACAATGAATTAAATGTATTTATGATGATAAATGCACACATGTAAATTTTCAAAAACATTTCTTTCCTCATATGAAGCCAAAAATATGCAGGGTATCTGTACCTATGAACAAAAAAACATATATATGAAAATGAGCACGTTAGCTAAGTGTTTACTTTTTATAGCAAACTAAGATAGATGTTTACATATTTTACCAAAATTAATACTGCCTTAGTATTTGATGTTGTTTGAGTAGAGATGGAATTCTGGATTATTAATTAAGGACACAATCAGGAAATAGTTAAATATTACACATTTCCATAGTAAAGTGGTATAAAAATGGTAATTATGTAGTTTATTTTCCAGGAGACAGTAATGGTATACAATGATGAAAACAAGTCAAATTGGAGAAAGTAACCCTTCATTCAAAGACTATGTTCATGATCCAAGCCAAAAATGAACATTAAGCAAGTGAATGCAATCAAATCCTAGAGTGTCTACTCCCAGTTTCTGAAATCTGACTGAACCTAACTTTTAAAAAAGAGATGGGAATCTCTCTATGTCATCCAGGCTGGTCTTGAACTCTTGGCCTTAAGTGATCTTCCAGCTTCTGCCTCTCAAGTAGCTGGGACAACAGGTTCTGTGCCACTGCCCCTGGCTTTGAACCTAAATGTTAAATGCATTTGAAAATAGTTACAAAATGAAAATAGTCTTGGATTTTCAAGTACTTTAAAAATTTTTACTTGGGAACATTTCCCTAATATTTTAAGCAATGTCATTTTAATTGTCTTTTCTTTGATTTTTGAAAGGGCTGAACTTGAAACTGTTAAGATATAAAATAAAAAATCAGACAAATGGTTGTATTGATTATAAAATAAACCACTTCTGTAGCTTTTAAAAGAGCCTAAATATTTGGCTTTTGGACCTAACAGGTATGAAAACCCAATCTGGCTTTTATGTATAAAATAATGAAACCATTTGCCTCCTTATATTGTGTACTATATAGCATTGAGTGTCATTGGATAGGCCAATTGGTTGTAAAATCAAAAATATTATCTAATGAATGTTATTCTCTCATAAAGCACTAATGCAGCAAAGGGGTTCTCTTTAACACGTGGTTTTCAAAATTGCATTTGCTTACTACAGTTCATCTTCATTTTTAAAAAAATTTGGTAATAATAGACATATTTTAAAATCTTTGCTGGCAACATGATGAAAATAATGACTTTTATTTTAGTTTCAGGAAAGTTTGAATAAAAAGTATGTCCACATTCTCAAGTAGAGATTAGGTGATAAAGTAGTTAAAAAATATCAAATTAGAGGCATCATTAAATTTCCATAAATTTTTCCTAATAAAAAGGACTTCTAGGGGCTTTACTTTGGTGTTTCACAATAAACTTTATCTTATCAAGCATGTATGGAGAAAATAAATTTAGTCACTAGTTCCATCTATACTGGGACTAATCTTTAAAGGCATGCTGTTGTATCATATATTGTCAACTTCCAATTTTTGGTAAGAGATGTATGAGAGACATAAAGATTTTTTTAAATTGTAAGATAAAGATTATAGAAGATGATATACAAATTAACCTATAAGATTAAATGAAATTATTTGAATAATTTTGAAGTAATGCTATAAGAGTTTTAGAAACTTGTTTTACAGAAAAATGATTGTAAATTTTCCTCAAAAATATATTGATTGCATAATTAAGAGGTGAGTTGCTGATTTAGTAAAATAAAGTTTGTATAAAAATAAAATTTTATTAATTAAAAACTTAGCTAGGTGCAGTGGCTCATGCTTGTAATCCCAGTGCTATGGGAGGCTGAGACAGGGGAATTGCTTGAGTCCAGGAGTTCTAGACCAGCCTTAGCAAGGACAACATAATGAAACTTATTAAAATGATTTATTGTTATTTACATAATATAAAAATGTAGTATAGTCAATAAAATGTTAAGAAAATCTAGGCTGTTGCATTTATTGAGGGGGAAATCTTTACCAATAAAAAAATCAAAATGTAAGGACAGTACAATTTATGCCATTATGAAACAGGAAATTGCAGCAGATTGTTTCTGAGAAGAAATACTGTTTTCTTACGTAGGACATACAAGCTGATAATTTGTCTTACTATTATCTTAAAATTTTCATTCTTTACCTTGATGATTGGTTTAATATACTGGCTTCTCAATTCTCTGATACCTTCAATGATCTTTTCCTCTACTTCACCATAGCCACACACTTCCAATGTCACTTTCATCACTTCAAATTGTTTGATTCCTAAATCAGGCCACATCTTCTTACCTTTGCAGCTACTTGCTCAGCTTTGACCTATTTAGTTGCCTGCTTTGGGTCATGGTGCCCACTGCTCAGAGTTCTACTTTTTAATCTTCACTCTACATTCAACAAAGTACTGTTTCTTCCCTGGAATATTGCAGTGGCCTCCTAACTCATTTCCATGAACTCACTACTGTGGGACATTGTTCACAATGTCTGCTATGGTCTAAATGTTTGTGTATGAAGTTCATTGTTAAAACCCATCCCCAGTATTGTGGCATTAAGAATGTGGGTCTTTGGGAGGTGTTTGAGTCATGAGTCCCCCATCCTCATGAATGAGATTAGTGTCCTTATCAAAAAGACCTGAGAAGGCTTGTGCACCTCTTCTTCCATGTGAAGGCACACATAGGTTACCGTCTATGAGGAACAGGCTCTTATCAGATAATGAATCTGTTCATATCTTGGTCTTGCACTTCCCAGCCTCCAGAACTATGAGAAATAAATTTCTTTTTTTTTTATTTACCAAATTTAAGGTATTTTGTTATAGTAGCCCAAATAGTCTAAGACAATCATAAATGATTCTTTGAAAAATATGAGTATTTTAATTCCAGCCTCTGGATTAAAAAACTTTCATTAATTCTCATTGATTTTAAGATAATGTTCTAATTTCTAACAAATCCAAAAACATATAACCACTTTGTATTACTTTAGCTTTGGTCAGAGATTCAGAGTTCTCTTCAGGGTATTTATTTAGATCTATAAATACTATTTTATCATACTTATGTACAAATATTTCCATGCACTTCCCTTTCATATATTAGGACATTATTCAGAAAATTATTTTTTGCCTTACCATCTACAATGTAAGATATTTGTATATTTACCATTTCAATTAAAATAATTTGAACAGATAATACATGAAACTATACCATAGTGAGATGTGAAGTTTGCAACAATAATTTGTTTTCTTTCTCATTTACATAAAAACATTTATCTTATTTCTAAATAACAAGATAGATCTGGTAGTGTCCTCCTTTGTAGCTATCAGAAAGCACTGGGTGTTGCCACACCACTTAGACACTTATTGCAAAGTGATACTTCACCGTCAGTTAGATCAATATGTCTGTGCCTTCATCCCAGGAGGCCAGTAGAGCAGGAAATTGCAAATTAGTGATAGAATTTGGAAGAGCAAGTGAGGTTCAGTTGCCCTATATTATGAAAAAGCATATAATGCTTTCAGTTTGATTTTGTAGTTGTGCTAATATTTTTGTCCTTAAACTGCTCCTTTTATTTTCCCTTCCTCTGAAATGGAACTGAAATCACTTTATGGTATATTACTATTTTATTTTTCTTACAGCTACTTATTCCATTATGTGAGTTCTCAAATTCTGCTTTTCACAAACTAGGCAAACTAGGCTATTTAGATATGAATCAGAAATGTATTGAAACAGTAATATAATTATCTTGATTTATAATAATGCTTCTATTTTTAAAGTGGACAGATCTTAGCATAATTTTTATAAAATTAAATTTTCAATAATTTTTTCTAACTCTAACCACATTTCAATAAAATATTAGTGGTTTCAAAATCACAGTTCCAACATTTGAACTGATCAGCATAATCTTCATTGATTAATATAAATAAAATATAGTGGGATTTTATATTCCGTTAAAACCTATTTATAAAATTAATTTGAAACATTTGATTTCCTTCCATATCAAAAAGTTTTCAGGGCATATCTTATTATCCATTCCTATCTTCTCTAATCTATTGTCTTCTCTCTTTCATTGTTTTGGGACAAATGGTGGAAGCTTGTTTTTTGGGAACTGAGATAATAGATAATTGAGGAATAATTTTTAATAGTTGTTTTCCTACCCAGCCTGCTTCAAACCTCAACATTTGGGGGGTGGGGAGGTTAGAATCTAAGAAGAATTTCCTTCTAGGGTTCCTAGAAATACCTGAGACTGGGTAATGTATAAAGAAAAGAGGTTTAATTGACTCACAGTTCCGCATGACTGGGAAAGCCTCAGGAAACCTATAATCATGGCAGAAGGGGAAGCAAACACACCCTTCTTCACGTGGCAGGAGGAAGGAGAAATGCCAAGTAAAGAGGGGAAACCCCCTTATGAAACCATAAGCTCTTCTGAGAACTCACTCATCATGAGAACAACATGGGAGTAACCACCCCATGATTCAATTACCTCCCATCGAGTCCCTCCCACGACATGCAGGGATTATAGGAACTGCAAGTCAAGATGAGATTTGGGCAGGGACACAGCTAAACCATATCATCATCTATCACTGTTTAGTGGCCACCCTAAGAACTAGAAGGGCTTCACCCAAAATATAGTTCAGATGAGAATATTGATGATGCTATACATACATCAAAATTATGTAAACAGGCTTATTACTGAATGAGGATTTATGGGAGAGCAGGACGGTCTTCCTAATTTGGTCCAAAAATGAAAAAAAGGAAAAATACTGGTTTGGAATTTTTATGGTGGTTTGGGGGAGTGGTCAAAGTGAGGTTCACGACTGCAGGCAGGGTCTTATGTAGTTTTGAACCTCCTGCCAGCACCAGAGGAGAAAGCATCAGGCTCTCTCAATAGCTTGCAACCATGTGGGGTAGAAAGAGGGGTGAGTCTTAAAAGTTTTCCATAGTCAAACTTTTGATTACAACAGCTATCTACTAAATGCATTTTTCTTCCCAAAGACTGAAGTTTGGTCTTTTTTCATATGTTAGCTGACTGATTATATGATATGAGAATATGACTAAACAGGTCAAAACATAAGACATTTGAAGAGAACATCATTGATTTCAAAAGAAAAGGAATATGCTGGATTACTGATTTCCTCAGAAACAAAACTGTAAGAACAGATGGACCAGTACTTTTGAATTAGCATAACAAAAACACAACAGCATAATGTATCAAGAGAAAAATGTTAGTAATATTAAATAAAAGTGCATGAGGAATTACCAGAATAATTATGATCCATGAAACATTCAAGAAAATAAATTCAGAATATCATAGTAATATATATAACAAAATAAGCAAATCAAAAAACAAGACCAAAGAAATATTTCAAAAGATCACAGAAAGAAAAGTAAAATTGTGAGGAAGAACTATGTGAAAAGTAATCATAATGACTGTTCTGGCATTTAAAAATATAAAAGGCAGATTGAATATATGTAGTATAATATATACTTTCTAATGTATGAAAGAGAAAAAATAACTAAAAACCCACACATAGTAGTAGCATTTAAAAGACAAAGAAATGGAGATGACGTCAGCAAAATAGAAGAATAGGAAGTCTCAGGCTGCAATCTCCACCAACCGCCCCCAAACCCCCATGCCACCCAACACCCACAGAAAGTATAGCTAGCAACTATCTACAGACCATGCATCTTTTTGAAAACCTTGATACTTGGCAACTATCTTGAGACACCCATGTCATTTGTGGAACTGAATGAAAACAAATTAGATGAGTAGGAATGATCTCACTATGATGCTGTCCTTCATCCCCCCTGAAGTCAGTCAGCACAATGCCAGACAGAGGATTTCCCTGGGCCCACAGTTTCTACAGTGGGGGAAAGAAAACTGGAGGCATCCAATCTTCCCTAGTATTCTGAGACACTTCCCAGAAAGCCCACTTCAGTCTCAACTCATGGGGAACAATGGGGCTAAAGGCATAGCTAAACTGCCTGAGGTCAGATAGAAACAAAAGAGGCAGAGCTCATAGTGACCAGCCTACAGATCTCGCTGGTAGTTTTGTGTTCTTGACAGCTCAATCAGTGATACCAGCTGACTTTATAACCACTCTTTAAAACTGAGCTGATTGCCTTCATAAGTAAGGTAAGCAGTTCATTTTACTTTGAGTCTCTAGATAGCTAATCTCCATACTTCGCCTCAGAGCATGACCTAATGACCTTTCCCAGGCAGGGACACTCCCACCCCCACACATTTTGGAGAAGTATAGAGGCTAGACCTGCTTGACCTGAGCGATCAAATGGCCACTCAGCCAAAAGCTCACCACAGGCCTCCATTTGAGTGGGAGGCAATCCTCAGTCATGTATTTCCAAGGAGCATAGCCTCTGATCTGCCTGTCCCAAGCAGTGACTGACATCTCAGAGCACAGCCCGTAGCCCTGCTCAACTGCAGATCCCATGCAGTAGAATTTCCTGGCCAGGAAATACATCCGCTTCCTAGCCTGACAGCAGAATCTTGCCAGCAATTCTGGATGGCAGAACTCAGCTAGCAGCCTCACCTGACATTAGAGCAAAGTCAGTGAGCCCATGGATTAGAGAACACGTAACAAGATCTGCCTGCCTGGGATTGTCACCAACTGGCCTTTCCAGAGTCACAGGCTAGTCTAAATAGCGAGGGTCTATTCCTGCCAAATAACACTTAAAAAGACCAGAAGAGGAGGCTGTCTCCTCAAATGCACAGAAAACAATGCAAGCGCGCAAGGATTATGAAGAATTAGGGAATCATTACACTCCAAGGGAAACTAATAAAGCTCCAATAATGGGCCCTAAAGAAATGGAGATCTCTGCAATGACTGACAATTCCAAATAATCTTCCTAAAGAAGTTCAGTAAACTATAAGAATATATGGATAAAAAATCAAGTAAAATTTGGAGGACAACTCACAAAGTGAGCTTTACAACAAAATAGAAACAATTTTAAAAAATAGAAATCCTAGAGATGAGGAAAACAATGATTGAACGGAAAATAGATTCAACAGAAGATGTGATTACGCAGCAGAAAAAAATCAGTGAGCTGGAAAACAAAATTTACAATTATTCAATCAACGGAGCCAAAAGACTGAAAAAATGTAACGAAATCCTACAGGAATTATGGGACACCATGAAGAGACCAAACTTACACAACAGAAGTTGCAGAAGGTGAATAAAGAGAACAAGGGCCGTAGAGCATATTTAAAGAAATAAGGGCTAAAAAAACCTTCCATATTCTGTGAATAGATGCCAAAATCCAGGTGTAGGAAGCACAGAAGTCTTCACTCAAATACAACTGAAAGGGGGATTAATCAAGACACATAATAATCAAACTACCAAAAATCAAAGACAAAAAATTCTGGAGCAGCAAGAAATAAGAAACCCATCACATACCAAGAAGTGTCACTATCAGCAGATTTCTCAGGAGAAACACTGCAGGCCAGGAAAGAGTGGGATGACATATCCAAAGTGCTAAAGAAACACAAGCTTTTAACTGAAAATACTTTAATCAGAAAATTGGTCTTTTAGGAATGAGGAAGAAATAGAAACTTTTCCAGAAAAATGAAAGCAAAGGGATGTCATAACCATTACGCCAGTCTTGTAAGAGTTGCTTAAAGGACTTCTTTAAGCTGAAACAAAAAGCCACAAATTAATAATGATACATATGAAACTACAAAGCTCAGTGGTATAAGTAAAGCAGAGCCATATTCAGAATACTCAAGTACTTTAATGATCACAGGTAATTTTATCCCTGGTACAAGAATTAAAAGACAAAACTATTAAAACTATAGCTGAAATAAATCGTCAAGGGATACACATTACAAAGTGATGTAAATTCTGACCTCAACAACATAAAATGTGTGTGGGAGGAGCAAAAGTGTGGAGTCGTATGCAAGTTAAGTTTTATCAGCTTGAAATAGGCTGATATATATATATATATATATATATATATCTTATATGTAAACCTCATGAGAAACACAAAGCAAAAGTTATTAGGACAAAAAAACTGGAAAGGTCAAAGCATACCACTTCTTAAAAATCAATACATAAAGGAAAACAGCATAAATGGTAATAGTCCTTGCCTATCAATAATTACCTTGAATATAAATGTGTTAATTCTCCAAAAAAAGAAAGTAACTGAAAGGATAAACAAGCCCCAACTATTTGCTGCCTGTAAGAGCCTCACCTTGTATTTTAGAACACACACAGACTGAAAATAAAGGGATGAAAAAATATATTCCGTGCAAATGAAAACAAAAAGAAGAGCTCAAAAACTGCAATAGGAGACACATAAGAACATCATATGATAATAAAGGGGTCAATTTATCAAGAGGATGTAATAATAGTAAATATACATATACTCAACGTTGGAGCACCTAAAAATATAAAACAAATAGGAAATGATTTTGAGAGAGAGAGATTGTCATACAATAATAGTAAGAGACTTTAATATATCACTTTTAACAGTGGATTGATTATTCATACAGAAAATTAATATGAAAACATGGGACTTGAACAACACATTAGATCAAATGGACCTAACAGACATACACAGAACATTCCATCCAATAGCAACAGCATACAGAATATTCTCAAGCACACAGAGAACATTCTCCAGGATAGATCACCTGTTATGACAAAAGCCTGAGTTTTCTCAAGAAGTTTGAAATTATAGCAAGAATCTTTTCTGACCCACAATGGTATAAAACTAGAAATCAATAATGAGGAATTTCAAAAAACTCACAAATACATATAAATTAAACAACATGCTCCTGAACAACTAATGGGTCAATACAATTTTTAAAACAATAATTTAAAAATATCTTGAGACAAAAATGGAAACACAACATGCCAAAACTTATGGAATACAGCAAAAGAAGTTCTAAGAGGAAAGTTTATAACAGTAAATGTTTACCTAAAAAAAAACAGATTTCAAACAATTAATCTTATTCATCAAGGAGCCAGAGAAAAGCTAAACGCAAAGATAGGGGAAGGAAGGAAATAATAAAGATTGGAGTAGAAGTAAATGAAATGGAGACTAGCAAAACAATACAAAAGATTAATGAAACTGTCAGGTTTTTTTAAATTTTAATTTAATTTAATTTGAGATGGAGTTTCACTCTTGTTGCCCAGGCTGGAGCGCAATGGCATGATCTCGGCTCACTGCAACCTCCACCTCCCACGTTCAAGTGATTCTCCTACCTCAGCCTCCCGAGTAGCTGGGATCACAGGCATGCGCCACAACGGCTGGCTAATGTTTTATATTTTTAGTAGAGATAGAGTTTCTCCATGTTGGTCAGGCTGGTCTCGAACTCCCGACCTCAGGTGATTTGCCCGCCTTGGCCTCCCAAAGTGCTGGGATTACAGGTGTTAGCCTCGCCCCAACCAGGTTTTTTTTTTTTTAATTAATTTATTTTTAAATACAAACAAAATGAACAAACCTTTAGCTGTATTAACGAGAAAAAAGACTCAAAATCTGAGTTGAAATCAGAGACATTAGAACTGATACCACATAATAGAAAGAATCATAAGCAACTATTATAAATATATAGCAACAAATCGGATAACCTAGAAGAAATGAATATATTCCTAGGCATATACAACCTACCAAGATTGAATCATGCAGAAATAAAAAAATCTGAAATGACCAATAACAAATAAGGAGATTGAATCAGTAATAAAAATTTTCCCATCAAAGAAAAACCCAAGACCTGATGGCTTGTGGTTGAATTCTACCTATTTTTTAAAGAACTAGTACTAATTCTCAAAGCCTTCCCGAAAATTGAAGAGGAAGGACTCTTTTTTTTTTTTTTTAACTCATTTATCAAGTCACCATTACCCTGATACCAAAGTCAGACAAGGACATTACAAGAAAATAAAACTACAGGCCAATATCCTTGATGAACATAGATATGAAAATCCTCCATTATATTCTAGCAAACTGAATTTATCAACACATTAAAGGGATCATCCATTATGATCAAGTGGTGTTTCTCCCGAGACACAGGAAGCTTCAACATAAGTAAATCGGTAACTGTGATACATCACATTAACAGAATGAAAGACAAAAACCATATCATTCTCTTATTAGATGCAGAAAAAAGCACTTGACAAAATTCAACATTCTTTCATGATAAAAACTCTCACCAAATTTAGTATAGAAAGAATGTACCTTAACACATTTAAGGCCATATATGAGAAGTCCACAGCTAACACTGTACTCAATGGTAAAAAATTGGAAAGCTTTCCTTTAAGATCTGGAACAAGATGAGGATGTCTACTTTCACCACTCCTATTCAACATAGTATTGAAAGTCCTTATTATAACAATTAGTCAATAGAGAAATGAATTATGCTAAGTAAAATAAGGTAGGCACAGAAAGGCAAATACATGTTCTCCCTTATGTGTAGAATCTAAAACAATTGAACTCATAGAAGCAGAGAGCACAAAGATAGTTACAGAGATTGGAGGCTGGGAAGAATAGACAGATTATGGTCAAATGGCCCAAAATCTCAGCCAGAAGGAAGTTCTTGTTTGCTCAGATCTATTGCACAGCATAGTGAATATAGTTGAAAATAATGTACTGTAATTTCAAAATTGCTAAGAGTAAATTTCAAAAGTTCTCACCACACAATTGATGTTTGAGAGGATAAGTATATTGATTAGCTTAATTTTATTACACATTGTATATATAAATCATCACATCACTTTTTACTCCATAAACATATGTTATAAATTGTCAATTTACAATAAAATAGTTTTTAAAAGACCAAGACAATTCAAAAAGTTTAGAGAGACAATAAGTCACATATAAAGGAATAAAAATTATATAGATACCAAATTTCTCAACACAGACACTGGAAACAAGGCAATGGTGTAATAACTTCAAAGTTTTGATGAAAGTAACAGAAGTTGAAATAGTATACAAAAAAGACTATTTCAAGTATAAAGTCATATAGCCACTCTTCTCTAGCCTACAAGTCTTCAGAAGCTTTGCTGCACAAATATCCACAATGAAAAACTTTTTGTACTTGGTTAATATTTTTAAATCAGTTTTTATTTTCTATTTCAATAATATATTTATTTTAAAATATTTTAAAAACCCTAACAAAATATACATTTTTCTATTCAGATCATCAGGAAAAGACAAAAAATAAATAACAAATGTACAAATGAAAAGATACTAACTGCATACAAAGTAGAGATTTTAGTGATAGTATGGGAATAGTATATTATAATTTTTAAAAATTAGGTAAAATTGATACACTTTTAATGCATATTTATTAAAAATATAGAATAAAATTACATTTAATGTTAAAATATTAGAAGCAATATTTTTAAAGACAGAAACAAGGTTATGAAGTCCACAACGAACCTTTCTGTTCAACATTGTTTTTGAGGCCCTACCTCAGGCAATACCAAAATAAAGATAAGAGTATAAGGATTGTAATTTAGGAAAAAAAGTTATTTTTCCATATGATGTTATTTACATAAAAAACAAAAAGAATCCACCTACAAATTATTTGATATAATACAAGTGTTTAACAAGGTTGTAGATAAAAATTGATGCATAAAGACAATTAGTATAGAAATTTCAGTTGCATTTCTGTACAAAGGTAGCAAACTAGAAAGTTTAAAGATAATGTATAACTTAAAATTGTATGAGAGAATATCAAGTATCTAAGAATAAATCTATGATGTAAAAAATACAGAGAAAATGATACGAATTAGAGGAACCAATTAAGACATATCACGTTCATGGGCAAGATGACAATAGTGTGAAATAGTGATTCTTTCTAAATTGATCAGTGTTGTTCCAATCAAAATTCCAAAGTAAATTATTTATAAAACTCAAGAATGTGATTTTAAGATTTTTGTGGAAGAGTAAAGTACAAAGAATATATAAGATGATCAGAAGAAAAGAAGTGATGAGATACCTGTTAAACCAGATGACTTAACTCTTGAGCTTTGGCTACTCAGTGTGGCATAGGTGCAGAAACAGTCACAATGCTGAGAAACAGAACCATGCTTGTGTGGAACTTCATTATATAACAAAATTGCCATGCCATATCAGTGTGACAGGGAAGGGGCTATTCCACAAATGAACCTGAAAACCATATGAAAAAAACTGAATAACTCATATATTGGCACCAAAAATTAATCATTTATGTAAAAATGTCAAAAAACATGGCTAAAAATATAAATGAACATTATTAGATTCAAGTAATACATGTTCATATAGGGTTGGTTATAACAGGAAATGTTGCGTTTAATTATATTAAGAGAATTCTTAAAATGCTACCGTAACTAAGCCAGAAGCTATGTTACAAACTTGGATAATTGTACACAACTAGCAAAGTATTAGTGTCAAGAACACATAAAGGACTCTTAAAAATGAATAAGAAAATGCTAATAATTCAATGGAAAACTGCCAAAAGATATAAGTAGATATTTTGCAGAAATGAAAACACATGTGATCAATAAACATATGATAGGCAATAACATTATTGATCATGAAGATTCTAATCAAGATAGCCATATGATGCCATTTTCCACCTATTGTATATTTAAGAATATGAAGTCTGGAATAACAATGTTGGAGAAGATGTGTACCTATGGTGTCTTGATATATCACTGGTGGAAGTATACATTAGTAAACTAGTTTTGGAAATAGTTTTATTTTCTAAACAATGAAAATTAAAATATTTATGCACTTGAAAGCCCAGACATCTTTGGTATATATCCAAGAACAATGCCTGCCCATGTATGCCTGTTTGCAAAATAAGATTGGAGGACAATGAAAAAAAAATATTGATGGTGGTGCTGTTCACAATAGCAAAAGTCTAGAAGCAATTGAAATGTGTATCAGTGGAGACTTGATGAAGTAACTGCCAGATAGTCATATGATGATACGAGTTTTAAAAAAAGAAATATAATGGTACACAACAACATGGATTTATCTTGAAAAATATAGAAAAAGTATGTTCTCAAAGATTGCATGCATCATGAAATCTCTCATATAAAGTAATATCTGACTGTAAAGAAAGTAAGGAAAGGACAAGCACGGGAATGGAAAGAATCTCAATTTTTCTCAGATTATGAAGTGGAGAGATAAGATTGAAAGGAAACTTTTGGTTTAGAAAGAGGAAAATGTCATTTTCAGAGAAGGGGAAAAAAGACTGGGCCAATTTTTATTTATTTTTTGCTTTAGGTTTAGAGGTACTATGCAGGCTTGTTATGTAGGTAAACTTGTAGATAAACTTCACAGAGGCTTGTTGTATAAATTATTTAATCATCCAGGTACTCAGTCTAGTACTCCATAGTTATTTGTTTGATACTCTTCCTCCTCCCCACTCCACCTTCAAGTAGACCACAGTGTCTTTTGTTCCCCATGGTCTGTTATGTCAATGTATTCTCATCATTTAGTGACCGTTTACAAGTGACAACATGTGGTATTTGGTTTTCTGTTCCTGCATTAGTTTGCTGTGGATAATGGCCTTCAACTCCATCCATGTTTCTGCAAAGGAGTTGATCTTGTTCTTTCTTATTCTTGCATAGTATTTCATAATGTATATGTACCACATTTTCTTTATCCAATCTATCATTGATGGGCATTTAGGTTGATTCCATGTCTCCACTGTTGTTAATAGTACTGCAAGGGACATACATGTGCATGTCTTTATGGCAGAATGATTTATATTCCTTTGGGTATATACCCAGTAATGGGATTTCTGAGTTGAATGGTAGTTCTGTTTGTAACTCTTTGAGGAATTGCCACACTGCTTTCCACAATGGTTGAACTAATTCACACCCCCACCAACAGAGGAAAAGTGTTCCTTTTTCTCTGCAACCTCACTAGCATCTGTTACTTTTTGACTTTTTAAGAATAGCCGTTGTCACTGGTGTGAGATGGTATTTCATTGTGGTTTTTACTTGCATTTCTCTAATGATCAGTAATATTGAGCATTTTTTCGTATGTTTCATATCTCTTTACTCACAAATATAAGAATATTTGCTGTTAGAAGGAGCCAAGCCACATCTTGACTGCTTTGCCGCTTGGAAATTTCTTTTGCCAGATACCCTAAATCATCTCTCTGAAGTTCAAAATTCTACAGATCTCTAGAGCAGGGACACAATGCCACCAGTCTCTTTGCTAAAGCATAGCAAGAATGCCCTTTACTCCAGTTCCCAATAAGTTCCTCATCTCTATCTGAGACTACCTCACCCTGGACTTTACTGTCCATATCACTATCAGCATTTTGGTCACAACAATTTAACAAATCCTAGGAATTTCCAAACTTTCCTTCATCTTCCTGTCTTCTTCTGAGTCCTTCAAACTGTTCCAACCTCTGCCCATTACCCAGTTCCAAACCTGCATCCACATTTTCAGGTATCTTTATAGAAATACCCCACTCCCAGTACCAATGTTCTGTATTACTTCATTATCGCATTACTATAAAGAACTACATGAGACTGGGTAATTTATAAAGAAAAATCTTTAATTGGCTCATGGTTCTGTAGGCTGCACAGGAAACATGGCTGGGGAGGCACTGGGAAACTTACAATCATGGCAGAAAACAAAGAGGAAGGAGGCACAACTTACATGGCTGAAGCAGGAAGAGAGGGCTGAGGTGCCACAACACTTTTAAACAGCCAGATCTTGTGAGAACTCATTCACTATCATGAGATGACATGTGGCCACTGTCATATAGGTGGTCTGTTGTTGACCAAAACATTGCATGTGGCACATGATTGTAGATATTACAAAAGACAACAAGTAAAGCTTTGAGATTATTCATTAAAAATAACATTTGTAGCAGCAAGATTCTCTGTATTCTAATCCTGGTCTTGCCTGGTTCTCTCATTTATTCTCCCCACTATGATCTGAGAGATTTTCCAATTTAAAAATATTTTTGTTTTCCACTTGCCTAGCAACTCAGTACTAGGAGGAATGGATCCCTCATATGTAACTGTGATATGGGCAAACACAACTAGTGGCAACCTACAGTAACCTTAGCATTATTGCATGATTAAGAAGTTTATTTTTCTGAAATTCTTTACATCTTGAGTGCACTAGTAGATGTTAAAACATCTTTTTTTAAGGGTAACTCTGATTTCTTTGTCTTTAAAAATGTATTATCTGAACAGATACTCTCAGATTTGGGTGTTATATTCTGACATTTCAATTTAAAGTTAAGGCCACCAGCATTTACAGCTACTGCTGTTCCATTAAATATTTGTCAGAGAAAAAGGCAGAGGATTACTTTCCTTCATATGCCTAGTAAATTCATCACTACACTTAAGAAAAAATGTCACTTCAACATCAATACAAATTTCATTTTTTGATTGAAACTCTGATAGTGTTATTCAGACATTGGCATTAACACTTCAAGACTAGTGCACATATCATACATATGAATACAATTTTCTTATTTGAAAGGTAAGATAGGGGATTTTGGAATTGACCTATTGCAAAAATATTTAATTTGCAGTTTACTTGGTGTACTTTCAGCATTATTGTTACCTAGGTTTATTTTTCTTCAAAGCATAGTTTGAACTTCTCCAGACTGAATTCTTATTTTATACCTATTTCAGACAGGACAGTTATATTGACAATCTATTCAATTTGTTACTACACGTCAAAGTCTGCACCCGTAAGGAACACCAAGAAACAACTAAATTCAAAATGGAAAATAGGAAAATCACATTAATAAGAAAATCCTCAGGCAGATAGCCAGTTATACTAAGCTATCTGCTTTTAAAACAGGGAGTGGCATTTTCATAGCCATGAGACTTCATTTATTTTATGTTCCATGTTATTTTGTAAATGATCTTAATATCACATGCAAACAACATTTAATTTTAATAAGCATGATGCTTTCCTTTAGAGTGATGTTCTAGAAGATCTTAGATCATTTACACAGAAAAGCCTGTTGCCATAAAACTCCTCTATGAAGAATTTTCTTTGTGATGGATTTGCTTACCAATATCTTCAACAACAAAAGCATTTTGTTACTTTAGCTTTTGTCTCTCCAAACTGTTGCCACTTTTTACCTGTTTCATATTATCAGTGATGTAAGAGTGAGACTGGTAAGAGACATTTTGTACCCAATATATGACAAATTTAGTGATAATGCCATTTTTCTCTGCTGAAAATAATTTTACCATTTTTACCTTCATCCCCAAAGATCTAAAAACTCTAAATTTATATCTTTATCTAACTGTGTAAATGGAATGATTTATCATGAAGAAGTAAAAGATTTAAAAACATATTTCCCTTTCCCTCCCTCACTTCTAAGGCAATTTTGTGAAAAACACAATTTCCCTTGAGTGTTAGTGACCTGGAATGAAATATAAAAAACTGGAAGGTGTTGAGTTTTCCTCAGTACTGGAAATGAGGACAGTGCAGGTGGGTGGAGTTCCAAGATAGTCCTTCTTCTGAAGTTGATCAGTTACACTTGTAGAATGGTCAACAGTAAACCATTCAGATTACTAAAGTACAGACTTTTGTGTCTGTGTGTGTGGCGGGGGCAGGTGGTGAGGCAGTTTCACTCTGTCACCCAGCCTGGAGTGCAGTGGCGTGATCTTGGCTCACTGCAACTTCTGCTTCCCAGATTCAAGCGATTCTTCTGCCTCAGCCTCCTGAGTAGCTGGGATTATAAGTGCCCTCAACCACGCTCGGCTAATTTTTGTAGTTTTGGTAGAGACGGGGTTTCACCATGTAGGCCAGTCTGGTCTTGAACTCTTGACCTCAAGTGATCTGCCCACCTCGGCCTCCCAAAGTGCTGGAATTACAGGTGTGAGCCACCATGCCAGGCCCTAAAACCTTTTATTATCACCAATAAACTGGAGGCTATACTCCTAGCCTCAGAAATACAACTCTAAAGATTAAATAGGGCTGGGCATGGTTGCTCACGCCTGTAATCCCAGCACTTTGGGAGGCTGAGGTGGACCGATCACTTGAGGTCAGGAGTTTAAGACCAGACTGGCCGACATGGTGAAACCCTGTCTCTACTAAAAATACAAAAATTAGCCTGGCATTGTGGCAGGCACCTGTAATCCTAGCTGCATAGGAGGCTGAGGCAGGAGAATCGCTTGAACCTAAGAGTTGGAGGTTGCAGTGAGCCAAGATCGCACCACTACATTCCAGCCTGACTGACAGAGCGAGACTGTCCCACAAAAAAAAAAAAAAAAAAAAAAAACCTGAAAGTTAAAATGTGGAAATGCTATTTTGAAATTTTGATCTGAATTACGAAATTTGTGATAGTAATTGAATAGTAGATGTGCAAAATACAGCTCAAACTGCTGTAAAAGAATGTATTAACTTTGGGTGCCTTTGAAGGCCTGGTATATGACTAATTAAGTTAACTGAAGCCAGGCATATGCATTTTTGTAGGAAGAAATCCCTTTGATTTTCTAGGGAGAAGGGTAGTTATTGGCTTCCTGTTATCATTTTTTAAGTATGAGAGGAAAAACTGTGAAGTGGTGCAGTCAAGCATGAGTCTATTGCATTTTCTCTCCAGCTGTATACTGTCTTACTGGTACTTGTCAAGGTAATGTTTGGATGTATTCATTCACAAAAGAAATTTGTTCACAATAACAAATAAGATGCAATCTCTATTCTCACAAAGATTTCAATTAGTAAAAAAGATATGACAGTTAAACATCAGCTGTGAATATGATATCATCAATGCACCTTTAGAGCTGTATTTAGTTTCTTTTTGTGTGTGTTGTGTTTTTGAGATGGAGTCTTTCTCTTTCACCCAGGCTGGAGTGCAGTGGTGTGATTTCAGTTCACCGCAACCTCTGCCTTCCAGTTTCAAACAATTCTCATGCATCTGCCTCCTGAGTAGCTGGGATTACATGTGTGTGCCACCATGCCTGGCTAATTTTTTTTGTAGAAATGGGGTTTTGCTATGTTGGCCAGGCTGGTCTTGAACTCCTGGCCTCAAGTGATCCTCCCACCAGGGCCTCCCAAAGTGTGGGATTACAGATCTGAGCCACCACCTTCAGCCTAGAGCTGTTTTTAATGTTTTAGTGGTTGTTTTCTCTTTGGTATTCAATATAGTAAATTGAAGAGTATGCACTCAATAAGCAAAGCCTGAATGAATGATACAGTGGAGATGAATATTACAAACTATTGTAGGAAAACTACTTTATGAGGCTTGAACTATTGCTTGATGAATGTCAATGTAAATGAATAAGTGATGAGACCAAATCTCATATCTTCCTATCATAAAAATCCTTGCAGGTCACTGCCTAATCACATACCATAACATTTCCTTTCCTTATCTTTGCCTGTGTTGTATTACATATAGTAACTGGAATTAATTTTTATAGTGTATTTTTTCAAGATACCAAAATAAGTCCTCCACCAAAGGCCAACAAGAATTTACTGTCTACTTTTAAGTGTCAACTCTACAATTCTATTAAGGAAAGTCAACAAATAGTTAATAAACCTGTGTAGTATGGCGCTTATATATGATTCATCTCATTAGTGTTTATAGGCAGGTTTGCTTTTAAGACCACTTTAGTAAATAAGTAAATACTCTCCTTAGATCGCTCCTTCTCTGTTAGAATCACTAAAACCATCTTTCAAGTCAAGGCTGATTAGTTTCTTAGAAAATTAATTTGATTAAAACAAACTCAGAAATACATACAAAAGATGAATAGGAAATATCTTGATGAAATACGCAGGAATATCTGCAAGGTCAGTGTTTCATGGACATTTATTTAGGAGAAGTCATTAAAAATGTGTTTTTTTCTAGTCCATTGTGACAGTATCTGGTTCTTAGCTGCGTGAGTTTTAGCAGGAGGATTGCATTATTCACCTGAGCCTTGACAGAAACTGCTTAATTTATTTTCCATAATGTGGTCAATAGATTTGTAGTTTCTGAACTGTAAAATCCACAGAGAATTAATACCTTGGAGTTATTGCTAGATGGGATAAGCAAGCCTATTATGTCAGCAAAATTGATGATTCCTTAATATGAGCTAAAACCTCCACCTACTTAATTTTCTCTAAAACCAAGACATTAGTGGTTTGCTTTAAAGATTCGAAGATACAAAGAAACAGAAAAAAAACAGCTTGTCAATCATCTCTATCTAATATTCTGTTAAATGGAAAAAATATATGAAAAATTAACTCAGAGTCACTTCCAAATATGATTGAAAAAATAGTAAATTTTCCATTTACTAGGGATTTGTTTAGATGTTTTACTCTTTTAGAAGGCAACTACTGTACATAGTACATTGAGTGTATCATGACGATTTTTACCCAAAAGAGTTTAATTTTTTATAAGATATATTTTATATGATTAGTTTATTATATTTTGTTGGAAATTCATATTGTTTTCTTAAACACCAAAACTTGTATTTCAGAACACATTTCTTTTGGTAAAGATCTTCTTGGCTGGGCACAGTGGGTGGCTCACACCTGTAATCCCAGCACTTTGGGAGGCTGAGGCGGGCAGATCACCTGAGGTCAGGAGTTCGAGACCAGCCTGGCCAACATGGTGAAACTCTGTCTCTACTAAATATAAAAAAATTAGCTGGGTGTGGTGATAAGCGCCTGCAGTCACAGCTACTTGGGAGGCTGAGGCAGGGATAATTGCTTGAACCCAGGAGGCAGAGGTTGCAGTGACCTTAGATCATGCCACTCTACTCCAGCCTGGGCGACAGAGTGAGACACAATGTCCAAAACCAAAACAAAACAAAAGATCTTGTTTTACATCACCAAAAACTGTTTAGCATTTTATTTCTTTGCATTTAGTATGTTATTTCATTATTTGTGAACTAAATGTGGTAGGCAGGATTTTGGCTTCCATATTCTTTATCCTCTGGTGTTATATCTGTGGATGATACATTACATGGCAAAGGGATTTTAAGAAATTATGGTGATATCTTAGAATGACTATCCTGGATTATCTAGTGGGCCCAGTGTAATCATACGGGCTTATAAAATAGAAGAAGAAAGCAGCAGTATGCTTTCAGAGTATCAAAAATATGGGTGTATTAGTCTGTTCTCACACTACTTATAAAGACACACCCAAGACTGGATAATTTATAAAGGAACGAGGTTTAATTGACTCACAGTTTTGCATAGCTGGGAAGGACTCAGGAAACTTACGATCATGGTGGAAGGTGAGAGAGGCAAGGCACCTTCTTCACAAGGCAGCACGAAGGAGAAGTACTGAGTGAAGGGGGAAGATCCCCTTATAAAACCTTCAGATCTGGTGAAAACTCACTCATTATCACGAGAATAGCATGGGAGAAAATGCCCCCATGATTCAATTACTTACACTTGGTCTCTCCCTAAACACTAGGGATTACAATTCAAGATGAGATTTAGGTGGGGACAAAAATCCTAACCATATCAATGGATGTCAGAAAGATGTAATAGAAGAAATAGCAGCAGGGTCTCAAAGAATAAGAGAGACTCAATCTGCCATTGCTGGCTTTGAAGATAAAGGAAGGAGCTTGGGATGGGAATGCGGATGACCTCTAGAAGTGGAGAATGGCCCTCAGGTGACAGCCTGCAAGAAAATGGTGACCGCAGTCCTACAATCACAAGGAGCTTCCTTCTGCCAACAATCTGAATGAACAAGAAGGAAATCCTCCCCTAGGTTCTCCAGAGAGGAACACAGCCCTGCCAACACTAAGTTCAGCCTTGCGACGCTCTAGGCAGAGCACCTAGCAGAGGCCTCTGTACTTGTGACCCACCAAATCTATGAGATGATCATTTGTTTTAAGAGGCTAAATTTTTGGTAATTTGTTACAGCAGCAGTAGAATACTGTTACAGTGGCCTTCAATTTTTTTTAAGACCCTAGATTGCAAACTTTTAGCAAAAAGTTTATCCTCTGTGAAATAGAATATTATATAATTTTTAAAATGTGAAAATCTGATAGATTATTTCAGGATATTACAAATATCTATAAACAACCTTCATCTTCCAAAAACATTACTAATTTTAACCAAGCTTTTAATACTTTCTTTTTATGATATCAGTGACACTCCTCTCAGTTAAATAGAATTATTTTGAGTCAAACTACTGTTTGTTGTGATATTTGAAAATTATAATATAGATCAGATAATTTATTTTTTATTCGTTGGATTCCACTTCCCTTTACTGAAAATACTTGAGGTGGGAATAAATCCACTAAATGCCACATGCCAAATATGTGACCACAACCTTGACTTTATTATATTTCTGTCCTATTTTTCTGTGGATGCTCTTTTCTTGTGTTGAGGCCAATTGTATTGGGAGACAGAGAAACTAAAAAGGAGAAACATTGTTTGAGTACTGTGGGCTCAAGTAATTACTCTCAGGCTTAAAGATCACTTCAGTCATTGTTAAGAAAAGCTATCTGAACTAGGTGAACTCCATGAACATTTTCAGTTACTATTTTTGTGCCTGTATTATGTTATGGAACAGGGAAATAACTCCATCATTACATGTTGTCTGCTCCTTGTTTTACAGTTTGTAGATAATATCTGATATAAATTATAACACTTTGGAATTATTTGGATGCAGAATATTTACACTTTATTTCACAATGTAACTAGTAAATAGTAATTGGTTTTAAATCTAGGGTAGCTGTTTAAGTATGTATATTATTTTGTTCCTATTTCTGAAGCTAATAGATTACATGTGAGTAATTCCTTAATATAGCTTTCTCCAGGCTTCACAAAGTACAGGTGTCAACACAATTGGCTAGGTCAACACATGAATATCTAGAACACATTCTAGTTTTACTATGTTAAAGCACATATATAACTAGTGTGAAAAATGATTTAAGGAAAAAATAGAAAAATGGATAGTATATGTTATGCTAATGTGAACTGCTTTTAATATTCTGTTGCAGATTTCTATGTGATTGATACCAATATTTCTCCATAAACTATAGATTCATGTTCTTTCTGTAGAAATGCTAGCCATTGTCCACTGAACCAACTGAAGCCAATAAATCCTGCCAACAGCTAGTCTCTATCTCTGCCATCCTACAATGATTCTAAGTTCTCACATGAGAAGCCCAGGGAGAACTCCCGGGTCTTTGAGTCCAAACTTCTTAGGAAGCTTCATCTTTGTATTTTGTTTTCTGGTGGATGCTTTATTCATATTCTGTGATTATAAATCGCTGTCTACCTTCCAGGCATTCATATCCCTGATAATATTCTGTTGTTGAACATATCTCATGGAAAAATTCTTTTACATCAGAGCACGAAGATTATAAAAGTGAAATTGTGTATATCACAACATCCATACGAGTGAAAATTTCAATATAGATTAATCGTAATCAGCTCCAGCTAGTTTCATTTCACTTTTTCTAAAAGGGACAAATTCTGCCACAACTAGCCAAGGTCACAGTAATGTCCTTTCACCTGATTAACAGTGTAGGAAGGAGAATGGTTAGTTTCACAAAACTGATAAATAATTCATAATAATGATTGGTATAATGTTGCTGAATGTAGTTACTAAAATGCCCTTTACATTTTCTTGGAATTATTCAATAATTCTATTAATATTATAGCATACTACTTTGACCTTGAGTTGTCATATCCTACAAATGAAACAAAACCTGAGCTTTAACATAAATTTTATTTTATTAACTCTCCACAACTATGGAATCGAACTTGATAAATTCTTCCTTTAGCTAAAAGAAACCATAGTATAGATTCAAACCTTATTTAAAAATCACACTGCTATAAACCAGTAGAAAGTTTCAGAAATAGGGTAACATTTATGAGTTCAGATTCCTTATTAACTGAATATATCACACCTCGAATTGGATGAGATTTAATAAAATGAGCTCTTACCCTTGGTATGCCTATTCCATAGCTGGGGGCAGTAATGGGAGGCTCTGATTTCTAGTATCTACTGATTTCTGTAATGTAAATACTTCCAAAGTGACTGATTTCAAACTATCAACATGATGTCACTGAACTCCTAGTTAATAAGATATATGCACAATTGGCTCTTACTACCTAGTAGGAGCTTCCTCCTGGATAAAAAATAAAATGGATTGTTGATTTTCTTGCAATAGCAAGAATCTGTTTAGGAAGATTCT
This sequence comes from Hylobates moloch, assembly GCF_009828535.3. Taxonomy (NCBI): domain Eukaryota; kingdom Metazoa; phylum Chordata; class Mammalia; order Primates; family Hylobatidae; genus Hylobates; species Hylobates moloch. The sequence continues at coordinate 153,219,806 of NW_026652279.1, forward strand.
ATGGGAGGGCAGCCTTAAATAGTTGCTTTCCCTTAGAATATTATATACAGATTTAAGGATATAATACATGAGTTCCTTGCAGTGTTTCGACATGTCTGCCTGTAGCAGGGCAATGCCTATTACCAGCTAAAATCCCAAAGCATGAGTATTTTACTTATAAGATCAAAGATGGATAATTAATGTGTTCCCTAGAGGGTGGGTTATATGGTCCTAAAGACTAGTGGTAGTATCTCTGGCTAAGGGAGAATCTTTGAAAGTTTTGTAAATTTTAAGCTAAGGACATTGTCTTCATTACAAATTTTACAGAAGATTATGGGTGATAAGGAAATGTCATTTTGAGTAATGTCTTACAGTCTCATCGATTTTTTTTTTTAGAGTTCCTTTATAGGTAGTTCTTTTTTTATTTTTTATTTTTTTATTATACTTTAAGTTCTAGGGTACACGTGCACAACGTGCAGGTTTGTTACATATGTATACATGCGCCATGTTGGTGTTCTGCACCCATCAACTCATCATTTACATTAGGTATATCTCCTAATGCTGTCCCTCCCCACTCTCCCCACCCCATGACAGGCCCCGGTGTGTGATGTTCCCCTTCCTGTGTCCAAGTGTTCTCATTGTTGATGTTCTCACTCATAGGTAGGAATTGAACATAGATTTTTTTTTAAGGTGACTTCCTTGGTGTGTGCCTTAGTCACTTGATATGAAAATTGAAATATTCTAGCTTGGAAACACAAAATTAAGCAGCATGTTGGCAAATGTAAAGGCTGTAGCCTTTCAGTAAAGAAATGCTTCAGCTCATCTTAAAAATAGACATACAATAAGTAAAACCTCATGGAGAATAGAAGCTGGATAAAATCCATCTGAAGGTGTTCAAAGTGCCCCAGCAGGCTTTGGTTTCTCGCTGTATCAATCTTAGCTCAACCAGAGAAATAGGCCTGTATATGATATATATTAGATTTGCTGAAAGGAATTGGCTTACTCAATTGTGGATTCTGGAGAGGCAATCTGAAATCTATAGGGCAGGCTGTCAAAAACGGAAGGCTTGGACTCTCAAGCACAGGCTGAAGCTGCTGTTCATAAGCAGAATTTTGTCTTCTTTCTGCTGTTAAAAAGCCATTCAAATACTTGAATCAGACCCACTGAGATAATTTAGTATAGTCAACTGATTATGGCATTTAATCACATCTGCAAAATACCTCTGCAGAAATACCTAGGTTAGAATTTGATTGACTACCTGAGAAAGGTAACCTAGCCAAGTGTTACATAAAAAATACCATCAATTGCCAAGTCTTCCTATTATAGTTTTTTTGCAGAGCTATGTTGATGGGAGACACATTATTGGAAAATTACCTCACATGTCTTTTTAAAGTTGATTTAAAATAGTAACCAATTTTAGTGTGTACTATGATGAGTAGTTTCATTGAGAAATTTTGATAATACCCATTTGAAATCATCTGGTGCCAGCCGGGCTCTGCCTATGGAGTACTAGAGTTGAGCTGAATGAAGGACACAACCATATAATTTCCATTCATCGTTTTCAGAATCTGGGGCTAAACTTTGATATTTTAAAATAGCATCTTTGATTTCTTCAGAGATTTATTCTTTGAGGATTTAGTTGAGGTTTGTGAGGTTGGCTAAACTGTTTTGCATAATTATCTAGTGGAGCATATTCTTTAGCTTTCATGTCATCAATTTTTGCATGGGCTTCTCATCTGTAGGAGGTAGGAGTGCACGTAAAGATAACTTGTCACCTTTTGAGTGGGGATTTCAGCAGAAGTGAGAGAATCGCTTTGTTTCCAAAGCATTCCACATTCATGTACTACTCCGAAAGCATGCCTAGTGTCTGCATAGAGGTTTATTTTCTGGTCTTAGATTGTTGATGAGCTCTATTAAGTGCAGTAAGTTCCTCTATCTGGGCTAATTTTACCTCAAGTAGAAAACTATATTCTAAAGGAGAGTTTAAGTTAATGACAGTATATTGTGTTAATAAGTTTCAGTTTTGAGGTTGGATCCAAAAATGGGGTTCCCAATAGGATTTCTGATAAACCTGGGCAAGGTACAGAAACTTCCCTGACTGGGCTGGGCACAGTGGCTCACACCTGTAATCCCAGCATTTTAGGAGGCCAAGGTGGGAAGATCACGAGGTCAGGAGTTTGAGACCAGCCTGGCCAGCATGGTGAAACCATGCCTCTACTAAAAACACAAAAAATTAGCTGGGCATGGTGGCGCATGCCTGTAATCCCAGCTATTCAGGAGGCTGAGGCAGGAGAGTCACTTGAACCCAGGAGGCGGAGGTTGCAGTGAGCTGATATCATGCCACTGCACTCCAGCCTGGATGACAGAGCATGACTCCATCTCAAATAAAAAACAAAAACAACAACAACAAAAAAGAAACTTCCCTGACTGAAGTAAAACAGTCATGTGGTAAATTTTTCTTTATCTTTCAAACCTTAGTTCCTGAATCAATGCCACCATGACATCTTTCTAAAGGCCTCCAAATGGAATGAATCACTCAATGCTACCATCATATTTTGCCTATGCTTGCAGTGCTATAGTTTTCACTATGAAGTTTCATTATGCTTTGCATGCCTGTGTTCCCTACTATGAGAGAACTGTGAGCCCCTTGAGGACAGCACAAGATTAGTAGTACACTGTTTAGTAAGTGTATATTGAATTACATTTGAATTAGCGTAGTATTCTAAGGATTGATGAGGATTGTTGGCTAGGATTGGCAGGCCTAGATTCACTGTATACATGAGGCATACATTTCAAATATTAAATGATATGGAAGTAAAGGAATAAATTGTCTCTGTGATATAATATGGAAGTTATAACAAGAAAAGCTTAGTAATAATTTATTTTCAGTTGTTCAGCTTTTCCAGCTTGGAATGCATTGAGCAAGGATTTATGAGCACCTAATATGTGTAAGGCCTGCACCAACTGCTAGAATATGCCAGCCTAAGCAAAAGCATACTAACTTATGAAAAATTCTTATGTCCTTATCTGAATTTTCTACAGCCATATATCACACATTATTTGTTTACTCAAACTTAATAATAGATTGTCTTTGATTAATAATGCTTTTTGTTTGTTTTCTTTTGATGATTAATAACTCTTGATGCTCAAGGAAAACATTAAATGGCCAACCAAGACTCAGGTTTGGACAATTCATTTTTCTATGGGTCATAAGGATTGTATGTGTATATATCTGTGAATATACACATATATTCACATGTATATGTATGCACAGAAAATTTATCTTGGAAATTAGGTATAAAATAGTTTACTTTCTTGTATCCTGAATATGAGCTGTAAATTTTATTTCTAATGATTTAGAGGTTGAATCTCTGCCATGTAGAGGTTTATTTTCTCATATATTCTCTCTTTTTCTCTTTACCATATCTTTTTCTCTTTCTAATATCTTATTCTCAGGCATATTTCCTTAAAGTTGGAAAATATAGCCACCAGATGGCCACTAGAGCTCTAGGCTTAAATCATTGTCATGTGAAGGGATCCAACTCAAAGAAAATGCCGCTTTCCTGCTAGTCCTGTCAGTCCCAGAGCCTGCCCTGCCCTTAACAAATGACAGTTACCAGAGTACTCTTGATAATAAATGTGAAATTAAGAGGTGGGGATTAATAACCAACTAAAACATATTAAGAATGACAATGAGATGATTGTATTATACAAAGGAGTCCACTACAAAAACCATGAGTGTTCATCATTTCATCATGAAAAGGAGGTTGGAATTACTCTTCACATATCCTTAGCTTCCCTTAACCCATTATTAAAGAAAACAAATATACTTTTTAAACCAGTTATTTCCAGGCTTTAGCCCAACTTGAGGTTATAAATTGGATATGTGACACACTGTTTTGTCTTGAGATTATGATTAATGATGTAATCAGAATGGCGTGGACTTTGGAGCCAAGGAGACCTTTATTCAAAAGCATGATAGAACTTTTCTTAGTACCATGACCTAATTTTATCATCTATAAAACTAAAACTTAATGAGACCTTTTTATAGAGTTTTAATGATATATGAAATGGAAACTATGACTCCATCATTGCATTCATTACAATTAAAACATAATTATCTATGTGTGTGTTTTTACCTCTATATTGTAAGCACCTTAAGCACAGGGATATTTTTTCCCAAGTGTATAATATAGTTTCTGGCATATAGTATATGAGAAAAAAATGATGGATATTCCTTATCTTGCTTTGACTTCTTAAAGGTTTTTGCTTGATGAAGGACTCTAACTTTCTGCAGTGCCATATAATAGAACTGCCAGTCTCTAATCATATCTATCAGCCTTGTGTCTGAAGAACATCAACCATATGATATGCAGTTAATAGAGGTAACATAATACATGTACAAAGGTGGGGTACTAGCACCTCAGTGTTTTAAATGAGGTAGCCCAGTTTTGAAGCTCAGTGATATTGAGTAACTGGTCAAAGATTACTTGTGAAACCAGTTTATTAATTTGGTGGGGCTCAGACATAACTCGTTTATTTCTGCAGGCAATATTTGCAGAGACATTCTGTTGAAACTCCCTTTCCCACACATTGATGTATGTGAGGCAGAGATCTTTTGGTTTTCTAGTCAAGTTCATTTTGGTTAAGTTAATCAATGTCTCTTCTAAATCAGAGCTCATATTCTTCCCTCTCTTTGATGCCAACCAGGCCCCAGCTTGAGAGACCTGAAATGCAGAGGAGCTGCGCTTTTTTATTTTTCTTACCTCTCTTCTCTGGTCCTGATTCCTCCATTGTTGGGGCAAAAGGGAGGGATTAGAGAAAAGGGGCAAGAGCCATTTGCACAATTAGCGCTATTAGTTCTCTCTCTGTCCTCTGCATGTTAGTTCCTTTCTCTGTCCTCTGCATATTAGTTCCTCTCTGTTTCCTCTACATAGTTCTTCCCTGTTCTCCCCGCATATTAGTTCCTCTCTGTGCCCCCTGCATATTAATTCCTCTCTCTGTCCTCTGCATGTTAGTTCCTCTCTCTGTCCTCTGCATATTAGTTCCTCTCTGTGTCCTTTGCATAGTTCTTCCCTGTGCCCCCTGCATATTAGTTCCTCTCTGTGCCCCCTGTCTATTAGTTCCTCGCTGTGCCCTCTGCGTATTAGTTCCTCTCTGTGCCCTCTGCAAATTAGCACTATTAGTTCCTCTCTGTGTCCTCAAATGTTGCCTCTCTCACTTACACATGGCTCACAGCAAAGATCCTCTCTGGCTTGATATTTTCTTGTTTTGCCGCTTCTTGTCATTCAGCTAGTGGATACCTATTTTGGCAGCCCGTCACCTGATTAGTAGCAGGTACTATTTGTTTGGGTACCAGAAAGATGGCTCAATCCTGGTTATTGTCAACAGTGTTCACTTTACCCATCCAAGGGTCACCCACCCTTCCCATGTCACTTAATGGCAAAAACCACAATTACTTTTATGCCAACCTAATATTATTGTGCAGGCTGCTTTGATGCAAAGCTACCTTCAGCCTGCCATTTTAATCTAATTAATTCCTTCTTAGCTTGGCAGAGTACAAAGAATTAGCAAGGCTACTGCATAAGCAGACTTCCAATAGGCAAATGAGATATTGGTGCTCTTTTCTCCAGCAGCCCTCTTTCCAGGAAATGATGCTGTTGGTGTGCCCTCTTCACTTCGCTTGGCCTCTTGGAGAGGCAACCCTCTCCATCCCCAAATAATCTCTCAGTGAGATGTTACATTCCTGAAAACTCATCAAATTTCCTTTATCCTCATAGCTCTGCTCATGTAGACTGAAGAAGTGTTGTCTGCTGCTGGTAACAGGGCCAGCTCTGCCAACTTAGCAGGTTTTGTGGAGATGGGTCTGATAGTTCCTTAATGCTCTTTAGAATGCAAGCATACCTAAGGATTTCACTTCTGAGACTTTATCCCCTTTCTATGACCACATGAAAACTTCCTTTTGACATTCTATTACAGAATATGGCACCCTTGTTTAAATAGTAAGCTTTATAAGTCCATTCTTACAGAAATAATTAAATATTTTAATGTGAACACAGTGTTACTAGAGTAAATCAATGTAGGGCTAGTGAGGAAACATTCAAAATATCAGTTTCTTCCTGGTCTGAGCATTGTACCTTAAACTTTGTCTTTCTCTATTCATAACAAAGTTTCACAGAATGTTACAGGAGGTCTAGGGTCTGCCATATACTAACTGCTTCTAGGTTTGCAAACTAAGTTTGTTCTCAGGTGCTCGATTTCCTGCATTGATAGTGACATTGGTTGTATCTTTCCTACCTGGCAGTGATGTTAAATGGATAGATGAACATTAGAAACGTCTGATTTGTATTTCCCTGATCATTAGTGCTGATGATAAGAAAAATGCAAATCAAAACCACAATGCAATACCACCTCTCTCCTGCAAGATTGGCCATAATCAAAAAATCAGAAAGCAGTAGATGTTGGCGTGGATGCAGTGAACAGGGTACACTTCTACACTGCTTGTGAGAATGTCAACTAGTACAACCACTATGGGAGACAACGTGGAGATTCCTTAAAGAACTAAAAGTAGAACTACCATTTGATCCAGCAATCCCACTACTGGGTATCTACCCAGAGGAAAAGAAGACATGATTAGAAAACGACACTTGCATATGCATATTTATAGCAGCACAATTCACAATTGCAAAATCGCGGAACCAACCCAAATGCCCATCAATCAACGAGTGGATAAAGAAACTGTGAGATAGATAGATAGATAGATAGATAGATAGATAGATAGATAGATAGATAGATAATTTCATACATAATCATATATAATATATGATATATATAATATATATTATCTAGCTATCTATCTGATAGAGTACCATGCAGCCATAAGAAGGAATAAAATAACAGCATGTGCAGTGACCTGGATGAGATTGGAGACTATTATTCTAAATGAAGTAACTCAGGTATGGAAAAACCAAACATCATATGTTCTCACTGATATGTGGGAGCTAAGCTATGAGGATGCAAAGGCATAAGAATGATACAGTGGACTTTGGGGACTTGGGGGGAAGAGTGGGAGAGTGGTGAGCGATAAAAGACTACAAATATGGTGCAGTGTATACTGCTCGGGTGATGGGTGCGCCAAAATCTCCCAAATCACCACTAAAGAACTTCTGTAACCACATACCGCCTGTACCCCCAATAACTTATGGAAAATAAAAAGAAAAGCCTGGTTTCACGTCTGTTCTATAATGTGAATGGGGATTTAGATTGTCTCACTAATCTAGGAAGTGGTCACAATGATCTGTTGTATTTTATACTTTAATTGCCGTGTTACTGCTCACCATGAAAAGAGCATATTCTTGGGTAAATTTAAATAGATTTCTCAAAACTTCTTTGACTGAAGTTGTGCACACCAGACTCCCTATATCAACAACAATTAAAGTGTAACTGAAAGCAAACATGTTGGCAAAGTGCTTATACAAGAAAACTGTACCCACAGTTAGCTCTCATCAGTTAATAGAACAGGCACATTATAATGCACATCGTAAGAAATCGCATTATATGGAGAATACTTTCATAATTGCAAGAAAGCAGACAAAAGTGTTCAGTTCATTGGCCGTAAAAAGGACAATCTCATATTAATATGTATGATAGTCATTGTTCTGACATCCTCTTCATCTGTCGTTTCATTTCCCAAAGGAAACATTAAAGAGGCAGGTTTATTATTATTTTTTAATGTAAAAGATGTTTAAGTTAACATCCGATGGAGAAATTACCATGGTGTGTAAGAGAACTAAATGTTAATATTCAAGCATATGCTCATAAAATGATTATAGTACTTGTTTTTAAACTAAATGATAGATTATTTGAATAATATAGCCTTTCAAAATTAACAGGAAAGAGGACCTCTAATACATTTGTCTTGTCTTTAGTGCTGATGTTCACATAATTGTATAACATTATAAACAAAGGAAATAGTGATATTATTTAATTTTGCATACCTGCAAGAGTAAATGATAGATGACTAAAACATGTTATGCTATGCTTATTTTTGGTTTAATACACAGGTATATGGACTCTTCTTGCATTCTCTGATAATATGAGTATTAGAAAAGAAAAACACTGACAGAGGAAATGCTGGGACAAACAGTTTTAGTCAACAAACTATTTCAGTGATATCCTAGTAGCTGTCATGAATATCTCTTTCTGTAATTATTTCGACAAAGCCTGCTTTCATGCTCATGAGAAAGATACGTCAATTAACGACTTGTGTCCTAAGTATAAATAATAAATTATATTTTAACTTAAAATTTTTTCTATTTAAAAAGTTTTTGAGAAAAAATGATCTCAGATTACAAAGCATAACCGCAGAAATACCAATAGTAACTCTAAGAATGCAACTGTCAGAATACAAACACTTTTCCCCAGAGAATGAAATTAGATACTGAGAGAAATTTAAAATTTAAAAGTGCTAAGTACTCATCAGCTCCACTACAGTGCAATTCAGTTAATTAAGGCCATTTGTTCAGCAGTTTCTCCAGTTTGAAAGTTAAAAAATACGGGATTTAGTGCAGCAAAGAGAGAAATATTTTCAATTAAACATACACAAAGATTGGCGTATTAAGATAGATACACGTATTTTTATAGTTTTTTTTTTTTTTTTTTTTTCACTCCAGGTTCTTTTCATTGCTATCTGATTGGTAGGTAGCTAGAACTAATTGGTAACTTGGCCAAGTCTCACAGGAAATGGGGCAGCTATTTGTACAAGAAATGGATGATTTTGCAAATACAGCATTTGTGCCCAGTTTGTAATCAATCCCATCTTCCTGCTGCAAGACTCTGAAATTCACTTGGAGACTCAAGATGAGATATCACAGGCACGGAACTCATTTGTTCTTATAATTTTTTGTTTGTTTTTTCCTGCTAGGTTGAACAAAAATTCACTTTTAAAAAATCAAATTATTTTAGTCAGTTCTATTAAGACACAGCATGACTTAAAGGAAATCGAATTACAGTTTCATCATTTATGTAATCAACTTATAGTTTTATTCTATGATATTTTTCTGAAACATAAATATCTCAGTGGTACAAAGACAATGTGTACCTTTTCTCTTCCTTTAAATAAATCCCGCAGAGTGATCTTAAAAGCAGACAATTCCAGCTCGTAAACTTTGAGATTGGAGGGGAGTAAGGTAGCCTCACAAATAGCATTACCTTCATCTGAGCAACACGAAGTGGTACCAAATGAATAGGAGCAGGAAGTGTGAGAAATTTGGAGAGAGAGCAGCATTTTCCCCACAAATGATTGTTGTCTTCTTTCACCTGTGTGCCATTGTGATCTAGATGGAATCATGAATTAATGATGTCTCTGATTGGATGGTGTTCATAAAACATGACCTCTAAAATTGCTAAATATATATTCAGTGATGCCAGAATTCTCTTATCCATCACCACCTTTGACTTTGAAAGCACTCCTAAGGAAAATGGCACACAAGATCTGATCTACCTGGATCTTCAATGTAAAGACGTAATGACTTGGTGATTCCAGTTTGCTGCACCTACCTGTATTACAGGATGACTAAAACAAACAATATTTTATTTTTTTCTGTAGAAGAGATATGAAAACTCTCCCCAGATATGGACTTCCCTTTTCTAGTCTTCATTTTAAAGTGTTGAAACATTCTGATGGTAGCCTATGCCTGGCCAATTAATTCTGAATAAAAATTCTATATAAATACATTTTATTATATTTGAACTATTATGGCAATAGTAGTAAGTTTTGAATTTGGCTCTCCTCATGTATCCAGTGGACTGTTTATGCAGTATAGTCCTATTTGTAGGCACTTCCTCTCTCTCTCTCTCTCTCTCTATATATATATATATATATATATATACACATATATATACACACATATATATACACACACATATATATACATATAATTTCAGATGAAAAGAAATAAAACATAAACTATTTCATTTAGGGACCTATAAAAACATACCCAAGTGACTCACTTAAGTTTTAGCAGACAGAGTAGTCTATGGTCTTACAATGAAGAGGTTATACCCCATAAAACAATCCTATTTCTAGTGAAGATAATGTAATGAAGCATAGAATATCCGTTGACGTAACTACCTTTGCCTACTTCATCAAATTAAACTGAGCCTATTTAAAGCTTTGCAAACCTAGCAAGACATAGTTTCTTTTAAATTCTTAGTTCAACATATGAGAAAAGTTATGGTCTGTGAAAATTCTAGGAAAGCTTTCAAAAGGTGTAGCATCCAGAAGCATTTTTAAACTCATGATGAAGAATTTGCTAATGTAAGCTTCAGGCAATTTGCTGTTCTTAAAGTATAATATGAGCTTCTGAAATTTTGGCTGAAACCTTTTGCAAAACTAAACTTGTTAGCTCTACATAGAGAAACAAAGCAATCCTAATCGTATCTCTTTTACTGGTTTCATAAATTCATAGATAATAATACTTGCCTATGACCAATGTACTTTGAATGACACTTGGATGTGATCAAACTATGAGGTATAACTATAGGGTTAAAAGGTAGATTCTACAAGTCATGCATAAATCTCTACCCTACTCTCTGTGAATAGTAACTCACAGATGGTGAACTATGTTCTGGCTGACTTATTTTTAATATGCCAATTGTGTGTAGCACAATAGTCATCTCTTAAAAGGTCTTCAATGTGTTGTAATCACTGAATGGGATATTTCCATCGTTTTCTGAAGGGTACATTCGTGATGCTATACCTGCTGCATATTGTGGTAACAAGCAGTCAGTCATTCCCAAAAATGAGCATGACCCCATTTCATCACAGGATATTGATTTTGCATGTTTAAATTAAGTTTTTATTTATTATTACTACATATCTCTCCACTTAGTTTCCATTTTTACTTCTAATCCAGTTCAAAACTTACTATATTTTAAAAATACTCTCTGCTATAGCCATCTAATTACTAAAAATAGAATCTCAGATTATTAGGCAGTGCATTGCTTCCTAGATCCAAATTTGAACTTAAACATTTTGCTAATGCTTTTGGAATTCAATTTCCAGTTTACTCACCTCTGAAGAAGTATGGATTACTTGACTTGTTCACTAACTTTAGTAGCATTAGAACTCACACTCATGTGTCCTAACATCAAATTTTCATTGAAGATCATGTGCTGCATGACGTATACAGATGATCCCGAACTTGAGATGGTTTGACTTATAGTTTTTTGACTTTATGATGGTGTGAAAGCAAATGTATTCAGAAGCAACTGTACCTCAAGTGCTCATTCAACCATTCTATTTTTCACTTTTAGTACAGTATTTAATAAGTTACATGAGATATTCAACACCTTTGTATAAAAGAGGCTTTGTGTGACCTAATTTTCACCAACTGTAGGGTAATGTAAATGTTGTGAGCACGTTTACTATATACTAGGCTAAACCATCATGTTGCATAGGTTCAAATTAGGGATCTTTTCAATTTATGATAGCTCTATCAGGACATAACCTCATCGTAAGTTGAGGAATATCTGTAATTATCTTGATTGCAAATGTATTTAATAAGGTTGTAGCCAGTGAAGCAGAAGTGTGCACACCAGCCTGTAAGTTGTACAACCTCACAGAGCAGTCGCTTTCTGACTTCTTGAGAGGGTTTAATGTTGCTTCACAAGCTGGTTCTCTAAAGTTTTAAAATCCCTGTTATTGTATACAGAGTTACCTGTGTGTGGGAATATACGATGTTTCTAGAAGAAATTTGAATCTTTGAGAAGTTCAAAAGTGATTCTTAATTAAGCAAGTGGCTCTCGAATCAGATTTTATGGGTGTGAATTCTAACTCTACCATCAAACTATACAAGCTTCAACAAGTTAATTAACCTATTTAAGCTCTGGTTTCCTTACTAGTAAAGTGGAGATAATTATAACTTCTAACTCAAACGGTTGTTTTGAAAATTAATTCAGATATTCCGTGTAAGGCATGTAAAATAGTTCCTAGCAGACAATCAGTACACAGTTGATGTAAGGCATTATTACTATTTCACTGATTAAAGGGTTTGCCCCAATGTAGCCTGTATTTTATAATTTATGTGGTTCTGCTCTAAGTTTTTCATACTTATTGATGATTGTAGTATATTAAATTATCATTAAAATTAAAATTAACCTTATGTATACTTTTCCTCTTAAAGTATATCCTTTTCTTAAGTTATAATTTAAATTATAGCTTTAGTATGGTTTTAAACCTATTTCTGAACTTTATTTTTTTACTGTAAAATTCTCACATTAAAAGTTTAAACTTCGTGACTTTTTTCCATTTTGCTAATATCTTGCTTGCATTAGTGAAAAAGTAAAAAGAAATTGATTAATTATTTTGATCTCTAATTCATATATATAAGAGAGTGGAAATGGATTTCTATATCTGATATTTTTGCTAGATAAAATGATAAGCTTAGTATTACCTTACTGTAGTCTCTGGTAACTAAGTTTATGACATTTAACTGGAAAGACATATTATCATTAATGAAGTGATGCTGACCCACACAGTGACAAAGACAGCATGAGTATTAACATCATCTGTCATCATTTCTGACAAAAGGGTTGCTCCATTTTGGAAACTTCCCTGGTATTTGCCCCAGCCAAAGACTATCAGTAATATACCCGCAATTAAACAGGTTGGATATATTGTTCATTGCAATGAGAAACAATACACACCATCAGGAACCATGGAGTATATCCATAAGATGATAGTAGGAAGACTTACAAGATTTGGGCTCACATTAGGTGATTTGGGGGAGTCTCTGGAGAAGCAGATCTTTGCTGTGGATTGGATACTATCAGGAAGCAGAAGTAATACGTTGACTGAGCATTTTAATAAGTTTTACTGAGAAGGGGCAAGACTAGGATGAAACTAAACTGTAATTGGTAAGGAGGTGTACAGTCTTTCATATTAGCCAGGACAGGGAGATGTTTGGCTATTTTTTTGATTTTTAAGAGAAGTATGTTTTTGTCTGTGTTCAAAAATGGTTATGGGGTTGTGCTGTTTTTGTCTTGATCCACCAGAGAGTTACCTTGTCCGATGTTGATGTTCTGTGAAGTTGTTTATTTCTACAGCAAAACACCAGTCTAGATGTCAGTGACGGAAAGCAGCCAGACACTGCACTTCTCTTTCTTATTTTGTTCATAATACTCATAGTCAACAAATAATGACAAATAACACCGATACTGATTTAATGGTAGCTAAGTGCAAGGAATGTGCTGGTTGTTTCAAATACATGACCACATTTATACTGCATAAAAGTCTTAGTTTTATTTATAGCGGAGGAAACAGATTCAAAGAGATAAAGTGATATACTTTGGAAGGATGATATTTCAAAATTATCAGAGAGATAAAGTGATATACCTAAGATCACACCCTTTGGAACAATGAGTTCTCAAAACAGTCTTCCTCCAAGATGTGTCCTGTTTCTACTAGGACATATTTCCTTTATGGGTTTCAGTTAGCATGCTAGAGAGACTGGGGAGGCACACACCTTTCACACAAAGCAACCTGGGCAATTCTCTTCAAAAATGCATCATGTATCATGGAATCAAGGGCTCCTGTTTAGAAACATTCTAGCTCTCTTTAGAATCTACTTATTTTTTAGATACTGATCTAATAAACTTACTACCAGTAGCCCTAGCTCACAGAAAATGTGTACCAAAAACAAAATGAGAGCTTGGTGAGGGAGTGTTTCTACACATTCAGAGTTCCACACTGCTAACTGCTGGTAGGGAGACTGGAACAGAAAAGCCTAATTAATAGACACATAACTTTAAAGAGCAAATCAGTTTGGAAGCACTAAATATAAAGACAAGCAGGACACTCAATGAAGCCATCAATGTATGAACACACTGATATTATAGTCATCATGATAATCCTAAATTTTTACAGAAATGTAAAATAGTATTCATCTTATTCAGTTTTTCAGTCCATACATTTAAGAAAGTATATCTAAAAAGTATGAATTACAAGTTGGTTGCTAAACAGGTAAAATTCTGTAATCCAGAAAATTTCTGCTTGTAATTTCTACTGCTTTGCCAAATAAAACTGGCACTATGGTAATATATTTAAAGTAGGAACCAAATGATAATCTTATCACCATTTTATAACTTTATTAGAATTTTGTCTTGATTCAAAGGATTTGTTTAAATGACCATAGGTGGTCAAGAAAGAGAAAAAAAATAATTTACAGTGCAAACCACAAGTCTAATGTAATAGTTTGTCCTGAAGGCAGATAAAATTGGTATTAAACTGAAGAAAGATTATTTTATATCAGACCTTACAGTATCTGATGAAGATAATGCTATAGTATTAGTCCCAGAAGATTTATATTAGGAAAGTGAGTTATATGAGCCAGTGACTTGCCTGGATTAGAGGTGGTAAACCATCAGCCTATTAAAAAAAAAATACGGCTTGTGGGCACGTTTTGTTTAGTCTGCAGGGTATTGATCCACTAAGGAATTTTTTTTTCAAAAACATAAGCTGATTTCTACAAAGATAAACAATGAACCAGCATGAGGGTGATGGAGACATTTGTGTGTTCCACTTTTCTGCATGACATAATCGGCTGCAGCAAAGGAGCAGCTGCCTTTTATGGGTTTGTGGTCAAGCGAGTTTAAACACCTGGTGCTTTTTACCCCTCTGCACTGGGCTACTACAGACATGTCTGTGTATTTATGATCCTAGTCGTGATGTTTACTTAGATTTCCTTTTGGTTCTGTGATTCTTTGTATTTATCGTATGTTTCTCTTGCCCTCACTCACTTTTTAATGCATATGTATGTGTGTGGCCAAAAAGAGAGAAAAAAGCAGTTTTTTAGAAGATGAATATGTGTTTTATCAAGTATATATGACTTTAACAAGGAAGTTTTAATTTAAAAGTAGTGTATCAGTAGCATATCAGTATATATTAGTGTATCAGAGTCTATTTTTTGCAAAACCTGCCATATATGTAGGGCTTTGGTTCAATTAGTCACATATTCAATGTGTAGATTAATTTTATTTTTAAATCTGAGAATTAGAATAGGATTTAAATTATTATATGGTTTCACTTCAAAGTCTAGAGATAAAATTATGAAATTATACAAGAAATTAATGTTCACTTATTTTCTTCAGGTACTTTTTTGACTTTTTAATTTGCTTTGTATAAACAAGATTGTTGTCTTCCTTGAATTGCTGTAGAGGCATCACAAATCACATTTAGAAAAATCTCCCCATTAATATAATTATTTCAGTATTTATTAAACAGAGAAAACAAATTACATTTTACATTAATATCATTAATTCTCCAATCCGTTTTTTTAGCTGCCACTTTTGTAACTATAGATACTAATTTCACAGGTACAAAGGATACGTCACAATTCTATTAGTTTTGAATTTTTACCAGTAATGAGATAGGATTGTGCATTAAGATACAGTCCAACTGTGAACACAAATTATACTATTGTGAGTAATAGGCTACAATAATAAATTTCGCACAGTAATTTGCTCAAAATGTAAGATGATTTAAAATTTTTTATTTGACTAAAACCTAACCTTTTGTATTTCATCTTGCCTGGGAACTTTGATGCTGAATACCTTCAGACTTTATGTGCATCATTATAATCCTTCCCAAGTGTAATGGAATATTCCAAAGGCTCTATTTTGTAGTTGAAATGTTATACTCTAGATCCATTTATTTGCTACTAACATTATGATATCCATCTTCTGGATTCTTTATATGAATAATATATATTCTAATTTTTACTTTAATATCTAATACTGCATTTATTCATGACCTTTGCAAATACTTTCTCTACTAAAATTGGCCAATTTTCTTCTGGCTTCCTTATTTTTAAGAGGCCACCAAAAGTCCTTTAGGGGAACACATAGAATCCCAGGCTACTGATTATCACTTTCTAGAAGGTCATATCTGGAAAGATGTAGGTCAGAGAAGATTTCTCACAGCAAAGCCCCATGCAGATGGCAGGAATGGCTGGATTTTGGAGGCAATGAGGCTATAAATTATCTTATTACCCCTGCTTTAATGACTTCCTATAAGGAAAAAGTTATATAATTTTAATAAATATATACTTGTGAAACTTTTGCCTGTGAGAGAGCAGATATGTGGCCTCTTCTATATCAGAGAATAGAATTAAGCACGAAAATTGGAAAAAATTAAGCCAAGTATGTTCTAGTTTAGCAGCTGTCATACTTTTACAGATCTGATTTCTGAATAGACAATTACTTGTTTTTCTAAATCCCAGAAAATAATTTACCACTTTTAAAATTCAAACCATAATTCTTAACCTTGTCTCGTGGCCCATGGGAGACTTTTGGGAGGGGTGTCTATAGTTTGATGACATAAAGCTGTTTTCTAAGCAATGGGGAAAAGGCTCCCTATTCAGTAAATGGTGTTGGGAGAACTGGCTAGCAATATGCGGAAGGTTGGAGCTGGACCCCTTCCTTACACCGTACACAAAAATCAACTCAAGATGGATTAAAGATTTAAATGTAAAACCCAAAACTATAAAAAACCCTAGAAGACAACTTAGGCAATACCATCCTGGACATAGGAATGGGTGAAAATATCATGACAAAGACACCCAAAGCAACTGCAACAAAAGCAGAAATTGATAAGTGGGATCAATTCACCTTAAGAACTTCTACACAGCAAAAGAAACTATGAACAGAGTAAACAGACAACCTACAGAATAGGAAAAAATATTTGCAAACTGTGCATCTGACAAAGGTCTAATAGCCAATATTTGTAAGGAACTTAACAAGTTTACAAGAGAAACAACCCCATTAAAAAGTTGGCAAAGGACAGTAACAGACACTGCTCAAAAGAAGACATACACGTGGCCAACAAGCATATATTTAAAAAAGCTCAGTATCACTGATTATTGCAGAAATGCAAATCAAAACCAAAATGAGACACCATCTCACACCAGTCAGAATGGCTATTATTAAAAAGTCAAAAAATAACAGATTATTGTGAGCTTGCAGAAAAAAGGGAACACTTATACACTGTTGATGGGAGTATAAATTAGTTCAACCATTGTGGAAAGCAGGTTGGCAATTCCTCAAAGAGCTAAAAGCATAACTATCATTTAACCCAGCAATCCTGTTATTGGGCAGATTCCCAGAGGAATATAAATCATTCCACCATAAAGACATATGCATGTGAATGTTCACTACAGGATTATTCACAATTGCAAAGATACGGAATCAATCTAAAAGCCCATCAGTGACAGACTGGATAGAGAGGATGTGGTACATATACACCAGGGAATACTATGCAGCCATAGAAAAGAATGAGATCATGTCTTGCAGAAATATAGTTGGAGCTGGAGATCATTATTCCTTAAAAAAAAAAAAAAAACTAATACAGGAACAGAAAACCAAATAGCACATGTTTTCACTTATAAATGGGAACTAAATAGTAAGAACTTATGAACACAGGCTGGGTGCAGTGGCTCACACCTACAATTCCAGCACTTTGGGAGGACAAGGCGGGCAGATCACCTGAGGACAGGAGTTCAAGGCCAGCTTGGCCAACACGGTGAAACCCTGTCTCTACTAAAAATTCAAAATTAGCTGGGCATGGTGGCTCACTCCTGTAATCCCAGCTACTTAGGAGGCTGAAGCAGGAGAATCACTTGAGCCTGGAAGGCAGAGGTTGCAGTGACCTGAGATCGCACCATTGCGCTGCAGCCTGGTGACAAGAGTGATACTCTGTATAAAAGAAAAAAAAAAAAAAAACTTACGAACACAAAGAAGGAAACAACAGACA
Source organism: Hylobates moloch (assembly GCF_009828535.3). NCBI lineage: Eukaryota > Metazoa > Chordata > Mammalia > Primates > Hylobatidae > Hylobates > Hylobates moloch. The sequence goes on from NW_026652279.1 coordinate 153,237,594, forward strand.
CTGGGGTCTACTTGATGAGGGAGAGTGGGAGGAGGGAGAGGAGCAGAAAAGGTAACTATTGGGTACCAGACTTAACACCTGAGTGATGAAATAATATGTGCAACAAACTCCCATGACATGTGTTTACCTGTGTGACAAACTTTCACATGTAAACCTAAACCTAAAATAAAAATCTAAAAAGCTGTTTTTTATTTCAATTAAAATGTATTACTTTCCTTGAGATTTTTTTCTTGTTATAGTCTTTAATTCAGATGAATTTTGTTGGTATTAAAAAAATGTATGTAGTAGAGGTTTTCTGTCTTCCTTGTTATCTTCTCAAAGGTCTGCCAGGAATAATTTTGTAGTATTCAGTTTCCAAACATCAGTGGGTTACTTCCTGAAGTGAGTTTCCCATCCCTGGAGGTATCTAGGCACAGGCTGAATGACAGGGGAATGCCATGAAGGACCGAGTGAGATTTAGGACCTCCAAAGATTCAATCATCTAAGGCTATATAGTACATTATTATACTTATCTACATATGCAAATGAAAGCCTACTAAAATTGTTCATTTGTTTTTCATCTATCATATTTTGTGCATGTGTACGTACTGTTGTGGACCGAATGTTTGTGTCCTCTCAAAATTCATATCTTGAAGTCCTGACTCCTAAAGTGATAGTGTAGGAAATGAAGGCTTTGAGAGGCACTTATGTAATGAAGGTAGTAACTATCACGAATGGGGTTAGTGCCCTAATAAAAAAAAAGACCCCAGAGAGCACTTTAGCTGTCTTTCTCCCATGGAAGGATACGACAAGAAGTTGACATTCTGCAATATGAAAGAGGGTCCTCACCAGAGCCCAACCAGGCTGGAACCCTGATCTCAGACCTCCAGCCTCTAGAACTATGAAAAATTAATTTCTGTTTTTCATGAACCACCCAGTCTATGGTACCTGTGATAGCAGCACAAACTAAGATATATAATATTCATATCATCTATACACATCTTCAAAACATTTCATGTCATGAAAGTTACTTCTATGTTTTAAGCAAATTAAAAGAAAAATATGTTTTTTTATCATATGTATATAGTTCTTTAAGAGAACAATTTTATCTTTATATGCTTCTACAATAAAGTCCATTTAAATAGTGTTAGTTTATGGATATAATTTTAACTTTTTAACCCAAAGCTTTTCTTAACTCTTTAAAAAAGTAGACAAATGTCATTGTTTTGCAGGAATTATTCTATAATGACCATGTCGTTTATTGCAACCATGTCGTTTATTGCTACCATGTCATTTATTGGGTTAAATTTTTAATCTATTTAATTTTAACCATCAGAGTCTTTATAGTTAAAGTACGTTTCTTGGAGAAAATATATAATTGGGCCTTTTAAAAATTTACTTAATTATCTCTCTCCTTTAATTGGTGTATTAAACCATTAGTACTTTAAGAAATTATTGATGTGTAGTTCATTTAATATCTAACATATTCAAAACTGTTCTACTTGTTACATGCTCCTCTCCTTTTACATATTCTCTGATTTTAATGTAGCATTTTATATGACCCAACTTTATCTTCTGTCTTAGCATATCAATTATAAATTTTAAAAATTATTTTTATGGTTGTCCTAGACTTTCCGATATAAGCGTTCAACTAATTTAACTCCACCTTCAAATAATACAGTAACACTGCACATGTGGTGTAGGTTTCTTATAACAGACTATTCCCAATTCCCCCCTTTTGTCTCTTATAGCACTGTTGTCATTTATTTTCCTTATCCCTACGCTATAGTTACCCAATACACTGTCTTTATTATTATTTTAAACATTTATCTTCTAGGTACATTTACAAAGGAAATACAGAACATGTTGTTACACCTTTATTCTGTCTTCAACACTCTTCCTTATGTAGAGTGGAGTTTCTGACCTATATAATTTTTTTCCCTTTAAATAACTTCTTTTGGTATTTTGTCTTAGAAAGTCTTTATTTTGCCTTCACTTTTACAGGAAAATTTCAGTGAATACAGAAATCTAGGCTGGTTTGTGTGGGTTTTTGTTTTCCCCTTTTCAATGGTGCACATATTTCCCTATATCTTCTTCTTGCTTGCATGGTTTTTAATGGGAGTTCACTGTTTTTCTCATCCTTGGTATACCAGTAAGGTGTTCCGTCCACACTGACTTCTTTCAAGATTTTCTCTTTGTTTTGGTTTTCTGCAGTTTGAATATAATATGTGTAGGTGTTTGTTTCTGTTTTTTTTTTCTGTATTTTTCTTTATTAACTTCTTTTTGGTATTTATCCTGTTGGGTGTTCTCTGAGCTTTCTGTATCTGTGGACTGATACCTAGAATTAATTTTGGAAAAATCTCAGCCATCCTGACTTCAAATATTTCATTCTGTTGTGCCTTTTTGCTCTTGTGTTTGAATTATACATGTTATACTATCTGAAATTATCCCGTAGTTCTTGGATATTCTGTTCTTCTTTTGGTTTTATAGTTTTTGTTTTCCATTAACTTATCTGTTTGCATTTTCATTTGGAAAGTTTCTACTGACTTACAGCAAGCTCACTAATTCTTTCCTCATTTACATTCAATCAGCTTGTAAAGCCATGAAAGGCATTCATTATTTATGTTACAATGTTTTTTATTTGTAGCATTTCCTTTCCATTCTTTCTTAGAGTTTCCATCTCTTTTCTTACATTACTCATATGTGCTTTCATGTCATGTTTGCTTTTTTCATTAGTGCTTTTAACATATTAGCCACCATTATTTTATGTTCCCTATCTGATGAGTCCAACACTTGTGTTATATCTCAATCTGATTTTGTTTTTGTTTTTTTGTGTTTTTTTTTTCTTCTTAATGACTTTTTAACAATTTTTATTTTAAGTTCCATGATACACATGCAGGGCGTGTAGCCTTGTTACATAGGTAAACGTGTGCCATGGTAGTTGGTCGCACCTATCAACCCATCACTTAGGTGTTAAGCCCCACATGCATTAGCTATTTATTCTAATTTTGATAGTTACCTTGACTCTTTGGACTGTGTTGTTATCTTGCCTTTTACACGCCTTAGAGGCCTGTTGGTGGGAAGCTAAGCTTTCTATAATCTTATAATAAAATCGCTGTCTTTTAGAGGGCCTCTTTCTCTGGACTGTGACCTTTGCATAGCTCCTTATCCCACTTTGATGAGACAGGAAGGTTTGAATAGTCTGATGGGAGCAATGTCTTTCTCCAGCTGTGAAAACGCTCTAATAAAGTCTTTTCCCCTAGAGAGGAAGACTTTGCTATGGAAAACACTCTGGGCATATTTCACAGTATTTATGATACTGTTTCCGTCCACGTGCTAATGCCAAGAGGGGATCTTTCTTGGATCTTCAATGTTAGCACTTGGTGGTGTACCTAGACATAAAACCATAAAAATGTAGATTTCTAGCAGGAGTTTCTCACTGTTAACACTTGTCCCACTGAACCTCTAGCCGATTTGTCAAAATTACCTTATACATGTGATATGGTTCGTTTGAGTCCCCACCCAGATCTCATCTTGAATTATAGTCCCGATAATTCCCACATGTTGTGGGAGGGGCCCTGTGGGAGATAGTTGAATCAGGGGGTTGGGGGGGGTTCCCCCATACTGTTCTTGTGGTAGTGAATACCTCTCATGAGATTTGATGGTTTCATAAGGGGAAACACCTTTCACTTGGCTCTCTAATTCTCTCTTGCCCGCCACTGTGGAAGATATGCCTTTCATCTTCTGCTATGATTCTGAGGCCTCCCCAGCCACATCGAACTGTGAGTCCATTAAACTTGTTTCTTTATAAATTACCCAGACTCAGGTATGTTTTTATTAGCAGCGTGTAAACGGACTAATACAGTATGTTTCTATCTTTGTATGATTTCAGCAGCTTCTGCTCCAGGTAAGCAAATCTCTACTGTTAACTCCGTGAATCTGCCTCTCTGTCTAAATTTCATGGCAGTGGTTTCCTCCGCAATCTCAGTTCTCTGATGAAACCAAAAAAAGTCATTGATTTTCTGCTTGTTCATTTTTTTTTCTTCTTGTAAGGACAGAAGCGACAGCTTACAAGTTGTTTACTTATTGGAGCGGAAACAGCAAGTCGTTCCTTTGTCCTTGTAGTGAGGCCCTAAGAATATTTCTCACCTACAAAATTTCATTTTTGTATATATCTCAGATGGTTGAAAGATATTATTCTGTTATCTTGCAGTTTATATTAGGTACCATAATAGGTACTTGATAAAAATACAGTGTACTATATCAAAATATACAGGCAGATGGCCATGTCTTTGTACAGCCACCATTTCAGCTAGTTGTTCAGGGCAGAGTGAGGATCTGAGTGCAGGGGGATAGGATATCTTAAATTGCAGGCTGTGTCTGGATAATAAGTTTTAGATTACCACTATATTTTTATGTGTTCTACAAGGTGGCCTGATGCAAGAATTAGAAAAAGTTAAAAAACAGTATTAATTTACTTTAAAAAATTATTCCACTCAATTTGCTTAAAACAACAATAACACAATACTTTGAAATTTTACTCATTACTTCTGCATCTCCCAATCTCTTCCTCCCTTTTCTTTAGCTGTTTAGAATAATATTCTTTGTTTATCACAGCTGTGCTTTTTACTTTCATATATTTTCTCTGGAATTTTCAACTCCCTGCTAAACTCACTCCTCAAGTTAAATCTCAATAGATTCTTACTCTACTATAAATATATCTACCTAGATTTATCAAATGTTCCTCAAAATCCACATGTCCAAAACTAAAATTATTTCATCAAATAAAACTTTTTTTTTTTCTATTCCTGTTAATGGTACAACCATAGTTGCAGTTCCAAAAACTCAAATATTTTGCTTCAGGTCATCCTGTCCTTCTTGACTACATACCCAGAAAATCACCAAATCCAGCTGAATCTACTACTATAATCTTTCTCTCCCCCACCTTTCCATCCTAACCTAGATCCTCCTTGTCAGCCTCCTACACTCCCAGTAGCCTCTCATTTACCTCTCCCATTCTTTACTTCCTTCCCCAGCCTGTGTTTCATGATGTTACCTGATTAATCTTTGTAAACTAGAGCTCTGCTCAAGCCTAACAACCACCCAAAAGGCTATACAGATAAGAGCCTACCCATTCACATTCAATATGCTTCATGATTTGGTTCCACATTTTTACTTGTTTCACAAACTTTAATTGATTTCACACGCAATCTATGTGTGCTGAGTGTACTGTAGGCTGAGGTTACAGAGATGAATAAATTAGGGTACCTACTCTAAAACTCACATAATTTCATAATTTAGTGAGATAAAATATAGAGCCTTAAAATAATGTAAACTGTGATGAGTATAATACTGAGACCATTATTAAGTGCTATTGGACAGCAAGCTAGGAGAGGAGTATCTGATCTCATATAGATTATCCTGGGTAGTCCCTTCATGGAAATCAAATCTAGAAGGGGCTTTAGACATTATTTCACCCAACTTTCTCCTTCCAGATCATTCCTCAAGTAAAAGCTCAATTGCCTGTTACTCAACTGTACCTAATTACCCCCAGCCACCTCACGCCTTAACACACAAATACACACACACAAATTAAAACCGTGACGCAGAGGCCTGTTGTTCCTGTAATGATAAAGAGTGTTGCCACATTGGATTCCAGGCAAAAAGAAGGGATCATGTGCATTTCTCATTAGGCATATTGCAATACTGAGCACAGCTTCACGAGAAGCAAGTTATTACCCATAAAGCCTGTGGGAGACCCAGTTTAGAAACTGCTGCTCCTTAAGACTTATTCGTGTCTATCGTATATTTACCTAAGCATGCTTCCTCACTTATTGTTATTTAACTTTGTGTGCCTGTGTCTCATTTCTTCAACTAAAAAACTAAGTTAATTCAGTGCAGTCATCACACTGGATACTTATTTGTTTTCCCAGGAGTATTTAACATAGCAGCTCATTCCTAGTGGGTAGTAGAAAATTATTTGTGGTTGACTGACTGTAGGCTTTCATCACTCAGTTTGTGGTCAGATATTGGTGGAATTTATGAAAAAGATCATTCAAATTTGCAGTCAGCCCTGGCTTGTGGGAGATGCCATGGCTTGCTATTTTTCTTCGTGAACTGCCTCTTGCTACAGAGTCCATTTTGAAAAGGACTGGAGTAGGAGAATTGGTGTTGAAGCAATCTTCTTAACATAATCAATGAGATTCTGGACCCTAAATGAGATAAAGCATAAAGCAGCACTAATATCAATTAATAGTGTATGACCAAGTTGTGTTTGACAAAACCACCATAAAGATATGCTCCAAAGTATCTAGAGACATGCATAGTCTAAAAAGCTCCCTTTTTTGTTAGAATAACTTAAAAACAGTAGCAACACTACAACAACAGCAACAGGGGGAAGATCTCATCAATATGTATACGTAGCACTTAATGATTTACCTACTAACCCAAGAACATTGTATCTCATTATTTATACTTATCCATGCCATATAGCACTACTCAGGGCATCCTATGAAAATCTATTTGCTTTTTCAAACTCTATTCTTTTGCTTATGTTGTTCCATATCCTAAAATTTTCTCTTACCCTTTCCATATATCCAAATTTTAGTGCTTTTAAAGATGTAATCTAAATGCCATGACAGCCATGAAACTCCCTTTTACTCTGCAATAAAAAGTTGTCTCTCCTGCCTTTTGAAATTCACGAAGCACTCAAGTATACATTTCCTACAGCAGTTATCATATTGTCTTACATCACAATTGTTTTGATTCTGCTAGTAAGGATTCAGAAATATCTTTTATATAATTTGGTTAATTAAATAACCTTCAAAATAAAGAGATAACTGTGCCAGATTCATGTTTCCTTTCTACATTTCAAACTTATAAATGCTTGGCAAATAAAATGTTGTCTGAACATTTGTATATGGTACGTTAATAAAAAGAGGATATCAGTTCTTGGGATGGGTCTTATTTTTTTTTTTCCCTTGGGACAGGGAGAAATCCTAGGTATATTCTGAGGCAGATGGAAGTTGTTGTCTTTGATTTCAAAACACCCCTGTAATGTGATTTGGGAAATATAATGATGTAAAATCATGAAATATTTCTGTTCCCAAAATGGAGCTTTCAGTGACAGACCTGTATGGTAGACTGTTGAATTGGCCAATAATTTATACACTGGCTACTATTTTTTTGTTTCTAATTCTTCTTTGCCTAGCCATCTATTTTTTTTTTTTTGAGGAAATTGAAGGAAAAATAAACAGCATATCTTGGTCTTCTCCATAATACTTAAGTTCTTTATGGAAATGATAAAAGTCTTTATATCTCCTGGGTGCACAGTACTATGAGCTTCCTGTGTAGATGTATATTAAATAAGTAATGAAGAGTTAATCAAAATGACTACGTACTATATTAGAAATCAAAGTACCATATTGCACTTCTTTCACTAATGTATTTACTTCGACTCAATAAAACCACCATGGATTACTATCCAGTGATAGCATAATTCACATCAAACTTCAATATTTAATTATTTCATGGATAACAAAAATTTGTATAAAATTCATGAAAATAGAAAAATTTGAAGCCATATATTTATTTCACAGAGATTATTTTGGTGTCCTGAAAAGTTGTACTTAATTTTTTTTTATTATTATTATTATACTTTAGGTTTTAGGGTACATGTGCACAATGTGCAGGTTTGTTACATATGTATCCATGTGCCATGTTGGTTTGCTGCACCCATTAACTCGTCATTTAGCATTAGGTATATCTCCTAATGCTGTCCCTTCCCCCTCCCCCCAACCCACAACAGTCCACAGAGTGTGATGTTCCCCTTCTTATGTCCATGAGTACTCATTGTTCAATTCCCACCTATGAGTGAGAACAAGCAGTGTTTGGTTTTTTGTCCTTGCGATAGTTTACTGAGAATGATGTTTTCCAGTTTCATCCATGTCCCTACAAAGGACATGAACTCATCATTTTTTGTGGCTGCATAGTATTCCATGGTGTATATGTGCCACATTTTCTTAATCCATTCTATCGTTGTTGGACATTTGGGTTGGTTCCAAGTCTTTGCTATTGTGAATAGTGCCGCAACAAACATACGTGTGCATGTGTCTTTATAGCAGCATGATTTATAATCCTTTGGGTGTATACCCAGTAATGGGATGGCTGGGTCAAATGGTATTTCTAGTTCTAGATCCCTGAGGAATAGCCACACTGACTTCCACAATGGTTGAACTAGTTTACAGTCCCACCAACAGTGTAAAAGTGTTCCTATTTCTCCACATCCTCTCCAGCACCTGTTGTTTCCTGACTTTTTAATGATGGCCATTCTAACTGGTGTGAGATGGTATCTCACTGTGGTTTTGATTTGCATTTCTCTGATGGCCAGTGATGATGAGCATTTTTTCATGTGTTTTTTGGCTGCATAAATGTCTTCTTTTGAGAAGTGTCTGTTCATGTCCTTTGCCCACTTTTTGATGGGGTTGTTTGTTTTTTTCTTGTAAATTTGTTTGAGTTCATTGTAGATTCTGGATATTAGCCCTTTGTCAGATGAGTAGGTTGCAAAAATTTTCTCCCATTCTGTAGGTTGCCTGTTCACTCTGATGGTAGTTTCTTTTGCCGTGCAGAAGCTCTTTAGTTTAATGAGATCCCATTTGTCAATTTTGGCTTTTGTTGCCATTGCTTTTGGTGTTTTAGACATGAAGTCCTTGCCCATGCCTATGTCCTGAATGGCATTGCCTAGGCTTTCTTCTAGGGTTTTTATGGTTTTAGGTCTAACATTTAAGTCTTTAATCCATCTTGAATTAATTTTTGTATAAGGTGTAAGGAAGGGATCCAGTTTCAGCTTTCTACATATGGCTAGCCAGTTTTCCCAGCACCATTTATTAAATAGGGAATCCTTTCCCCATTGCTTGTTTTTGTCAGGTTTGTCAAAGATCAGATAGTTGTAGATATGCGGCATTATTTCTAAGGGCTCTGTTCTGTTCCACTGATCTAGGTCTCTGTTGTGGTACCAGTACCATGCTGTTTTGGTTACTGTAGCCTTGTAGTATAGTTTGAAGTCAGGTAGCGTGATGCCTCCAGCTTTGTTCTTTTGGCTTATGATTGACTTGGTGATGTGGGCTCTTTTTTGGTTCCATATGAACTTTAAAGTAGTTTTTTCCAATTCTGTGAAGACAGTCATTGGTAGCTTAATGGGGATGGCATTGAATCTATAAATTACCTTGGGCAGTATGGCCATTTTCACGATATTGATTCTTCCAACCCATGAGCATGGAATGTTTGATGGGACGTATCTTGAAATAATAAGAGCTATCTATGACAAACCCACAGCCAATATCATACTGAATGGGCAAAAACTGGAAGCATTCCCTTTGAAAACTGGCATAAGACAGGGATGCCCTCTCTCACCACTCCTATTCAACATAGTGCTGGAAGTTCTGGCCAGGGCAATCAGGCAGGAGAAGGAAATAAAGGGTATTCAATTAGGAAAAGAGGAAGTCAAATTGACCCTGTTTGCAGATGACATGATTGTATATCTAGAAAGCCCCATTGTCTCAGCCCAAAATCTCCTTAAGCTGATTAGCAACTTCAGCAAAGTCTCAGGATACAAAATCAATGTATAAAAATCACAAGCATTCTTGCACACCAATCACAGACAAACAGAGAGCCAAATCATGAGTGAACTCCCATTCACAATTGCTTCAAAGAGAATAAAATACCTAGGAATCCAAATTACAAGGGATGTGAAGGACCTCTTCAAGGAGAACTACAAACCACTGCTCAATGAAATAAAATAGGATACAAACAAATGGAAGTTGTACTTAATTTTTGAACAGTAAAATTAAAATTCAAAAGAGAAAGTCTAGAAGACTAGAAATACACAGCAAGCTTTCTGGAAGTTATTTCATTATGAAATTCTTACAGCAATTCAAAAGAATTGAAAGTTGATGTAATTATGGTGACTTTTACTGGAGATACCAACTTTTTGCCTTTAATTACCTGAGCATAAATTGAGAAGGAGAGTCTATACGCTAAAAAGACATTACGTTGTTATGTATAAAAGAACACAGGGTCTTTGCTCCAATGCTCGGTTGCATACTCTTCTCCTTTGTCAAGAGATAAATGGCTTCAAATGACATCTTGCTTAGATTACAATGGCAGGCTTCCTAGGTTTGTAGGAAGAATAATTTGAATGCTCTGTTTGCTGAAAGAAAAAGAGTTCTTCTACTTTGTTGAGTAGGAGTGAAGTTGGTGAGCATAATTGTTTGACTAGATATGACTCTGGCCAGAATTTAAATTAGCCAGTATTAGATAACGTTATTTTATTTATGTTCTACCTCCTTAATATTGAGATCAACCATCACTTATTAATAGCAGCGATTTTGGGCAAATAAAATCACAAAATAGCATGTATACACTTGAATTTTATTGTTTTCTAACAATAATAACAAACTCGTAAATAAGCAGTGACATAGAACCTTTTTTTCTCTTTCCACAAAGCAATCAATATGTGAGTCTAAGCATTCTTCACATTGCTAGTCTACAGGTTTCTGAGATACTTTGAGCCACATTAGTATTTTATAGCATAATGGTAATGCACATTTTTGGTTTTTTGTTTTCTTTATGATCTTGACCACTTTTGCACCCTAGGATTGTCAGTATAACGTCCAAGAATATCGAAGCTGTGTTGGGGGATGGTTTCAGGATGAATCTATTCCGCCTCAGAACATCAGGCATTAGTTAGATTCTCATGAGGAGCATGCAGCCTAGATCCCTCACATGCGCACTTCACAATGTTTTTGTGTACGTTTGCTTGACTTTGTATTTTCTATTTGGTTAGGCTTGTGGCTTGTCGTTGAGTCAAAGTGGAAGCCAAAAAGCTTCTGAAAGTCAGTTAGAAGGTCTTGACAAATCTGTAAGAAGTTTGAAGTCAATTAAGAGCTATCCTTGAGTTAATTGTGCTCATTTGGAATGTCTTATTTGTGCCATAGATGACTCAGGGGGAACAGAAGCTCTCTTCGTGCTTTTCCTCCACTCAACGCAAGTTTTGAGATTTATTCCTCATTGCAGCAGCATAGCGCTGCTTGTTTTTCTCTAAAGAAGAATTTACTCATGCCTTCTCAAATCTTTCCAACGATTACCTGAGAATGTTAAGTATGTCAAATTTTAACTCATTATTTTCAAATCAATAGACATCTGTAGCTACAACTCAAATTTTCTATTTCAGTGTAGAAGTGTTGTGCTATATTCTTATATTCAACTTTGCCTAACACATTTCTATGCTATTAAGTTTGCAAAGTTTAAAACAAGATGCCAAAAAATGGTATTGGACCGCTGAAATATTCATGGTGGATGTTTAAGGATTTAATGGCTACATGAACTACCTTAAAGCAATTTAAAACATATGTAGTTTTTCAAACTATGCATTAAGTACTATAGAAGCAACTTGGAACCCATTAGCATGTTAAACCAGGGGTCCCCAAGCCATGGGCACCAACTGGAACTGGTCTGTGGCCCATGGCCTGTTAGGAACTGGTCCGCACCGCAGGAGGTAAGCAGCCAGCCAGCATTACCACCTGAGCTTGGCCTCCTGTCAGATCAGCAGTGGCATTAGATTATCATGGGAACACAAACCCTATTGTGAACTGCACATGTGAGGAATCTAGGTTGCATGCTCCTTATGAGAATCTAACTAATGCCTGATGTTCTGAGGTGGAACAGATCCATCCTGAAACCATCCCCCAACAGAGTCTGTGGAAAATTATCTTCTATGAAACTGGTCCCTGGTGCCAAAAAGGTTGGGGACCGCTGTGTTAAGGCATTCTAGAGCCATTGTTATATGATTACACGGTATTTATTCATTTCTTCTTAGTGAGTAGAAGAGAAGATGTAGATTCCTATCAATAACCTGCAAAGGCATAATACAAATGCTAATAGAGATTTCATAAACGTTCTCCTTATTGCTGATTTTACATTATTTTGCTGAATGATAAAGGGACTATTCATAGAGCTAATAATTTCTTCAAAAGAAACAAACACAAATACGTATATTAGCAACTTTATTGGAAAAAATATTTCATTTTCTTTTAAAAATAAAAGGTATTTGAAATTATTGTTTGTCAAAAACAAATTAGTTAGCAGTATTGTATTACATATGAGTTTTCCAAATAGAAGTTTATTCATTTAACTGTTATTAACTTGTCCAATATTCATAATGTTCTATAATTGCTTTATATTTGAAATGTGAGTGATTTCAATTACAAGAAATTACTAAAAAGTTAAACAGAAAATGTTTTCAGAATAGGTAATCTTTCCCCCTTTATCCTCCTTTTTTAGTTACCTTATTTTTTGCCTTTTGATTTATACTCATTTTCTGATTGTTTTACTGTTAATTTCAAACAGTTGAAGATAAATGTGTTGCTGAGAGCATGGACATTGTTAGTCATGTTGACCTCTGTGTCACCAGAAACTAGAAACAGTGCCAAGCACAGAAGTGCTCAATAAAAAGTTGTTGAAAAATAATTGAAGGAAGAAAATCTTAGGACCATCTGCCCAGTGATCCAAAGCTCATTTTCACAAACAAAATTGGACAAAAGCAAGATAATTGAACTCTGTATCCAGCAGAATACCTTGCACAAAGTGAGTGCATAATATTCCTTGTATTCATACAATAAAAATTTATTAATTTTTAAATTCCAATACAAATTAAGACCTTGAACAAATATTTTGTTAATAAATAAATCATCACAGCAACTGGGAAATGGATTACATTCTTATTCCTAATTTACAGAAAGAAACTGAAGCCTGTAATGAATGTCTTTCCTGGGGTCTTGGCATACTGAAACTGGGAATTGAAGCCAGTCTTTGGCAGAGTCCAGTGTTTTTTTCTACTAAACCGATGTTTCCCCAAGATAGCTCAACAGAAGGTGTTTAATAGGGATAAATATATTACCCCTAAGTATGATCATCTTAAATTCTTTATTAAGGTGGTACTTTAAAAGTACATCAAGGATAATATACTGTAAATGTATAGACAGTCCTCACTTAACATTGTCAATAGGTTCTTGGAAACTGGGAGTATAAGCAAAACAATGTATGAGGAAACCGATTATGCCATAGGCAAATTAAATTCCTATGGCATATTTCTGGTTACAAAAATATCACTACACTTCTAAATAAAGACCAAAACACTTCTAAAATAAAGCATTGAAACAAATGTGAGCTATACATGCATTTAAGAAACAATAATAAAAACAAGGTAATTATTTACCTGCTAATTCCATCCAGTTCAGGGGCATGGGTGTCCCAGCAGCTCAGGACACAAGGCAAAAACCAACCCCAGAGAGGATGCCATCCATCGGAGGGCACACTCACCCACTCCCCCCACTCGCTACGACTGGGACAATGTAGACACACCAATTAACTTCAAGTGCACATCTTTGGAATGTGGGAGGAAACCAGAGTACATGTGGAAAACCCATGCAGACATGAGGAGAAGTGCAAACAACACAGGCAGCGGCCCCAACTGGGAATCGACATTTTTTTGTCATCATAATAACTAAATAACATTGAATGAAGTGTCCTTATTAGAGGACTTGCTATACATTTAAGTGTATAGAACCTATTTTTAATATTCAAAATTCTTATATTCAAAATTTTCACATTCTTCCTTAACACGAACATTGAGTCTGCAAAGTCAGATAAGTGAAATATAAAATTAAAAAGAGTAAATTCTTTTCAAGGCTATCTTGTCCTTGTGCAAGTATTTAAAGCTCCTAATATTCTACATTATATCTTATTTATGATAAGTGACTAGGGATATGAAATTAGTAATATGAAACTAGCGTTTAAAATCTCTAGACTCTCATCTCTTTTTCGAGTGTTTATAAAGTCTATTCAGCCACTGGGAAAAAAAAAGTCTACATTTACACGTCCTCTGTAATCACACGTTTATTGGAAAGTTAGGCACAAATAAGAAGAAGGTGGCTGAAAATTTCTGGTGTTTTAGGTTTGACCTACTTCCCTTATTCTTCTGTGGTGTCCTTCCAAGTATCAGAGAGAACAGATGGAATTAAGTGTATACACACAAAATAGATTGATAGGTTAGGCTTGTGGCTTGTCGTTGAGTCAAAGTGGAAGCCAAAAAGCTTCTGAAAGTCAGTTAGAAGGTCTTGACAAATCTGTAAGAATTTTGAAGTCAATTAAGAGCTATCCTTGAGTTAATTGTGCTCATTTGGAATGTCTTATAGAGAATAGACATATAGATTATGACTAAAGTATATACCAGGTCTCTTTACCTAGGAAATATTTGCTTATCTAAGTTCATTATTTCTATTTAACCTACTGTTCACCCTTTGTGTTCTGCACTGATGCCATGCAGACCCTCTTTACATTTCCCAAAAGGGAACTAACTTGACTGTGAATTATTCTACCATAAATTTGATTTTATTTTACATAAATGGGTCTTTTTATTGTATATAATTAAGATGAAGAAGGTTATTATAATCAAGGCAACCACCAGGAGAGATGCATGTGCAGTTAAACTTTGCATTCATTGCTATTTTCTGTGAAACTCCAATTTTGGATCCCATTACCTAATCTGTTTCAAGACAATGTCTGTGCTAACCCATTAATTCCTCCTAAATTTCCTGTTTTAACCCTTTTTATATTTATTAAAGCAATGAGAAATTTTCTTCCACTACCAAAATATATGTGGAGCTATATCAACTTGGAGATCATTTTACAACTGGGAAAAAGATACTGAGTCTCAGTTCATGAAGATTTTTCTGTACTTAATATGAGCCAGGTGCTCTGCTCCATTGTGTGGGGATCATTAGGATAGGCCGGTTGGATGGTAAATCCAACACATAGAGGCCCCATCACGGCATAAAAGTGTATGAGTTAACTCATATCATGTTTACTCAAAAGTATATACGCAAGTAAAGTCATAGTTTTCCCAGTCAATTGTGTGTTTTCTTATCTCAGAGCCAAGTATCTCAATAATTCTCACTACATAAAGCCATATAAATTTCAGAGTACTCAATATGATAAGTAGTCAGGTGAATATAAAATTTAGCCACGTATTGGAGAGAGTTTACCCTCCTGTCTGCTGATAAGTATTCTTGAAGAATAAAATTTTAATATAGACAGCTTCTCAATTACTGGACACTGAGAACCATTTACTGGCCATTATTCATCTCTTTGCAGATTTTCAAAAATCTAATTAGTAGTAACTTCTACCCATTTTCTAGTTAAGGTTTGAATAATAAATTTGAAGCTAAAATTATGTTCTTGAAATTCTCTATAAGGTAAAATTTTAGTTTATGGGCAAATATCCAATAGCAGCTGAATTAAACTGTTTTTCCGTGACTGTGATGCTAAATCAGCTCTTTGACTCATTTTGCAACAGGGAGACATAGAAAATTGAATTCATCAACACTTCTTTCATCTGTTTCTAGGCTGATATACAAGAGTAAAAATTTATTAACAAAGATACATAATCCAAATTATGTGTGAAAGAGGACGAATTATCCTAAGACTACTTTTAATGACAATTCTTTGAATGGCTTCATTCCTTTCTTTAAAGGAAAAGCCAACAAAGTTGTTTTTAACCGTTAACTGATAAAATAGCCCATTGGTAGCCTCGACAAGATATTCTCTATGTTTTTCTAATGTGATTTTGTTTTTGAGATATTAAGCCAACTACTCCTTCATTAAAGAGGCCATTATTTCAAATATAGTCATTATTTATTTCCTTTTTAGATACTAAGTCCAAGTTTGTAATAAGAATTGCTGAATTTATTCTGTTGATACAACCTTTTGAGATATGTGTCACAATAATGCTTTTTCTCTATTATTCTTCAACAAAATTGAATAAATAATGTCTCATTCTTATATGTAGCTATACAAATCAGTACATAGCATTACTCTGCATTTGGAAAATGCAAATTACTCTCAAACAAAATTCTGTTAAAGACTTGAGGAAAAATAGAAAACTAATATATTAAGACATAAAAAATGTGAGTAATGATTATTTGATTTGTCTGATTTTATTTTATAATAAATTTAAAGAGAAAACTATGAATGAACAAGATAAAGGTAATAACTATTGAAAAGTAATAGAAGTTTAGGAAAATAACTTCAATTTATTGTAGGTGAGTAAAAGATTGGTCTATAAAGAGAAAGCCCAAATGTAATGTTCATTGATCTTAGCAAAGCACTTGATATGGCTTATAATTAATTGAATTTAATTATTGACTTGAATACTAACATGATTGCTTATATTTGAAACCAGATAAAGGATTAAATAATACTACCAAGTTAAAGAATCTGCTCAGGGTTTTGTTATTATAAATGCCCTTATTTAAATTTTCCCCCAGAATTCTGACACAGAATAAATAATAGATATGCTTACTTTATGGACACTCTGAGATGAAAAAATATTTCTTTACATCTTGAATCCTTCTGTTCCCTTTAGAAAATGCAAAAATTCCTTTCTATGCAATGCATCGTGAAGTTTCACAGTTCATTTGATTCTACAGGCATTCATTCCCTGCCATATAAAATTAAATAAACTTGGCTGGATGAACAAGAAGTTCCTTCAGTTTTTGATTCTGTTCTGTGTATGATTTCTCAGAGAAACATATTAAACCTTAATTATTCTAATTGCTAAAAAATAATTTGAAAACTTTATTTGAAGATGCTATTACCAAACTACATAGCCAACCCTAAAAATAAATTCGTTGCTATCTAGTGAGGGAATTTTGCTTGTAATCATATTTAGAAAAATAGAATTGCAGCCAATCTGCATATCTGACTGAGTTCTGAAAGAATATCTGCTCCTTCTTTGTAGAGACCATACATGTTGGCAATTAATGTCCTAATTTAAATATTTAATAGCTATTATACCACATAACAGTAAAACATAAACATATGAACTAAGAACTGAAAACAAAATTAAATATTTTTAGTTTTAGAAACAGGGTCTTACTCTGTCACCTAGGCTAGAATGCAGTTATGCAAATGTAGCACACTGTAACCTTGAACTCCTGGCCTTCAGCGACCCTCCTGCCCTTTTAAAATAGAATATCAGTCTAATCCTTTACCTCTGTAACTTGATTATCAAAATATGTCAATTTGCTCATAATTTAATAATAAGACTTAGGCATTATTTTGTGCATTTTTTAGGGCTGGCAGTCTATCTTGTATTCTTTGATTCACTTAAGTTAGATTTTACTTAATCTGAAAAAAATAGATTTTTTCATTTGCTTTAGGTCTTTGCTATAGAATATAATGTCATGTTATTTGCTACCAAATTGATACTAGAATTTTCATATAGAGAAAGGGATGTGGATTCCTTGAAGGATATCCAGTATGTCCACTGATCTCATTATTCAGCAGCTTGTGTGTCAACTAAGCAAGATGGTAAGATTGCATCATTATTACACACTTGGAGCTGCCGTTGGTAAATTTAAAGTAGTCGTTATGATTTTAAGAGCATTTTAAAATTATTCTGTTAAAATTCATATCCTATCATTTCTCTGCACAACAATCTTCCATGGTTTCTTGAGTTTATCATCATAAAGCCCAGGTTCTTAGGTTGGACTACAAAACTGAGATGCTATGGCTATCAAGCTCTATCTGATCTCATTTCCAGCCATACTTCCCCCTGTTCACTCGATTTCTGGTAGTTCTGTAATCATAGCAGCCAAATTCTGCCTCAGGGCTCCCTTCATACTATTCACTGTAGCTGGAGGGCTTTTCTCTAGATATCCATATGCCCTGCCCCCTTATTTTTTTCTAGTCTTTGAAGAAAACTACATGTTCATTGTCCGGTACTAGTAGGAATTTAACTGGCTTTGGCTATCCAAGGAAACTAATGTAATCAGCTCTTTCTTTACCAATTGCTGGCTATTCCAGAGTCTTTCATTATTTCTCCCTGCATGGAATTATTCCCTGCATGGCTTTATCAATTTGTGTTACTCTTCAAGAACCAGCACAAATGCTAATTTCTCAATGAAATTCCAAAGGAAAATCAGTGGCCACCTCTCTCTACTTTCATAATGCCTGAGTTATACACTCATAATGTGATTATAAAGAAGAAAGGTCCTATCAAGGCAGTTCAAATAAGAAGGGACTTTATTGACAGGGCAAAGGTGAAGCTTATAGCTTTCCATGGACAAAACCCAAAACATTTTCATTTCATCCAAGCCACAAAATATTTTTAGTCCATGGCCAAATGAAAAGGCAAGAGTCAAGGCTCCATCTTTACCACACAGCCCTCAGGGGCAGATAGCTCCTCTTTCTTTAAGTCTCTTTCCTTCTCCAGCTTTTCTCTGCAGAACCACTCTATTCCCTCCTTTGGTTTCTTCATACCTAGAGCTTTGAATTACATGTGTGTATTAGTTTGTTCTCATACTGCTATAAAGATACTCTCTGAGACTGAGTAATTTATAAACCAAAGAAGTTTATTTGACTCACAGTTCTGCGTGGCTGGAGAGGCCTCAGGAAACTTAGAATCGGGACAGATGGCAAAGGGGAAACAAGGCACGTCTTACATGGTGGCAGGAGAGTGGGGGAGGTGCCAGACACTTACTAAACAGCCCCACCTTGTGAAAAGTCATTCATTATCACAATAACAGCAAAGGGGACCCCACCCCCATGATTCGGGCTCCTCCCTCCACATGTAGGGGTTACAGTTTGAGATGAGATTTGAATGCGGACACAGACCCAAACCATATCAATGTGACTTTGTCTAGGCCTAGTTTTATAAGATCTTTCATTTCTGCCATTGACATTTATCAAATTGTCTCTGACTTTTTAGTTTTCAATTCCAAATTTCTGAAAATAATCTATTTGGATAAGTTTGGATTCATGAATGTAATTTCTCTAAGGCAAGTGTCCTGAGCCAGGTGTTCACCTGTGTACTCAGCTATGACCAGCCAATAGGATTATTTAGGAGGAACAAGTATATTTAGGCCCAAATCATACCAGCCAAGTTCTGCCTCAGGGCTTTCTTCATACTATGTCAAAGAAAGGAGAATAGGCTGGGCATACAGTGAACAAAGTAAAGGGTAGGAACCCATGCTGGCTAACCAACACCAGGCTAGCTTCTAGCTGATATGGTTTGGCTTTGTGTCCCCACCCAAATTTCATCTCAAATTGTAATCTCCATGTGTTGAGGGAGCAACCTGATGGGAGGTGATTGGATCATGGGGGTGGTTTCCCCCATGCTGTTCACATGATAGTGAGTGAGTTTTCATGAGATCTGATAGTTTAAAAGTGTGTGGCAGTTCCACCCTCATTCTCTGTCTCTCCTGCCACCTTGTGAAGAAGGTGCTTGCTTCTCCTTTGTCTTCTGCCATGACTGTAATTTTCCTGAGGCTTCTCCAGTCATGCAGAAATGAGTCAGTTAAACCTCTTTTGTTTATAAATTACCTAGTCTTAGGGAGGTCCTTATAGCAGTGTGAAAACAGAATAATACACTAGCTAAATAGGGACACTGTGTCTAGTTACGGACTCCATGCTTTTGATGTCCACTAACTTAAGTTCAAACAGAAGAGAGTAGCTAACTATGTGTCTGGACATCATATCATATATTAAAATATTTGAAAAATACACGAATGCACAAAACATAAAATAATACCATGAGAGATACGATAATTATTTTTTAATTAATCGAAGAAATCTAATTTGAAAGAAAAATGTAAGTACATATCTATGCCATGAGAAAACTAATGAAGTCCTTCTCAAGCACCTGCGAATAATGTAGATTGGATGTCTACTGAAGTTATATAAATACTATCTAACACTATAGAATTGGTATTCTCATTTATCTTAGCCGAGAGGTGACCTCCAGGCTGGTGAGATTTGCTATTACCTGATGAACCATGAACCTATATGGCAGATACTCTGGGCTGGGTGGTGCTGTGCCTATTCCTAGCTATTTTCCTCTTAGCTGCATTCACTATAGAGCCATTGATACTGCTGTTCATCAGGATTACAGTTACTTAGAGCCAATCACATAGTTAATGGTTGCAAAATATCTATAAGAAAACTTGTATCTACTCATTAATAAATACAAGAGTGAAAAAAGTTAAATATTGTTAACAGGCCTCCAAGAATGGTCATAGGAGAGGGTAAACTGGTGCAGGGACTTCATCTGTCCGGGCCAAGTGGTTTGTGAATTTCCATTGAGTAGCTAGATCCATTATGCCGTTAAATATTTGAATTAAGTAACAGACTTCCGTCTTATTTCATGCTCAATCAACTTTTCTATCATAATTCATGTTCCCCTGTAGCTTGTTACATTGAGACAATATAATATGTAGAAGACGATGGGACTTACTCAATTATCCTTTCCACGAAGTTTATTAGCATTATGTTTTATATATTTAAGTCATCTGTAACTAAGTCTCTGTATTCAATCTATATTTGTGCAATGACAGGATAGCATCTTAGGCCTAGTGAGCAAGTGATTGGCATCTGGTAAAGAGTGTTTTAGCTCCTGCAATGTACCTTTTATATATATATATACACACACACACATATATACATACATATATATATTTATATATAAACACATACATATTTTTCTATATGTTCAATGTGATACCAATCAACAGCCAAAGTTTTTTAATGAAATATGAACTGATTGTGTATTTCATATGGATAAAAATATATGAAAGAATAACCAAGGTAGTTTTGAAAAACTAATACAATGATGGTGGTATTCTCTTATAAAACCCCCCTAAGGCACATTAACCTATAATAAAAAGAAACAGTGTGCCATATACATGAATGAAAATAACGGATCTATGGAATACACATTAGATTACCAAACAGTCTTCATCAGGTATATGGCTTGTGATAAAACTGGAAATTTACTATCGAAGGTTTGTACAATAAATGATATTTTGAATATTCTTTATAAATCAATTGAAATATTAATTAATAATTTTAATAAACTTAAACCCTTATACTACACACATGCACATAGTATAGAATCATATGTGCACTTCAGATTAAGTTGAGCTAAAATTAAATATATTTAAAAAGAAATATTAGTGGAAGATAATTTTACAATATTTGATAGGAAAGATCTTTGTAGGTAAGAACGAAACCCCAGAAAGCAATATTGACAGATTTGATTAAACAAAAATTAAATATCTTTCAATGTTAAAATATAATTATAAAAATACAAAGAACAATTAAAATATTTTTAATAAATATAGTAGACATAGAATCATAACCAAAGTAACCATGACAGAAGCCCAATGAAGAAAATGAATGAAGATTAGGAATTGGTAGTTCACTGAGCAAGAATTATAGAAATTTCCAAGAATTATAAGAAAAGGTGCTATGCCACACTAATATTTAAATAACTTCAATATGCACTAATGTATCATTTTAATCCATATAATTGACCATCATCAAAAAGATTAATATCTGTTGTGAATGATAATACATAAAATAGAAACAAGCAGAAGCTGTATAAGTAAAGCACTTTTGAAGGAAAATTTAGCACTATTTTCAGACTTCACATGTGCATCCCCTTTGACCTAGGATTTTGTTTCAAAGAATCTATCCTAGAGCAACAGTCACTCATTATGACCAGGATGTATGCACAAGATGTTCACTGTAGAATTGTATATTCTGTACTGTCTACACTATGAAATGGCAAACCTAATTTCCCATCAGTAAGGACATATTTGAATAAATTATGATACATTTATGGTCCAGCCTTTAAAATAAATGCCACAGAGCTTTAAATACTGCCACAGAGCAACTGTCAAGATACAACTTTAAGGAGAAGGAAAAGATAAGAAAGAATCCACAAAGTACACTCCTTTTTGTGTAAAAATAAGGTGTGTATGCGTGTGTATGCATACGCGTGCCTGTGCATGCATAAAGAGAGGGGTTTTCCCAGTTATCCTGATATATTTCATATTATTTGATATATTGCAATGATTCATGTATTACTTGAACATACTTTTTCTTTAATAACTGACGTATTTACAGAACACTGCAGTATAATGTTCAGGCCAAAATAAGCACCAGTGGATAAAAGGTACAGAGAAGCAATGTAGAGGGTTTCTATATTGTATAGTTGACCTGAACATACTCATTTTTGGGCTGGACAGTAATCTAACAGTGGCTCCATGTAAGGGAATGCAGTATCCAAGGGAACAGATGACAGTTGATACTCTCTGATTCTATGATTCAAAATGTAAAACCTTATTTTACATTTTAGATAATTAATCTGCATGCATTACTTCAATCTGTTGCCTAACCTACAGGTGCCATTTACTAGGCATGCCTGGCGTGACTCAGGTATTTTTATCCTGTTCACTCATTTGAGGACAACAGTACTACCAGAAAGGGAACTAGATGTTAATTTAAATACGTTGAAAGCATTGCATGGAACTTTTTTTATTTAACCCATTCATCTTAATGCCTTTAAAAGGACAAACAAGTACTGAATTTTCTATGCTCTCTAGCTGTGATAACAGAAACACAAAAAGATGATGATTGAGAACTGTTGTGATGCAAAAGGAGTGCCAAAATGTTCGTAAGACTTTTGTTGCATATAATATAAAAACCATTTTAATTAACTTGAGTTAAAAAGTGGATTAAATTGTTCTCCTCAAGCATGCAACTCTAACAGTAGATTTGCAACTTTTAAAGTATGATTTTTTGCTAATATTATTTAAATAAATCTCACAACAGTGACTCCATTGTGTAATAATTTTAAGAACTACTTATTTATTTTTTTTATTTTTTATTTTTTATTATACTTTAGGTTTTAGGGTACATGTGCACAATGTGCAGGTTTGTTACATATGTATCCATGTGCCATGTTGATTTCCTGCACCCATTAGCTCGTCATTTAGCATTAGGTATTCCATGAGTTCTCATTGTTCAATTCCCACCTATGAGTGAGAACATGCGGTGTTTGGTTTTTTGTCCTTGCGATAGTTTACTGAGAATGATGATTTCCAGTGGACATGAACTTATCTTTTTTTATGGCTGCATAGTATTCCATGGTGTATATGTGCCACATTTTCTTAATCCAGTCTATTGTTGTTGGACATTTGGGTTGGTTCCAAGTCTTTGCTATTGTGAATAGTGCCGCAATAAACATACGTGTGCGTGTGTCTTTATAGCAGCATGATTTATAGTCCTTTGGGTATATACCCAGTAATGGGATGGCTGGGTCAAATGGTATTTCTAGTTCTAGATCCCTGAGGAATCGCCACACTGACTTCCACAATGGTTGAACTAGTTTACAGTCCCACCAACAGTGTAAAAGTGTTCCTATTTCTCCACATCCTCTCCAGCACCTGTTGTTTCCTGGTTTTTTAATGATGGCCATTCTAACTGGTGTGAGATGGTATCTCACTGTGGTTTTGATTTGCATTTCTCTGATGGCCAGTGATGATGAGCATTTCTTCATGTGTTTTCTGGCTGCATAAATGTCTTCTTTTGAGAAGTGTCTGTTCATGTCCTTTGCCCACTTTTTGATGGGGTTGTTTGTTTTTTTCTTGTAAATTTGTTTGAGTTCATTGTAGATTCTGGATATTAGCCCTCTTTATAAATTACCCAGTCTCAGGCATTTCTTTATAGCAATGTGAGAACAGATTAATGCAGTGTCTCTCTTTCTCCTGCCTGATTTATGACATAGAGTCACAGTCCATGTTCCCTTTTCTCCACTCCAGTCAGCACCACAGCTTGGGAGGAGCAAGAGGTACATTTTGAATTGTGTGTTGTGACGTCTTTAATACCAACAGTACTGTCTCCTACATTTAGAAAAGGGATTGTGCTCTAAACTAGAAGAGGCAAGTTATGGAACCTGGCAAAGATGTCATTAAAGTGTGTACTTCATAGGGTAAAAGAAATTTGATTGTACAAATGAAAGGAATGATTGGGGAAAACTATCAAGCCATGTCTTGTTTATACCTTAGTGGTTTGGGACTTTTCACTAAACTGGTATCATTCCATTTGTGGCTAGTTAGCATTCTTTAGCAATGAGGAAATAAAATCTAGTGTTGCAGCACTATTCACAATAGACAAAATTTGGAAACGACTTAGGTGTCCATCAACAGATGAATAGAGAAAGAAAATGTGGTACATATATACAATGGAGTAGTATTCAGCCATAAAAGGAATGAAATCCTATCATTTCCAACAACATGGATAGACCTGGAGGTCATTAGCTAAGTGAAATAAGCCAGGCACAGAAAGACAAACATCTCATGTACTCACTTATTTGTGGGATCTAAAAATCAAAATAATTGAATTCATGGAGATAGAAAATAGAAGGATGGTTACCAGAGGCTGGGAAGGGTGGGAAGGGTAGTAAGGGGGTGAGAGGGAGGGAGGGTAATGGATACAAAAAATACAGTTTGAAAGAATAAGATCTAGTATTTGGTAGCACAATAGGGTGACTATAGTCAATAATAATTTAATTGTATATTTTAAAATAGCTAAAAGAGTATAATAAAAGGATAAATTCTTGAGGGGATGGATACCTCATTTTGCAAGATGTGATTATTACGCATTGAATGCCTGTATCAAAACGTGGTACAAAACATGGACCATGTAAATATATATATATCTACTATGTATCCACAAAAATTAAAATTAAAAATTAAAAAAAGATAATTTCCAAAATAATGTTCTGTAAGAAATTCTCTTAGAAGAATACTTAAACTAATCTTACCTATGTTTAGGTTGGATACTGAGTATATTTTGGCTTGAAATGAATGAATCAAAAATAATTTTGTGCTAAACAATGAAATTTTCAGCAGAAAATAATACATTGATTTATAAAGTGTTATTTACACAGTATATATCTAGAAAAACTTAAAGTAGTTTAGCCAATAGACATTTGACCCCTAAGCCTCTGACTGGATTGGAGGAAATATGTTAATAAGGGATGTAGATTTGAGACTTGGAAACGAATTGAAGACAGATCATGTCCTGACTGAAAAGAACTAGGCGGAGAGGTCAAAAAGAGTAACTATACAAAGGCTAGAGTTTTGACAGCAAGTCAAAGGTAGAGCTCCAGGCTATTCATCCATCCCATTCAGACAATGATCCCAGGTGCAAAATGCTTCTAAAGGAGCCATGACTTTCCTGAAGGAAAGAATGCTCTGACCACCTAAAAATAGAGGAATAGGAGATGAAGAAAGAAAATGAGTGAGATCCCTTAGTTTTTCTTAAACTCAATACATTAATCTTTCCCTTTGAGTTATTGGTGTAAAGAAGGGTTTATAAATGTTAAACCATGCTGGTGGGCTAGGGAGAAATTTCAGTATGCTAGTCCAGAAACCATTTTCCATAATTGTCAAATATTATAAGAATCAAATGATTTTTTGAGTTCTGGTCAGAGAGTTTATGTACATAATATGAAATGTCAAGACAAACGTGAGTTTGACAGTATTCAATTCACTCTTCATTGAGGAAACTGTAGCTCAGAAATGACATGTAATAATATTTAACACTGGTCATTTCACCTACAGTGTGACCACAGGATCACGATTAATCTGAAATTCTTATTCTAGTCATTTACCTTTTTCCACTCTACAAAGTATTCCAGCAAGAAAGCACCATTTAAGAGAGAGTGATGTGTTATGAAAGGAAGAAAAAAATCACTTGCTATGACCGCAATGAGCAATGCTGAAAAGTTTCTCAGCTGAAAAAAAAAAAAAAAAAAAAAAAAAAATACCGCTGGGCTGTAGATGTGGTCTAATGAAGAATGCAGCTTCTGTCTCATTGTCATGAAAGCTAAGATTTGTCTTCCCACAGTGGTGATGGTCCCTTTGATGACCCAGGTGGCAGTCTTATTGATTTTTATGAGTAAATGAGTTGCTGCAGCTTATATGCATAACTAGTCTTAAGTGCTTCCCTGAGTGAAATTGACAGTTCATTTTATTTGGTTTGCACAGTCTTCTTGTCCCTTGCACATCTTATAAGCAACGTGAGAAGAAGTTGATTACCTCCTATTTACATTAGACAGGCAATGTTTACTCTCCAGGGCTGCAGATAGGCTCTGGTGAAGAGGTGGTAAGGTGGGTTGATATTTTCCTAGCAATCATCTTATACTTTCTTCGGGCAAAAGTACTGTGGATAAAGTGCTTTCCCACACGTATTTTTCTATCTATTTCTCAAAATATTTCTGGTAACTCCCCTTTCTTCCTGTTCATCACACAAAAGCTGAACAAGAAAGCAAAGTGATTAAAAGCTTAATTTTGATCTGCCTAATTTCCTTGCATGCAAAACAATTACTGAGAGACTCAGACTAAACTCACTGGGTTAGTCTTACCTAAATGTTAACATTATGCCATCAAGCTAAAGAAAATATTTTAAGACAAAAATTTATGAGTATATATTATAACCTTACATATATTTTAATTTTACCTAATAGTATTTTATACAATTAGGAATTTGATCAAGTTAATGATCTCAGGATCTCTAATCTTTGTCCTTTCACTATATTGCATCTCTCCATTAACAGGCCCTCCCTTCCCCATGGAGATTCTTTAAAATCGACTCACTCTCCTTTTCCCTAAACTACCTTTTCCAAATCTTGTTAAACCTCAATAATGTGATCTCCCAACTCTGTGCTCATTATCAGCAAATAATCTGTTCTCTTTTAAAAAAATATAAGAGCTTTGTTAAAATATTATTCATATATCATATAATTCATACAAAGTATTCAGTGATTTCCAGTGGACTCAGAAAGTTGTGCAAGCATCACCACCATCACTTTTGGCATATTTTTTTCACCCCAAAAAGAAATCCCATGCCCATTAGCAGTCACTCATCATCTTTCCCACACCCCAGCCATCCATCCCTGGCTTTTGGAAATCACCAGTCTATTTTCTTTCTCTGTAAGTTCACCAATTCTAAAAATGTATATAAATAAAATCATATATTTGACTTTTTCTGTCTTTTTAACAAGGCGTAATGTTTTCAAGATTCATCCATGTTTAGCATGTATCTGTACTTTACCTGTTTTTATGGTAGAATAATATTCCATTGTATGATTATATTTACATTTTGTTTAGACATTCATTGCCTGATAGACATTTAGGTTTTTTCTTTTTCTGAGACAGGGTCTCACTCTGTCGCCCAAGCTAGAGCACAGTGGTGCAATTTCAGCTCACCGCACCCTCAACCTCTCAGGCTTATGTAATCCTCCCACATCAGCCTCCCGAATAGCTGGGACTACAGGCACATGCCACCACAACAGGCTAATTTTTTATTTTTTGTGGGGGTTTGGAGCAGGTAGAGATGGGGTTTCTCCATGTTGTCCAGGTTGGCCTCAAAATCCTAGGCTCAAGAGATCCACCCGCCTGTGCCTCCCAAAGTGCTGGGACTACAGCCATGAGCCACTACGCCAGTCCTGGAATTTTTCTACCCGTTTAGCAGTTACGAATAATGTTACTATGAACATTTGTGCACAAGTTTTTGTATGAACATATGCTTTAATTTTTGAGGCATATATACCTAGGAGTGGAACTGCTGGTGATACAACTTTGATGTTTTGAGGAACTACAAGACTGTTTTCCAGAAAAGCTACACCATTTTATATTTCCACCAGCAGTGTGTGGAGGTTCTAATTTCCCTACATCCTCTCCCACACTTTATTATCTTTTTGAATATACCCACCTTAATCTGTGTGAAGTGGTATCTCATCAGGATGTTCATTTGCATTTTACTGACAGCTAAGATGTTGAACGTATTTCATGTGTTTATTGGTCAACTGAGTATGATTTTTTTGGAAAAAATTTTTGGAAAAAATTCAGATCTTTTGCCTATGCAGATGGTCCCCAACTTAATTATAGTTTGACTTATGATTTTTTTATTTTACTGTGGTGCAAAAGTGATATGCATTCAGTATCCTCCTTGACTTACAATGGCGTGACTTACATGAAGTGTACTTACTTAAATAGGGTTAAATACAGTGGAGTGTACTTACTTAAATGGGTTATGTCCCAATAAACCATCGTAAGTTGAAAATATAAGTTAAAGTGCCTTTCTGACTTATCGTAACCCAAGTTTACATCTGTATTTACATCTGTATGTAAACACATTTGTATTTTAAATGGGTTATTTTCTATTATTGATTTGTATAATTTCTTTGTATGTCCTACATATGAGTTTCTTATCAGATAAAGGTTTTAGAAATATTTTCTCCCACATTGTGAGTTGTTTTTTCACTCTTGATGGTATCCTTTGAAGCACAAACTTTTTGAATTTTAATTAAGTCTAATTTATCTATTTTTCATTTTGGAACTTGTGCTTTTGATGTCATATCTAATAAGGCTATGCCTAATCCTAAATTACAAAGACTTATTCCTACATTTTTTCTAAAAGGTTAATAGTTTTATATACTACTTTATGTTTATGATACACTCTGGATTAATTTTTCGTATATGGTGTGATGTAGGGATTCAACTTAATCCTTTTGTGTGTGGATATTCAGTTGTCCCAGCACCATTTGTTGAAAAGACTATTCCATCTCCATTGCTTTGTCTTAGCTCTTGTTGATCCTATTTCATACAGCAAATTGAAGCGTCAATTCTCACTGTCAAATCTGCACAAGTAGGTAGAGTTCTGACCTCATTCTAACATGCTAACATACCTCTTCCAATCTATTTTCCAGATTCCTTCTTACACCTTAAACTATCCCTTCTTTCTTCAACATTGTCAGGTGACCATATATCATCTAAATCCATACACTCTGTGATGGGAAAGAGTCATCATAAATAAGTTGGCAGTAAAAACAGATGTCAGTCTGAATTTTTGGAGAAAACTAGGATACAATGCCATTTTATTGAAGCTCAACCACTTCTCTACTGAAAGCCTCTTAGCAGTATTCAAACATACATTTTCCAGTATCTTCCATCTTAAAATGTTCCAAAGCTAAAATTACCTCCTTCAGTGTCACTACTTATCAAAACTCCTTTTCCTCACACAGCTACATTTCTTTAAAAAGCTGTCTATATTTGTTTTCTTCATGTCTTCATCTGTAATTTATGCTTAAATATGTCTTCAATCTGCATCCTTCCACAAAAAATGTGTCTGGCAAATTCTCCAAAAACCCTCATGTCACTAAACCTAAGAAATATTTTTTCAGTGTTCATTTGCATGAACCCTCATCAGGATTCAAAATTGGTTCATCTTTCTTGATATGATCAAAGCCCCTCAGGGCATGCACCTAGATAGGTTCTCCTCATCCAGTCTGTTCTGCATAGCTCACTACAATGGCTTATATTATCAGTCCTCTGCTATTACTTCTTATTTTTTACCTCCAGTTGGGACCTTCCTCTCAGCATCAGACTCATATCTAATTGAAGACTCACTCAACATCTTGGCCTAGATATCCGACAGACACTTCAAGCTCATTATTGCAGGATGCTACTCATAATATTACCTGCAAAACCCTGGTCCTCAGCCAGTGTTGTTTCTCAGTCAAGAGCAAATTCATGGATCCAGTCATAGAAGCTAGAATCATTCCTAAACTCCTTCACTTCTCATACCCAATTTTGGACTACATACAAGCAATTTTATTTTCTAAACATACCTCACACCTATCTACTTTTTCCTGGCTTGACCATTGCTCCTTTATTTTACCCTCCATTGGACCACATTAATTATTTTCTAACTGGTCTTTCACATCCATTCAGGGCTTCCTCCAATTCACTCCACTCTCTGGAGTGTTACATTAAAAGTCCTTCAAAAATAATGCTTCTGTTTAAAATCAGTTAATTGAAGTTGCCAGAAAGATGAAACATATTAAGTTATGAACATGTTGTCAAAGAGCATAGTCTCACTCCTGCCCAGTTCTCCAGCTTTATGTTTCTCACATCTCCCGCTTGCTGCTCCACATTCCAGCTTCTCTTTCATTTCCTTCAGTTATTTGAACAGGTGCACTCTTCTCCTCCCAGCCTTAGGGCTTGTTAAATATTTCTTTTTCTGATACGTCCTAGCCCCGTTTAGAGAGAAACCCCTTGCTATGGTCTGAATGTCTATATCCCCAAAAGTCCCAATGTTGAAACCTAATCCCCAATGTGATAAGGATTAGGTGGGGCCTTAGGAGGTGACAAGGTCAAAAGCGCAGAGCTTTTATGAATGGGACTAAGAAGTCCCACACCCATTCCACCAAGATGGACCCAACTAGAAGGTATCTATGAACCAGAAAGTGGGTCCTCACTAGCCAATCAACCTACCACTGCCTTCCTCTTGCACTTCCCAGCTCCAGAATTGTAAGAAATAAATTTTTGTTGTTTATAAGTTGCTCAGTCTAAGGTAGTTTAACAACCCAAACTAACTCAGACACCCATACTCATCTTTGATTTCTTAGCCTAAAAATTATACCCTCAAGCATCTGTCTCTGACTAGATCAATTCCCTGTTATATACTCTCAAAGTACTCTGTACTTCCCCTTCATAAAAGTTTGATTTTTTTTTTTTTTTTTTTTTTTGAGACAGAGTCTCGCTCTATCGCCCAGGCTGGAGTGCAGTGGCACAATCTTGGCTCACTGCAACCTCCACCTCTCCGGTTCAAGTGATTCTCCTGTCTCAGTCTCCCAAGTAGCTGGGATTACAGGCATGCACTACCACGTCCAGCTAATTTTTGTATTTTTAGTAGAGATGGGGTTTCACCATGTTGGCCAGGCTGGTCTTGAACTCCTGACCTCAGGTGATCAGCCCACCTCGGCCTCCCAATGTGCTGGGATTACAGGCACGAGCCACTGCACCCAGCCCGAAGAATTTAGCTACATAATTATGAAATAAGGAGTTTGCTATCTGTCTCTGCAATAAAATGTAAGCTTAATTAGGAAAGTGACCATGATGGTCTGTATTACTGCATTCTCTGACTAGCAAAGCATCTGACCTAATAAAAAGCACTTAAGAAGTATTTTTGAATTAATGAATGAGTAACCCTCCAATTCACTTCACTAGTCATTTAACTTATAACTCCTAGTTATAGGATGAAATAGAAAAAAATAGAGACAGAGTTAGAAAAACGAGACCATGAAAAATCAAAAATGGAAAATTTTGATAGATTATGTCATCCTTAGAACACACATAATTACAAACATATTTAATGTTTCTTAAAAGTGAGGAGCCCGAAGTGCTCATCCTATTATTTAATCTCTCAAATAAGCCTCACCTCAGCCCCCCTTCTCATCCTGCTTTTGCAAAGGTAAACCTTCATGGTCCTCGGTATGTGTACCTCATACCCTTTACCTCGACCCAGCCTTTTTATCTGAGTTCTCTATTTTTATCTGAGCTCACAGCTCACTTTTATCTGTGGTTATCAAAGCTGCAGTCCTTGATAAAATCAATTCTGTTTTCCCTACCCTTGATCCTCATTTTGGTTAAACTTACAGCCTCTTATCTGTCCCACTATTCTCTCACCCATTCCACCAATTGATTCTAAAATTTGGTTTACAAAAATGAAAAGTAACTGATATCCCTGAGTAAGTAAACATAAAAAAGCTTAGATGGAGTTTGATTTTTATCAAGTGTACACATTGTTCTTACAATAAATGTAGTCTAAATCATTAAGTAGGGAACATGCCCATTTACAGTGCCTGGCCAATAAAATAATCTTGATTTATTCACTTCATTCTGGATTTAGATGGTATTTCACACTGTTTCAACCCAAATTGCTGATAACACTTAAATTTCAGTGCTGCTTGATTGCTTAGCTGTGTTAAGGAGCTGTAAAACCAACAACGCTCAGTATAATGCATGGCTTAGAGTTAACTCTAGGGTAGAAGGAATAGCACTGTATTTAGAGTCAAGAGACCGAAATTTAATCAAGGTTCAACCACCCACCAGGTTTGCTCTGATCTTGGGCAAGTCACTCAAACTTCCTGCATCTTTGTCTATAAACTGGAAATAGAAAAACCTACTTCAGTGGGTTGCTTTGAGAACTTAGTGTAGCCAAAGGATTTGGCACATAGGAATTCTATTATTGTTAGTTTAATGCAAATCATATTTTAAATTCTGCATTTATCTGACAGTAATGTGTCTATTAATGAAGATACTTAGGAGATTTGACAGGCTATCTTTATATTTCTTACCAGTAACTGCCCCCATGTTTAAATTTTAATTCAGAAAAGCTTTTAGCAAAGTAATGTATTAATGAACTGAGATCTAAATATTAATGTATCTATCTATATAAACACATTGATATTTCGGTAGAGAGGTAAAGTATTGCTAAGTTATTTAACTCAGGGGTTGGCAAACTTGTTTTGTAAAGGGCTAGATGGTAAATAATTCAAGCTTTATGGACCATATGGTCTGTCTCTGTCTCAGTTACCCAACTCTTCTGTTGCAGTGCAAAATCAGTTATAAACAATGCTTAAACCAATGGTCATGGCTATGTTTCAATAAAAATTTATGGAGACAGGAATTCTAATTTCATATAATTATCACACGTCACAAAATCTTGCGAAGTTTTCCAATGGTTTAAGAATGTTAAATAAAATAAATCTTAGCTCACGTGCCATACAGACACCAGTGGCAAGCTTGACTGGGTATACGGATAGTAGTTTCCTCCTGAACACAAGGTATCATTTACTGAATTGTTATGTTTATTTTTGTTGATCCTCCATACTTCCTAAAACATAAGATCCTCAGGCATAGGGTTGTCTGTTTTACTCACTGATATATTCTGAATTTCTTAAACAGTGACTAGTGAAAGGTGGACTAGCATCAGGTAGACAGTAAATATCTGTGAAAGAATGAATGAATTCAATGTTCTTTTCCCCTGCAAACTTTTTAAAATAGGAATTTCTAGCACTACAAGCATTTTTAAGTGTTTTTTCACCTATTCTCACAGACACAGAGGATCAAAGATGTCAAAAGGTAAATTTTGACTTAATGATTATTACTCCAAACTAGTGTGATAATTTGAATCATGGTAGGAAGAGAACCATATGTCGAAGGTTAATAATCTATTTGTGTGTGGGTAGAGGGTGTGCAATCATGGGTAGCTACACAGAGATAGATATTTAGGTTGGTACAAAAGTAATTGTGATCTTGCCATTACTTTTAATACGTTTAATGACTAAAACCGCAATTACTTTTGCACCAACCTAATAGAAAGATAATGGTAAATGGATATAAATATGCATAACCATTTTATACACATACACAAGCTCTATTTTGATACCTACATTTGACACATAATTTATATATGGATTTATATACATCATTATGCACATATAAATTAGTTGTTTGTGTATACTTGTTTAATTAGGGCAGCTAACTTGTAATGACACCAATTAATCACAAACTGAAAAAACATTAACCTTAGAAAAACTAACACTATTAAAATTACTGAGATTAATTGGTTTTCTTTTAAAAACACACACATTGCAACGTGATTATCTTAGGACAATGTCAAGTGTCCTGTTGAATCTATGTTTGTCCTGATAAACATAAGGTCCAAGTCACTTACCATAAATCAAAATTCCCATTGGTGGCAGAAAGGAAAAGAGAAATGTTTCTTCACAATAATATTTATGTGGAATAATTCTCAGAAAAATATAATAAAATACAAGTGTGGAGTTAATCTTTAACAAGTAATATCATCTGCAAATGTTTTTGAATGGATGTTTTCTGTAATAGACCAAATTGGTCATGTATAATGTTAGAGAAAACTTAGCATAATATCCCTATCTCAAGTAAGCATTCTTTTTTTTTTCTTTTTGAGATGGAGTCTCGCTATGTCACCCAGGCTGGAGTGCAGTGGCGTGATCTCGGCTCACTGCAACCTCTGCCTCCCAGGCTCAAGTGATTCTCTTGCCTCAGCCTCCCGAGTAGCTGGGACTACAGGCATGCACCACCATGCCCGGCAAATGTTTTTGTACTTTTTTTTTTTTTTTGGAGAGACAGGGTTTCACCATATTGGCCACACTGGTCTCAAACTCCTGACCTCAAGTGATCCACCTGCCTTGGCCTCCCAAAGTACTGGGATTACAGGCATGGGCCACTGCGCCTGGCCTCAAGTAATCTTTTGTTAAGAAAAGATGTAATACATTCTGCTGTCAGAATTGTAGCTTTTCTTTAATAAATTCAGTACTAGAAAAAATAAGTAGTTCTTGGTTACTGTAGCCTTGTAGTATAGTTTGAAGTCAGGTAGCGTGATGCCTCCAGCTTTGTTCTTTTGGCTTAGGATTGACTTGGCAATGCGGGCTCTTTTTTGGTTCCATATGAACTTTAAAGTCGTTTTTTCCAATTCTGTGAAGAAAGTCATTGGTAGCTTGATGGGGATGGCATTGAATCTATAAATTACTTTGGGCAGTATGGCAATTTTCACGATATTGATTCTTCCAACCCATGAGCATGGAATGTTCTTCCATTTGTTTGTATCCTCTTTGATTTCATTGAGCAGTGGTTTGTAGTTCTCCTTGAAGAGGTCCTTCACATCCCTTGTAAGTTGGATTCCTAGGTATTTTATTCTCTTTGAAGCAATTGTGAATGGGAGTTCACTCATGATTTGGCTCTCTGTTTGTCTGTGATTGGTGTACAAGAATGCTTGTGATTTTTGTACATTGATTTTGTATCCTGAGACTTTGCTGAAGTTGCTAATCAGCTTAAGGAGATTTTGGGCTGAGACAATGGGATTTTCTAGATATACAATCATGTCATCTGCAAACAGGGACAGTTTGACTTCCTCTTTTCCTAATTGAATACCCTTTATTTCCTTCTCCTGCCTGATTGCTCTGGCCAGAACTTCCAGCACTATGTTGAATAGGAGCGGTGAGAGAGGGCATCCCTGTCTTGTGCCAGTTTTCAGAGGGAATGCTTCCAGTTTTTGCCCATTCATGGTACTGGTACCACAACAGAGATATAGATCAATGGAACAGAACAGAGCCCTCAGAAATGATGCCGCATATCTACAACTATTTGATCTTTGACAAACCTGACAAAAACAAGAAATGGGGAAAGGATTCCCTATTTAATAAATGGTGCTGGGAAAACTGGCTAGCCATATGTAGAAAGCTGAAACTGGATCCCTTCCTTACACCTTATACAAAAATTAATTCAAGATGGATTAAAGAATTAAATGTTAGACCTAAAACCATTAAAATCCTACAAGAAAACCTAGGCAATACCATTCAGGCCATAGGCGTGGGCAAGGACTTCATGTCTAAAACACCAAAAGCGATGGCAACAAAAGCCAAAATTGACAAATGGGATCTCATTAAACTAAAGAGCTTCTGCACAGCAAAAGCAACTACCATCAGAGTGAACAGGCAACCTACAGAATGGGAGAAAATTTTTGCAACCTACTCATCTGACAAAGGGCTAATATCCAGAATCTACAATGAACTCAAACAAATTTACAAGAAAAAAACAAACAACCCCATCAAAAAGTGGGCAAAGGACATGAACAGACACTTCTCAAAAGAAGACATTTATGCAGCCAGAAAACACATGAAGAAATGCTCATCATCACTGGCCATCAGAGAAATGCAAATCAAAACCACAGTGAGATACCATCTCACACCAGTTAGAATGGCCATCATTAAAAAATCAGGAAACAACAGGTGCTGGAGAGGATGTGGAGAAATAGGAACACTTTTACACTGTTGGTGGGACTGTAAACTAGTTCAACCATTGTGGAAGTCAGTGTGGCGATTCCTCAGGGATCTCGAACTAGAAATACCATTTGACCCAGCCATCCCATTACTGGGTATATACCCAAAGGAGTATAAATCATGCTGCTATAAAAACACATGCACACGTATGTTTATTGCGGCACTATTCACAATAGCAAAGACTTGGAACCAACCCAAATGTCCAACAACAATAGACTGGATTAAGAAAATGTGGCACATATACACCATGGAATACTATGCAGCCATAAAAAATGATGAGTTCGTGTCCTTTGTAGGGACATGGATGAAACTGGAAAACATCATTCTCAGTAAACTATCGCAAGGACAAAAAACCAAACACCGCATGTTCTCACTCATAGGTGGGAATTGAACAATGAGAACTCATGGACACAGGAAGGGGAACATCACATTCCGGGTACTGTTGTGGGGTGGGGGGGTGGGGGGGCGGGGACAGCATTAGGAGATATACCTAATGCTAAATGACGAGTTAATGGGTGCAGGAAATCAACATGGCACATGGATACATATGTAACAAACCTGCACATTGTGCACATGTACCCTAAAACCTAAAGTATAATTAAAAAAAAAAAAATGTTCTGGAAAAAAAAAAAAAAAAAAAGAAAAGAGGTTTAATTGGCTCACAGTTCTGCAGGAAGCATGGCTGGGGAAGCCTCAGCGGCTTTTACTCATAGTGGAAGGCAAAGCCAGAGCCGGTGTCCTCATATAGCCAGAGCATGAGGAAGGTGAGCAGGGTAGGTGGTACACACTCTTAAACAACCAGATCTAGTAAGAACTCTATCACGATAAGAGCACTGTCTCTCTTTGGTCCAGCTTGGAATACATACCTCAGCACTTTCTCAGTATTTGACTTCCTGGAGGTCAACACTTCTCACTACTCTAACCCAGTACTACTGGCATCATCACTGGAACTGTAAAATTAAGTGAGGAGATCTTTTTCTCTGTCTCTCCAAGGCTGTGGAGAATATGGGACACAGACTAGAGATGGCTTAATATTATTCCCAAACAAATCTTGCCACCATTTTTTCAAGCCTGCTCCCATTCCAAATACACCATTCCAAATACTCCTGCCTTCAGAAGTCTCTGAAACTGAAGAGAACTTTAGTTTGTTTAAAAGACCCCTGTAAACCTCAGGAGATGCATGTAAAATGTCTCACTCTTTGGTCCTTAATGGAAGACGTACTCTAAATAAGTACAATACACTTTAGGTAGATGTTTTCCGAATAGTCTTCCAAGATCTTTCTGCACCAGGGTGAACCTGAGGGTTCTGTGGCTCAGCAGGCTTCCAGCCCAAAACAAAAGATCAATTTCCTACAGTGACCTGCACCCTCAAATTCTATGAGGTCTTTCTGTAAGCACTACCCATCACCATCACACACACACACACACACACACACACACACACACGTACACACATACACAACTTCTTGGAAAGAAAAGTATTCCCCCATCATAGTCATGACTAGAGGTGAGATTAGCCTGTCATGCTGTCTTTGTTCTCCCCACTGTTCAACTGTCTTCTTCCCATATTAGGCAAGGGTGGATTCCACACAAGGCTGATTCTCACTAGTCTTTCAGTGAACCCTCCAGAAAAGTGACAACCCCAGTGGCTGGAGGCACTAATTCTAGAGGAAAAAAAAAATGTTGCCATTTTTCTTTATAATTTCTAAGACCAAGTGATATTTTATACAAGCTATTTGATTACTTTAAAAAAATTTGCCACATGGCAACAATATGAGTCATACCGTCAAAGCTAGTTAGCTGGGCTGGGTCACCTACTTCTATTTTGAGAATTCTGTATTTTGCATTAATTAGCCTTACTGTTCCTTCAGGTTGTTATAACGAAATGTTACAGACTAGACAGCTTATAAACAACAGCAATTTATTTCTCGCAGTTCTGAAGGTGGAGAAGCCCAATATCAAGGTGCCAGTACGTTGAGTGTAGAGTGAGGTCCCACTTCCTGATTCATAGATGACTATCTTCTGTGTAGTAGAAAGAGGACTAAGGGCTGTCTAAGGTTTCCTCTATAAGTACACTAATCTATTTATAGGGGGTGTGCTTCATGATCTAATCATCTCCCAAAGGCCCTACCTCCAAATGCCATCACACTGAAGATTAGGTTTCAACACATGAATTTGTTGGGGACATAAACATTCAGTCCATTGCAACATTTATGGAAACATATAATTCAGAATAAGAAAATATTTTTAAAATTTCTTGAGTAGTAGGTATGCATAGCAAACAATTTTTGAGTGTTTTGACTGTTTCTCCTAATTTATTTAATTTCTTATTTTTCCATCAGATAACATTATTTGCTCATTATTTTGCTAATAGTGAAATGGGAAAAATAACCATTCCACAACTGTGTAGTGTATTAATTTGTTGATTTCATTAAGCAGTTGGACAAATGAAATCACTAACTGTTATTGTTGTTTGGAGGATGAAGATGTCTCCAGCAAAGCACAGAAAAGGATCTGTAGATGTGCAGTAAATTCAACCTGATGCTGCTATTAGTTTAAATGCCTTAGCTAAATGGTACCAGCTGAGATCATTAACTTTGCTTTCATAGCAATTTTCTTAATGTTACTTAGCAACTTCACTTTGAAAATACCCATTTCACATCCCCGTAGCCTAAGGAGCATCATTAGTAGTGAAATTACATGTTTGATTGCATAGCCAGAGAAGAGTTAATGTTATGACCTGAGGATCTATCACTGGCTGCTAGAAGATTGCTCAGACAGTATGCTTTTAATGCATACTACCCAGACTCGGTATCAGAGCCGCATTAAATGGATAAAAATTTATCCACCATTAATTCAGAATATTAAAGGGAGCACTTCTATGTGTAGTATGTTGTAAAATATCAAATTAATATTTCTGCATTATTGTGTAATGAGTAAAAAAATCAAGTTTTGTGTAAGATGAGTATTTGAAACATGAAAAATTAAAATGTACCAGATGCCCTTTCCCCTTGAGAAATGTATGAATGTTTCCTAATATAACCTAGAAATGATCATGCCTTTAACAAATTAAAATTTCTTCCATGATATGAAAATTCCTCTAGGGTTATTGCTTCTCCAGAAATGAATGCAATATAACAACTACAGAAACTCAAAAGTAATCAAAACATTACAATAAAACCAATTATTTATTCTTCTTTCCAATTTTCTGTATTTTAAAATTGTTTAATTAACATGTGTAGTATTTTAAGAGATAAGTGATGTTATTACCTTTGAGCAAAGATATTTAATTTAATCCAATTAATATTTATTAAATAGCTATGTACAAATAAGCATTCAATATGACAGACAATATTTATTTTTTAAATCATTAAAAAAGAATTTGAAGTATTCTCATCTTTAGAAACAAAATGCCTTTATCTTTTTGGTACACAGGCATTTTTTGTTCAATTTGTCTTTTCAAAGACAAGGTTCATCATATTATTAAGAGAAGAAAGCACACAAATATATTTCAGTATTATTAATAAGTTACATCTGTTCTTCCATAGCTTTATGACTTGATCTCTGTATTTTTTTTTAATTCTTGGGTCTCTCTTCCACTAGTCTCACCTTTTTTGATTACTTTTATTTAGAAATGGATATTCCTCAAGACTTGTTCCCTCTTTCTTTGCTTACATACTCTGATGGCTTCACTGTCATTTCTATAGTTGACACAAATCAATATTCATCTATTCATTCATTCATTCAGTCATTGAACATGTACTGAGTCCTGCTATATTCCAGACATGTGAACTACGTGGTGGGGATTCAAAGATGAGTAAGACATAGCTCCTGCGTCAAAGGGCAAGTAGATGTTGAGTATTTCTATCTTGATAGGCTGACATCTTCTCTTGCCTAACACATCTAAAATGAAGCCTTTGTTCCAACAAAGTGCATCTCCAACCAGTGTTTTCTATTTTTGTTTGTTATTATTTCATGTTTCTGGTTTCTCACATTTAATTTACTGACTCCGCCCTTCCCATGATGCCCATCAATTAATCTCCATTGATGCCTTTTTCAATTCTCTATTCCTTTGTATCAGGACAACTCAGTCTGTAAAGGATCTTTATTTATAAAAGACATTTTAAAATTTGGTAAATCGTGATAGGAAAAATATGTAAGTTAAATATAAATGTAAATATGTAAGTTAAATATAAATAGTTTCTAGATGTAGTAAAAGTTTACCGTCTCCCACCTCTACCCTCTCCCACCTCTACGCTCTCCCACCTCTACCCTCTCTAAAAATAATGGCTAATGTTTCTAACATTTATTGATTGGTTTCTACAGGCCAAGTACTAAGGACTTTTTATTCCTTATCTGAAAAAAAATTACCACGACAGTCCTATGGCAGAGATTCTATTTTTATCACCCCTTTTGAGCTAAGAAAACAAGTGACTTGATAAAATCAAACAACTAAGGAGTGGCTGTCCAGTTTTAAATGCAGAGTCAGATTCCAGAGCCTATGTCCTTCCTTCACTCTTCTGTTCAACCTTTGTTAAGAGTAGATTATCTCTGGGCTTCCTTTTGGTTATACCCATAATCCTAAGGAATATGCCTTTATTATTTTTTAATCAACTTTAGGCAATGCCTCTTGGCTCCTCACTAGGAAAGATAATTGTTCATTTCATTTCCCTGACACCCACGTTCACTGCTTCTCCCTTCAAAATATATGTATATTTTTAGCTATTTTGTAGTTTATATATTATCTTCATTTTAAGTTGTTTTACTCAAACACTAGCATGTTAGGCAAACTATTCTATGTCTTGCTTTTTCATCTAAAAATATTTCTAATATTATATTTACAAATTTACAGTTGGTGTTGTTAATAGCTCTCTAACATTAGATCAACATACATTTAATCATTCCCCTGTTGATAGACATTTAGGCTTATTCTACTTTTCTGTTAAAACAATACAACAGTGAACACTGAAGGCCTCTGAGATTCCAGATTTAGAAATGCTTTACTTTGACATACCAAGGCTCACAATGGAAGCTTCAGTTTTCCCCAGAATTTGTTCATTTTATTTAGAGAATACCCCTCTTTTCCTTCCCTAAGACCCATGATTATATATCTGGTCATCAGTCCTATATGTATAGATGGGACAGAGCACTGAAAGTCACTCTATATTATAACCCATGGTGAATACCCCTGTTGAGTCTTGATTCTCATTCTTACCCTTTCTACAGCCAACTCTGAGCCTGCTCTTTGCAGATCCTACAAAAAAGATTGGCCACCTCTTCTATAACAGTGACCTCCTCTGCTGTACTGCTCTTCTCAGAAATTTCAATCAGTTTTCCATATTTTTAAAAATATTCTCAAATAGTCCTGATCTTTCTTTCAGTCTCTTTATAAGTTCCATATAACCTTAGATGGGAGACTAGCTAAAATGTCAAGGTTAAGACTTATGATGCAAAATTATATTTATTTTAAAACAAAATGCATAATCAAAGTGTTCATTGGAAGAAAAAGAGCAATGAGAATCTTTCCCTGTTTTTGGAGTTCTTCTGGCTTATTTTTATGTATTTGCTTATGTGTTTAGCTTTATTCAGTATAGCACTTATGCTTTGATTACATATAATTTTATACACAAATCAAAAATAAAATGAAAATTAAAAATTAAGAAACTATGAATGGAGGACAGAGGGCAAAAAGTTGTAAAAATTAGAACATGTATCCATAGAGGGCATAGGTTATAAACACGTGAAAGTGCAATAGACTTACCTACCTCACTGTAGAGAATTAAACTACAGGAGACCTGTGAAAACAAGAAGAAAAAGAGAGAACTAGTTAAATCATTCAGGAAATTGAGCCATCAGTTTCTATAATGAGCTTGTGATGAGAGATGAATCTGTTCTTCTGACCATTACACAGGCTCACTCATTTCCTGGCTGCCTATTTTAGTTAAGAACATCTTGCTATAAAGAGTATGAAAGTGAAGTCTGAATATTTATTGAAAAAAACATTTCACCTAGTGCTTACCCAAGGAATAGCAATCATTTTCAATATTGGAGAAGACACTGGTTGTGTTTGATTTATCAGAATATAGCAGGTCGATTTCTAAGTTGGAAGCTAAGAAGGAGATTTTCAGGGATGAATCTGGCTATATATTATTGTGCTTTTATGCCGTTTTTAAAACGTAACTCCTCTACAAGTTTGGTCTCCATTGTTTTGCAGTTGACTGGTAAATAACATACGAGATAACTAGCTCTCCCAGAAAATGATAACTGATATGATTCTTATTTTCCAATAGAAGAAATGCACAAATTCCTCAGGAAGAGCAAAATATTTATTGGAACTTAGCTTGGATATAAAATCTTAAATGGCTCTGCAGTGAGGGAATGGTGAGAGAGTGAACAAGATGATTGACAGCAGTTTGAATAAAAACATGCCAGATTACTCTATTGCC
Organism: Hylobates moloch; assembly: GCF_009828535.3. NCBI lineage: Eukaryota > Metazoa > Chordata > Mammalia > Primates > Hylobatidae > Hylobates > Hylobates moloch. The sequence continues at coordinate 153,279,654 of NW_026652279.1, forward strand.
TCTGATAGTAGTTGTAGAAAAATATCTAATAAGAGGATTGAACTTCTTATATTTTTAGGGCTGGTAAAGGCTCAGGAAGTATTCATTAAAGAAACTGTTGCGGATGACATTAAGAATATTTATTTTTCTGATGATTCCATTGAGTCAAGTGATCTTGTGAGATACACTTTGAAGTTGATTAACCTGGATGTGCAAGCCTAGCCCAACTACATTTGAAGTATTTGTAAAATAAATCCAAAGATCTCAATTAGTGATAGGAATTCACTCTGATCTAGCTCCTTAGTTGCTAACAAATGCTTCTTATGGCAAATTAAGTAAGGAAGAAGTGTTTGCCAAAAAGTAACTAAAATATACTTGTATTGTTTTAGCAAAACATAGGTGGAAAAATTTAAGTCATCTTTCAAGACAAAATAATAATGTGGAATAATTGAGTAGTTTTCAGACAGCCTGTATCATTTTTTGTTTTCTACTTGCATGTTTTATTGATTTTTGTCAGCAAAATGTTTTATTGAGTATTAATCAACAAAAAAGAGAAAGAGTCCTATTACTACCGTGGTCAACAGTTATAAATACATAGAAATGATTCCAAATATCTTCTCTTTATTTCTTCATTCCTGGCCCCCAACCTATGGCGGACATATGGTCTCTATCAGAATGGATGTGGCTCTGCTGATGTCATCGTAAGACTCTCCTGTCTTGGATGATATCCTGGTTGAGTTGAGCCACATCTTCATTTGATTGTTTCGCTTTGACAAAATCATTCAAATTGAGTTATCTCTGAAAGCATCATGTGAACAAAGAGGTAGTACCCTGTGTTATAGTCACTTCCTCCCGGGACCTTGGCCTTTTTATAGTATCCACCCATAAATCCTCATCATCCAGATGCCAGCTTGCCTCTGATTGGTCCATATTTTTCAGGACTGTTACACTAACAGTTCTCTTACTGGTTTATTTTCTGCAAGTATCTAGTCAGACGAGTGGGTGTCTGATCATTGTTGGCTCAAATATATCTTGCTCAGAGAAACTGAGTTTGAATAAAAAGAAACATCAGAGCACTCCAATGATCAGTTGGTAACAACAGCTTAGAGTTCTCTCTAATTTAGATTATATTTTATGCCAAGTGTGCCCAAAGGTTTGTGATTTGCCATAGGAAAATTCATGCACAAGGCCTGACACCTATTTTATTCATTCCAACCTCCAGGGTAGAATTTAAGAATGCTTCTGTAGAGCCAACCATTACTAATCAATCATACTGATTCATGTTTTGAATGTAAAATCATGCTATTAAACAAAAATATATATAGCTGGAGAAGTCTGGCAAATCTTTGGCTTCAAGAAATGAAGAAACAATTTCCCTCCACATGTAAAAACTTACTATATAATAAATCTCTGAGGAAATAATAAATCAGGATTGCAAATAAATGATTTAGGGACTATTGGCTGTCTTTGGGGGGACAAAATACTTTAGATATTAATTTCAAGCATTACAACAAATAAATCTTACAAAAATTAAAAGTTAAAATTTGAAAAAATTAAAGTCAAAGAGAATTTAAGTATATTGTTTTCACCATAAAAGATAACACTTCGTATCTACAGCATTAATGGGATAAAATTAAAATTAAAAGATGGACAAAATAATTCGTATACAAATATCTTTCATGAAAAACCATTGAAAATTAAAGTAATTGTGACATTTTATTAATGTTATAAAGAAAATCGTTAAGTTCCTCCCCAAGTAACCAAAAGTGTATGCAAGATAGTTGCCACTTTTCATATTCCAGGAAGCACATTCACACCTTGCTATGACTACTCAGGCACAGAAAAATGGAAATAATAATAATACACAAAATGTTAACTATACTTAACATCACTAATTTAAAAAACTAATTTTTAAATAATTTAATAATATTTCTCTGCATAATACATTCGATTTTTATAAAATCCAAATTTTATAATCACAAAACATTTTTTATTTATTTAAACATTTACTTGTCCCCAGTGGGAAATGAAACCTGCCAAATCATTGCTTCTAGAAGCAAAAATGGTCAGCACCATTTTTACAAATCATTTGCTGTTTGTTTTCTATCAACCTCTCTGGAAATTTTACTTTTCAAAAGTTATATAAAAATCTAGAATTTGGATGTATATTTATTTGCAAAGATGTGTATTATACATTCTAAATGTTGAACACTAGATGGATAGGTAAGAAAGTTAAGGTCTATTTATGCAATGAAATATTTTGTACTCATTAAGAATTACTGGGAGCATAATACTAATTTTTTTACAAAGAGAAAGATGTTGGTCAAGGAATATAAACTTTGAGACAGGATGAACAAATTCAAGAGATCTACTGTACAACATGGTGACTATTTAATAACAAGGTATTATGTACTTGAAAATTGTGAAGAGAGTAGATTTTAAGTATTGCCATCGCAAGAAATAAGTAGTGAGGTAATGCATATGTTAGTTAGGATGATTTAGCCATTTCACAATGTATAACTATTTCAGAACAGCATGTTGTATGTAATAAATGGATACAACTTTTAGTGAATTAAAAAATTTAGAAAAAAAAATTAAAAAAAAAAGAAAGTGCTTATATAGCTCCCTGAGAGGAGGATACTTTCCATCTTGCTCATTTACATATCCTGTTTAGAATGCTTGGCATATAACACGTTTAGAAAAATGGAGGAAAAAACACTAAGAGATGTATATGTGCTAAAGTTAATAGTTTTCACCTAAGGCCATAGGATTACAATCAGTATTTATCATCTATTTATTTGTATGTAACTATTCAAATTTTCAAAACAAAGTAATGTATTCCTTGCAGTATTGGAGAAAACATTATTAGTAAACGTTGTTCTGCAGGCAGTAACGAAACTCTTCAGAGTCAATCTCAGTGAAGTTATTTGAGAATTAAATGCAGTCTCACCTGCATCTGAATCATTTCATGTGTTTACTTGAAATAGACGTATCTGAGCCAGGGTGGGAGTGGGCCAGCACCTACATTTTTATCACATTTTAGTGCCTCTTCGCTAGACTGCCCAGATGATTCGTGCCCACGTTACAGGTAGAGAATCACTGGGTAAGGAAGATAATCAAAATTCAGAAAAATTCAATGAGCAGAAATAGTGGCTTTTTAAACAAGTTTCTTTTTAAAAGCCTACTGAAAATGGCTAGTAAATTGGTGTAGCAAACTTTCTGAAGAGAATACAAGTGGATGAGGGAGAATGGGAACCAAGTCATAAGAGTAAAAAGGAGTTGCCAGCAGTAAACCTCATTAAGCTTGCAAAGAAAAATCACCACAGATAAACAAATGTAAAGCTTTACATTTGTTTTTTCAATGATATAAATGCAAAAATTAGCTCTACTAGTAAATAGTGACTTCTAACATGGCAAGTAAAGCATCAGACACAATACCGTATTTCTAGATTATTAGTCTTTGATGCTGATAAGCACTATGCAATAGTTATCTGGTAAACACAGAATTTAGATACCTTTTTATTCTCTTTCCCAAACCAATTACTCTGCTGATATTTTGAGATTCTGTATTTTAGATGATCATAACATATGTAAACCACAAAGTGTCAATCAGTCAACAAACACTTACTAACCACTTTCTATGTGCAGACACATTTCTAGGTATTAGATATGAAATGATGAGCAAGAAACACAACATTCTTGCTCTCAAGAAAGTTTCATTCAAATAATTGAACACAAATGGTAAGCACATAAATATATACAATAAAAGATAATTTGAGGTAATGATTACTACAATGAAGAAAGTAACACCTAAATAACACAGGACAACATGACTATATGTGAGACATTAAAGATACGGCTTTTTATTTTAGCTAAAGTGATCAGAAAAGTCTCTGTGAAGAGGTAACATTTAGGCTAAATAGTTGAGGCAACCAGAAAGGTTCTATACGAAAAGCACTTCAGGAAGATTAAATAACAAATGAAGAGGTTCTGAGATATGAAAAACATTGATATAATTAATATTTAGAAGCAAAGTCAGTGTAAAGAAGATGGAGATGGGATGAAATAGATTGTCTGAGCAAAGATGACAGAAGCCATGGTGAGGAGGAGAGCTTGTGGGAAAGCCATCGGAGAGGTTTAAGCAGAGGAATAACATGCTAACATGATAACATGATCTTGATTAGAGTAATCAAGCAGATCACTCTGACCATAAGTTGAAAATGGACTATTGTTCAAATAGAAGGGGGAAGGAAGACTGCTTAAAAGGCTGTTTCTGTGTCCTAGATAAAATAATTTACGTGGCTTGAATGGCTGATGAGGCAAGAGTTGGTGAAAAGTAAATATGTAAATGGTGTCAGTGATGAATTTGTAAGTAGTGCTGGCAGATTGTAGGAAGTTGTCAAAAATGAAGGCATCAAGGATACTTACTTGATGCAGTGGACTGAATTGTGTCTTCCTCACAATGTATATGTTAAAGCCCCAATGTGATTGTATTTGGAGATGAGGCCTTTGGGAAGTAATTTGGTTCAGATAAGGTTATGAGGCTGAGGCTCTCATGATGGAATTGGGGCACTTATAAGAAGAGAAACCAGAGAGCTTGGCTTACTCTGCCATGTGAGGACACAGCAAGAAGGTGGCCATCTGCAGGGCAGGAAGAGAGCATCACCAGAAACTGACCATGCTGGGTCCCTGATATCGTACTTCTGCCTTCAGAACTGTGAGAAAATAAAGCTCTTTTGTTGAAGCAACTCAGTCGATGGTATTTTTTTATGGCAGCCTAAGCTGACTAATAAACTAGTTTTTTTTGTTGTTGGTGGTGGTGGTGGTGGGTTTTTTTTTTTTTTTGAGATGGAGTCTTGCTCTGTCACCCAGGTTGGAGTGCAGTGGTGCGATCTCGGCTCACTGCAAGCTCTGCCTCCTGGGTTCATGCCCTTCTCCTGCCTCAACCTCCCATTTTCAACTTATGGTCAAGTGATCTGCTTGATCACTACAGGCACCCACCACCACGCCCGGCTATTTTTATTTTATTTTATTTTTTTAAGTAGGGACGTGGTTTCACCATGTTAGCCAGGATGGTCTTGATCTCCTGACCTCATGATCTGCCCGCCTCGGCCTCCCAAAGTGCTGGGATTAAAGGTGTGAGCCATGACGCCTGGCCCTAAACTAGTTTTTTTTTTTTTTTTTTTTTTAGTTTCAGCAACCTAGTGTTTACTTTTTTAAAGTTAGAGAAGTCTTGGAAAGCAGTGGGTTTAGTATGAGGAAACATCAAGAGTTTGGTTGAATATAAGATTCCAATTAACCTCCAAGTAGCATGATTAAATGAGCTGGGTTTCTTTTCCTTTTCCTTTTCCTTTCCTTTTGTATGTGTAGGACTTAGAAGGATCCTCTGGAAAAAGATAAATATTTGACAGTCATTGGTATGAAGGAGATGTTTACAACTTGCAACTGGGTGAGCTTATTAGAGAAAGTGGGAACAGAATAGAGAAGAATGCAAAGGACTGTTATTTTGCAAAATTTACTGTGATGAATAAAGAGAAATCAAGCAGTTGTTGAAGGAGAATGAGTAGACAAAGGATAATGTTTTAAGATAGTTAATACTAAGCATGTTTATGTGCTGATGGAAATGAACCACAGAATGGGAGAAATGTATGATATAGGAGAAAAAAAATAGAATATTTGCAAAAGTGGAGACACCGAGAAGGTGAGAAAGAATGAGATTTGAAGCACAGATGATGATCAGGTTACATTCTTCATTGTAGCCTGAGAAGAAGGCAGAATATCTAGATACAGAGATAGCTACGGGGATGAGTTTGGTAGACAAAAGAGGATGTTGTTTTATATGATTATGAGTTAGGAAGTAAAGTTATCACCTATGAGTGGAACAGTGGGGTAGCATCAATAGTTTGAAGGTTCTAATGAGATGTGAAGCGTGGGAATATTATAGTGTGTCAGATGGAAAAATAGGAATTACTGATCTGAGAGTGGAATGCTTGAGATCATAATGGCAGAGCTAGTGTTGTAATTGGAGATACAAGTTCATGATTCACGTAGTATGGAGGAGCAGACAGTTGATGCCAAAGATGTCAAGCAGCTCAGATATCAAGGTGATAGGTGAATTACTTATATGAATGTTATGCCTCCAATAATAATACAGGCACAGTAGTGGAGAAATCAACTAAACGGATGCAATCAATACATGAATTATAAACAACTGACTAAGAGGTGAGTAGGTTATATTAAAAAGGAGAAAAAGCCTGTTGCCATCTGTTGAGAAAGTGGCAGAGTTTGGAAAAAGTGAGGGAAAGAAATGGTTTGGGTGCAGCAAACGGTGACACCTACCTCTAGGTCCTAAAGAAGGTAAGATGTGCCTCCAAAAACAAGCTTTACATGATTAGGATTCTCAAGATCAGCCAAATATACATTTGAAGAGAAAGGTGAAGGGATGAAACACACAACTTGGAAAACTGGAGAAAAATGAAAAGGGATGTGTCATATTTCTGTCTAATAACATTGAGAAAATTTTTGGAAATTATGATTTAAAAAAATGAGTACAGTTAGCACCACTATGCTGTAGTCCCAGGCCAAACCAAATTCAAAGGCAAGGAACATAGACCTTGCCCTCATTGGGAGAAATGTTGACATCATTGCTGTACTAGTAAATGTTCTACTTTTAATGCATAATAACTATAGCAGGGTTATTCACAGTGGCCAACACCTTTCTAATGTGCAAGCCTAAAGTTAGTACTGGTAGATAAAAACAATTTAGATCACCATAACAACCACTAAGAAATGACTTTTTTTCTTGAGTCATTCAAGAAAAAAATGTCTTGAATCAAGAAGAGGTAAAGCAGAGGAAGTAATAATGAAATAATTTTTCAAATCCCATTGCAATAGAATGTTTTTTTTCTTCGGGAAAAGGTTTTTATCAGTCAATTATGTTCCTGTGTACTACAAGACAAAAAACATACCTACCTTGATAAAGAGAAAAATACATCCATAATGGAAGAAATATTGGAAAAATGGCTTGTATTCAAGATGACCTTTTCTTTAATGATTCTACAAGTTTATTACATCTTGTGATATCAGGAAATAATGGTGCTTTAAATAATCTCATTGTGGTTTAAATCTGATACTATACAGGTTAAAGAAATATCTTGAAGGTATTATCCCTTTGCAGTGTGATAAAAATTTAAAGTTAAGAGAAATATCTATGTCAAGTCCCTTATTTAGAAATGATAAAACTATCTCCCAGAGGTATTAAAATACCCTCCTAAAGGTCACATTTGGTTAATCAAAGACAGGAGCAGAGCTGGGTTTCCACAGAGGGACCTATCATATTATCTTTCGAGGAGATTATATATTCACTATATAACAGATACAATGTGTTTTGCTATCGGTATAACCATTAAACTAATTTGTCCAAGTAATTTTTTTTTTGAGACATAGTCTCGCTCTGTCACCCAGGCTGGAGTGCAGTGGTGTGATCTCAGCTCACTGAAACCTCTGCCTCCCTGGTTCGAGCAATTCTTCTGTCTCATCCTCCCGAGTTGCTTGGACTACAGGTGCAGGCCACCACGCCCAGCTAATTTTTGTATTTTTATTAGAGACAGGGTTTCGCCATGTTGACCAAGTTGGTCCCGAACTCCTGACCTCAGGTAATCTGCCCATCTTGGCATCCCAAAGTACTGGGATTACAGGCGTGAGCCACTGCACCCAGCAGTCCAAATGAAATTTGGGAAAATTAAATGACATATAGTATCCCCTTATTTTTATTGTGACTTACTTGAATTGCAAATATAGAAAATGAATCAAGACCAAAAGGGGTTGAATGTTTTAAATATAAAAATAAATGTATTTTGACAATCTGGGAGAATAGGGATTCAAATGACATAACTTCTATGGAACAGTTTTCAAAAGGTCTGAAAAGCCTAAAAGTATTGAATATAACAAAAAGAAACAGAAACTTTTGTTAGAGATAAAAGATCATTCTATTTTGGACAAGAAGAACAAAATACACTCATTGGAGAATTTAAAAACGTACTGACATCCTCTGGGAAATATGATGTGAGCAAAGGCTTTACAAAGACAAAGTTTGAATGTCTGAAAAGAGAACTGAGTCAAGGGCCAACAACTATGGGGAGGGATGTATGTACAAAGTAAAGGTTAACACTGGGCATTAATTACCAAGGAATGAAAAAGAACAAAGACTGAAACATCATTGTTCTGGTCAACCAACCGTATTTATGATTATATGTGTGAACGTTTGTGCTCATGGACACAGGCAATTCAGAGATGGTCCATATTTGATTTAAAATAATGAACATGAAATTTAAAAATAGTCTGAATTTGGTAGAATGCATTCAAGGAATTTTAAGACATTTAATTCAACTCAAAATAACTTCGGATTGATGTATATCTAAAATACAGCACTTCATTTGCCAAAAATACATGTAGGAATTATTAATGACTCTCTTTAAGATTTATATTTTTAATCAGTCTTTTGTCTTATAAAGGTAGTAGCAGCCTATTGAGTAAATTAACATTTTACTGACTATTCTGTTATTTTGATATTAAAATTATTCATTCAGGCCATAAGTTACCATCTAGTCCAATAAGACTCTAATGACAATATCATCCATTAATGTTGATGGAAAAATGGCACAGATTTTAGTTTTGTGTGTAAAGACTTATTTTATTTGTGTTATGAATTGAACTATTTCTTCTAAGTGTGGCTAAAACTCCCAGCTATTGTGGAAAGTCTCTTAGATTTTACACAATCTGGTATATGAATGTATGTTTTATGTGTGTAAATAAATATGAATACTGTTTCAGCTGTAACAGGACTTTGTCATTCATATTATATTTCTGGGAAGAAAAGTGCCTTTCTCTCATTCTTTCTGACTCAGTAGCAGTCTTGTATCCTTTGCTGGCATCCATGAAACTGTGGTAAGTTTACTCGTTTGCTTACAATATGCAAAATCTCAGCTCTTCACAGTTCTTGGCACTATTTTCCCAATTCCATCTCTTGCTTTCTATTTCCCAGGCTACATGACACATTACATCACTCATCCTTCCACAGTCAGAATTGTAATTCTATACCTTATAGTTTGTTCTCCTGTAAGCCTCCAATAAAAATAGTTCTACCCACATTCTTTTTGAAATGTTGTATTCAAACCACTCATCACACAAAATTTTGGAACCTTTAGTATTTAATTCATATTATTAGGTTAATACAGTGTCTGCTGCTTTTATTTTGCATGAAAATCGGTCATGTATGAGATTATTCAATAGGTGATGATCATTGTGACTAATTTATCCTTTTGTTCCTAGTGCCCAGCACATTCCCTGACACATTTAAATGTTTCTGTAAAAACATAAATGAATCAACACAATGAATATTTCAAGGATTTACCTACATTTTCTTTTAAAATATTGTATAACCTTAATTATTTAAAGGGAATATATGACAAAATATGAAAAAGGATATCTTCTTATCAAAGGAAATGTTTTGTAAATAGACTGAGACTGAAATAGAAATAAATGCCAGCAATCAAACTACAATCCCAGAACAGCAGGTGGTTTGAATACTTGCTTTGAAAAGCAGACATCCTACATTGCTCTGACATAGATTTAAGAGTTGCCTCTGGGAAAGATGGCAAGTCAAAACAAGAACACTAAGACAGTCACCCAGGGATGTATGTGGGAGACAAATACATCAGTAGAATTGGCCCTTTTAAGACCAATGACAAGCACTGAGTAACAGATCTATCATTGTCTTACTAATAATACTGCAGATATTGGAGTCTTTATTTAGTTTTTTGATTTATGCATTATGTATTCTCTTATAATAGACTTGTTAAATGTAGTTTAAATTGAGAAGCTCCTGGCCTAGAGATACTGCTTCAATTACCCAGGCAACATCAACTGAATCAATTTTAAAAATGAATCCATTATTAACCTGTAAATAATATATGCATTATACCTTAAGAAGAAAAAATACGTAGTTGTACATCAAAAAAATAGAAAAGCTTAGAGCTTTTTAAAATTCTTATAGTTGCGTTAAATTCAATCATTTCACACAGTTGAACTCCAACTTGTTTTAGGAAGTGTGCTATATTATTTTTCTATTACTTCCACAATAATTACCACAGACTTAGTGGCATACAGCATCACCCATTTATTGTCTCATAGTTCTTAGGTTGTGTATTTAACTGGACTCAATTGGGTCCTCTGTATAAATCTCACAAGACTGAAATCAGTCAAGGTATCCAACAAGCTGAACTCTGATTGGTTGGTTATGAGAACGAATTCCAACTTCCTTGAGATTATTAGCAGAAATGGGATGAATCCTTCTCCTGCTTTAAATCTCTCTGGATCTCTCTTCCCCAGTAAGCTAGAGAAAACTGTTTTTAAAGGGTTCACGTATTACAGTGGGCCCATATGGATAATCTCCCTTTTGATTAACATGAACTGATTATTGATCTTAATTGCATATATACCATATAATTTAACAATCACAGACATGATATTGCAACATGCTCATATCTTCAACCCACCCTCAAGGATTGGAGATTATACAGGGTGGGGGTCATGGGGAGTCCTCCTTAGAATTATGCCTTACCTATGTGTTTAGTGCTGGGGATAAAATTATGAGCAAAGTAGACTCACTCTACTTTTCATACAATAAAATATGAGCTGTGTAAGGAATTATCATGTACCTATGAACACATAAATGGAGAACCAACCCAATCTACAATGTTGGGTAACTGTTCCCAAAGCAAATCACATGTAAGCTGTGTCCTGGAGGAAACACCAGCATTTGTCCAGTAAATTGAAGACCTTTTTAAGGTGATAGAGTAGAAGAATGTTTAAAGCAAAAAAAAAAAAAAGTATATATATATATATATTACAAGACATACCTTGAAAGATGGTCAGCTTAAGCATGGGTGACAGAGTTCTCAACATTTGCAGTAGGAAGAGTAGTCAAGAGATAGCTTGCATTGAGGGAGAGAAGAGCAATGGGAAAATCTTTAAAGCTTTTAATCAGGATGCTACATGATTAAATGTATGTTTTAAAAAAGTAATCCTGGCTTTAACATTCAAAAACAGCTTTCAGAGGTATAGCACTTGAGCGAGTGAGACCATTTACAAGGCCATTAGACATAATCCAAATTGTTGATAACTGTTACTGGGACAATGGTCATGGCATAAAGGATGTCTGTAAGTTGACATATTGAGGGAATTTTGGAGGCAGATTCTAAAACAATTGGTAGTTAAATAGGTATAAGTGTGAAGGAGGAAAGGAGGTCAAGAATGATGCCTAGGTTTGTAGCTTGAGCCACTGGAAGGATGATGGGCTATTTTCTGAAATTAAGAACTTGGAAGAGAAAGTAAGCATGCTGGAAAAAAATGAGTGGCTCCATTTCAAACGTGAAAAATTTGAAGTTCCTATACACAGCCAAATATAGCTGTTTATTATACAGTTGGATATACTGGTCTGGAGCTCAGACAAAAGACCAGCACTAGAGAAATCCACGTGACAAACCTCAGTCTGTAATGTTAATTAGAGTTACAAGAGCTAAAGCTGTATCCTAGGAGGGGTATGGAGTCTAAGAAGAGAAGACAAGCTAAGATATAATTATCTGGTCCACTGGGGATTGGCTCAAGGAAAATAAGTGTATGAAGGATACTGAGAAGAAATAACTCCTGTATCTAGAGGAAGAACCGGGACAATTGCAGTTATACAAGAAAAGAAATAGCAATTTCAGAATGGAGAGAGTAGTCAACATTTTCAAATGCTATAGAAAAGTCCTATAAAAGAGGATTATTAAGTGGGGTGGATTTAGTGATAAGGGACTCAGTGACTTTGACAAAGCATTTTCAGTGGTGCAGTGTAAATGCAATTTAAAGTAGGCTTAGGAATAAATAAAATCTGAATACTTTCTTTTTCTATAATTTTTTTCATAATTAATATTCTCCGTTTGCCAATTTCCAGTTAACACTAAGAGTTGGAAGAACATTCCAAAAAGAATTTGACAATAGAAGCGAATTTGTTTTTCATAAAGTGTGGGTACCAGGGAGCAGAGTGGAAGGGTATTGGATGAAAGTAGTACTGTATCACTGGATGAAGAAAATAAATGTATGTTTTCTTTTTTTTTTTTTTTTTTTTTTTTTTTTTTTCTGAGATGGAGTCTTGCTCTGTCGCCCAGGCAGGAGTGCAGTGGCGCAATCTCGGCTCACTGCAAGCTCTGCCTTCTGGGTTCACGCCATTCTCCTGCCTCAGCCTCCGGAGTAGCTGGGACTACAAGCGCCCGCCACCGTGCCCGGCTAATTTTTTGTAATTTTAGTAGAGACGGGGTTTCACCGTGTTAGCCAGGATAGTCTCGATCTCCTGACCTCGTGATCTGCCCGCCTTGGCCTCCCAAAATGCTGGGATTACAGGCGTGAGCCACCGCGCCCGGCCATAAATGTATGTTTTTTAAAAAAGGAATATAAAAGAACATAAAAATCTGTGTTCAAGTCTGGAAAACCAAAGACAATGGGGTTCTATATAATGTATTTAATTTAGTTGACATCAAAATTACCAGCCATGGCCAGAAGAAAATAAGAAAGAAGACAGAACATAGAGCCCATTGTAATAGTCAGCTGGAAGTTAGGTAGTCAGACCTCTCAGGATTCAGTTAGGTACTTGAGGGAGTTCACGCTTCTGGTAGAAGGAGAAGTGATTTTCCCTCTAGAAGGGAATGGACCTGGCTGCAGTCTGGCTTATATGAAACGACTCTAAAAAGAGATTGGTTCCTTGAAGGTATTGGCATACAAGCCTCCAGGAATTAATTGGATAGGGAGCTCTGTATAGCAAGGAACTATTGTTAATCCATTACAGCCACTGGCGAAGACAAAAGGGAATGACGGGAAAAGAAAATGCTTTCTTTTCAACTTTTATTTTATATTCGGGGGTTCATATGCAGGTGCATTACATGAGTATATTGTGTGATGCTGAGGTTTGGGATATGAATTAACCCATCCCCCAGGTACTGAGCATAGTACCCAATAGGTAGTTTTTCAACACTTTACCCCTCCCTCTCTCTCCACTTCAGTAGTCTCCAGTGTCTATGGTTTCCATCTTTATGTCTATAAGGACCCAATGTTTAGCTCCCACTTACAAGTGAGAATGTGTGGTGTTTGGTTTTCTGTTCTTGTGTTAATTCTTTTATGGTAATGGCCGTCAGCTGCATCTATGTTGCTGCAAAGGCATGATTTTCTTCTTTGTATGGCTGCATAGTATTCCATGGTATATAGATACCACATTTTCTTTATCTAGTCACCATCAATGGGCATCTAAGTTGATTCCCTGTCTTTGCTATTGTGAACAGTGTGGCAATGGACATAACAGGTGCACGTTCTTTTCGGTAGAACAATTTATTTTCCTTTGGGTATATACTCAGGAATGGGATTTCTTGGTAGAATAATAGTTCAACTCTTGGTTATTTGAGAAATCTCCAAACTGCTCTCTACAATGGCTGTTTACATTCTCAGTATATATAAGTGTACCCTTTTCTCCATAACCTTGCCAACATCTGTTATTTTTTGACGTTTTAACAAAAGCCATTCTGACTGGTTTAAAATGGTAGCTTACTGTGGTTTTGATTTGCATTTCTCTGATGATGAGCTTTTTTGTCATATGTTTGTTGGCCATTTGTATATCTTCTTTTGAGAAGTGTCTGTCCACGGCCTTTTGTTGATTTATTTAGGCTCCTCATAGATTCTGGATATTAGACTTTCGTTAGAGGCAGAGTGTGGGAATATTTTCTCTAATTCTGTAGGTTGTCTTTTTACTCCTATGATAGTTTTCTCTTGCTGTGCAGAAGCTCTTTAGTTTAATTAGGTCTCATTTATCTTTTTCTTTTCTTTTGAGGCAAAGTTTCACTCTTGTTGCCCAGGCTGTATTGCAGTGGCACGATCTTGGCTCACTGCAACCTCCACCTCCCGGGTTCAAGCGATTCTCATGCCTCAGCCTCCCGAGTAGCTGGGATAGGTGTGCACCACCATACCTGGCTAATTTTTGTATTTTTAGTAGAGACAGGGTTTCGCCATGTTGGCCAGGCTCATCTCAAACTGCTGGCCTCAAGTGACCTGCCTGTCTCGGCCTCTCAAAGTGCTGGGACTACAGGCGTGAGCTACCGCCTCCATTTTTGTTTTGGTTGCAGTTGCTTTTGAGAGTATCTCTCTTGGCTTATGAAACAATTCTATACTAAGAAAATTCTAAATAACCTGAAAGGCTCCTAGAACTAATAAACAACTTCAGTAAAATTTCAGGATACAAAATCAGTGTACAAAAATTAGTAACATTTCTATACACTAATAACATTGAACCTGAGAGCCAAATCAATAGTGCAATCCCAGTTACAATAGCCACAAAAGAGTAAAATACACCTGAATACAGCTAACCAAGGAGGGGAAAGATCTCTATTAGAGATACTATGAAACACTGCTGAAAGAAATCAGTGAAGACACAAATAAATGGAAAAACATTCCATGCTCATGGGTTGGAAAAATCACTATCATTAAAATGGCCATACTTGCCTAGAACAGTTTACAGAGTCAACACTATTCCTATCAAAGTACCAATGCCATTTTTCACAGAATTAGAAAAAAAACTACTCTAAAATTTATATGGAAACAAAGAAGAGTCCAAATAGCCAAAGCAATCCTAACTAATCAAAAAGAACAAAGCCAGAGGCATCACAAATATATGTTAAGGCAAGTGGCCTAGAGGCAGTCAGGACCATACACTTGGCTATGAAAAGTACTTGCTTTTAATATGCATTATTTAAGAGGCAAAAAACCCAATAGTGTTTGACTCACAAAATAAACACAACATTTGGCTGGTAGGAGTGTACAAAGTGAAGTGAAATCTCCTCGAGACAAATAAAGAAAATTTAAAATACCATTCTGAAATAATTGCTGAAGGCTAGGATGGAATCAAAATGAATATATTTGTGTAGGCTTATTATGTGCAAAACCCTAGCTATCTATTGAAAAATGAAGGATGATTCTTCTAGATACCCCAAATTTATAAGATAATATCCAACTCTCCTCATTGGGTTGTCTCACTCTTTCTTGCTATATAACATATACAAGTAGACATCCTAGGATTAGGAAATGGGAAACTTGAGTGGATACAAAAATATAATGTAGACTCATTACACAAGACACTTATTTAAAACTTTGCAGTAAATAGTACCCAAGAAGACTATACCATAGAGTGAGGTATGCAGAGGTCCTGGGACCCATAATATTCAGAAGATTTCTAGGATGTAAAAGAAAATACAAGTCAATTATTTTTAGACATTATTTTTAAATGTATATATCAACTGTTTTCACTCATCAATAGCACCAGGATATAGGATTCTCCAAAAATAGTAGATAAGAATGGTACTAAGAAAAAAAGTAGTATTGGAATCCTTCAGAAGTCTTTTAAAGTGAATATTGGCTCCTCGTTCAATTGTGGTGGTTTCAGGAAGCTTACAACATTCTGTGAAGACTGTTCTGAGCTATTCCAAAAAAGCTCAAAAGCCCAGCTGCGTAGGGGTTCATCTGTAAGAGTATCAGGTCTACATGATCCTGAGAATTTCAATCCTCCTAAAGTAGAAGGAACAATATGACCACATCACAATAATTTTTTTTCTCACATTTGTTCCAGATAGCTCTATACCCAGTAGCCACTTGAATAAATAGATGTACTGATCCTTGTTAGAAATAAAGTAAAAAATAGATATGCAACTGTGTTAGGCTGTTTTGCATTGCAATAAAGGAATACCAGAGGCTGGGTAACTTATGAATAAAAGAGGTTAATTTTGGCTCACAACCTTGCAGACTGTGCAAGAAGCATGGCACCAGCATCTGCTTCTGGTGAGGCCTCAAGAAGCTTATAATTGTGGTGGAAGGCGAAGGGGGAGCAGGCATGTCATATGGTGTGAGAGCAAGCAAGAGAGAGGGGAGGATGTCCCAAGCTCTTTCTAACAGTGAGCTCTCACATGAACTCATAGAGTGAGAAAATACTCATTACTGAGAGTATGGCACAAAGCCATCCATGAGAGCTCTGCCTGCATGACCCAAACACCTCCCACCAGGCACCATGTCCAACATGGGGGATCATATTTCAACATGAGACTTGGAGGTGACAGATATCCAAACCGTATTTCCAGATGAACACTGTGGATTACGACATTCTGTAATTGGTGGTTAGGATAAAATGGAGAGAGAAACAAATTAGAAGTTGTGAAATCACCGACTATGTTCCTGTGAATATTTACTAAGTTTATTGTTGAAAATGTTTCATTGAAAAATTTGAAAATATACTTGTGTTACAAAAAAACAATTTTTGAGCTCCTAGCAGTTTATGAAACACCTTGAAGATAAGGAATAAAAATAAATAAAACAAGTCTGTGGTTGCAAATAGTTCAAAGTATAATGAGAGTGACAAAGGCACAAGGTCGTAATGATAATATATTGCTGACTGACTGCATGCATAGCAGTGGTATGTAGAACATGTTACAACAGTACAGAGGCAGCAAAAAGATGCGGTAGCCTCACATTTCTGAAAGCATTAGTGCAGGTGGCCATCTGTTGAATAAGGAAGGCAGGGGAGGGATGTGCAAACAAGTAGCAGCATATATGTTTCTGAGGAAAATGAATAGCCGACCAACTGCGAAGAAAAATGTTCTTGATCATTGTTGAGGGCCCGGCTGAGATGAGAAACCACACAGGTATGGATTCCTATTATTTCCCAGTCATGCTCAGCTGTTACATGTGGGAGCATACACCTGGAATGTAGGATTGCCAATTTTGTATGATGAGTGAAAAAATAGTTGAAGGTAATAATGGAGCTTGGTTGACCTACCGTGTGGTTCAAACTCTGTAGGAAAGGAAATGAGCCCCAAAGATGTGATAAAATGGGAAATTGGAAGGATCTTGAGATTGGAATTATAAATTTTTAAATACATACATAGATAGAGAAGGAATGCCTACACAGTAGGTATTGTTTGGAAGAGGGATATTAGTTCAATAGATGTATATATTTTTGAGAGGGCACAGTTTATGTCAGGAATAACCTGCAGAAAACAAAAGAGTCAGTTTGATGTGAGAAGCAAGTGAAAGGGAAAAGTTATTTATCTAATGAATATTTATTGAGCAGCCTCTGTGTGCCAGGAATTATACAAGCTGCTGGAGATGCAGAAATGAGTAAGACTCAATTCAGGGTCTCAATTAGATCAGCCTACTGGAATGATTGATGTTTCCAGCTTTGAAAGCACCGTGGTTGAGAAGGTGGCAGTTTTGAAAGGCAGTACTAAAAATTAGTACTCATTTAATAAGAGAACTGATGTAACAAACCAAGTGGTAATATAAACCAGACAAGCCAGATAGAATGTTTAATTGTGAAAAGAAGTATTGCATAGGAAAACCTAGGAGCGTATAATAGGATGGCCCTCTGGTGAGTACACAGAGGAAGAAAAGAGGAGAGTGGATTCCTGAAATCTAAAAAAAAAAAAAAAAAAAAAAAATTCTAAAATTAAGGGATGGGTAGAGAAAGAAAGAAACCATTGAAAGAAACTAGAGATGAGAACAGTTAATTTGCTTCTAAGACAAATTAAGAGGGTTCCGGAATGATAAAATGGTCATCATAGTCCAGTGATTCAGAGGTCAAGCTGAAAAAGACAGAATTGTTTGAATAGATTTGGCAGTTGGAAAAATATCAATGATCTTAGCAGGTGCTATTTTCAGGTAGTTTAGGTGGCATATATAGTCCTCTGGATAGAAGAATGCCTGAAAGATTTATAAAATTATGTATAATCAATGGATGATCAGCAGCTCTTAGGTTGTCTAATAACTACCAACTATAGGCTTTATCATTGGTCTTTATTTTTCTCTGTATTTCAATGAGTGCAAATTTTTTCTTTCGTTTTATTTCTTCCTCTCCTTTCCTTTCTTCCTTCCTTTCTCCTTTTCTTTCCTTGCTTCTCTCCCCTCTCTCTCCTCTCAAGAGATATATAGGTTCCTTTCCTTTTTCTCTTTCTCTCTCTCTCTCTTTTTTTTTTTTTTAACAAGGATTGTCTCTTGCCCAGGCTAGAGTGCAATGGCAAGATCATAGTTCACTGCAGCCTTGAACTCCTAGCCTCAACTGATCCTCCTGAGTAGCTGGGATTATAGGCATGAGCCACTGTGCCAGGCAGTATCATTGGTCTTTTTATTAATTTTTATTTTTTCTGAGTACATAGTAGGTATATATGTTTATTGGATATGTGAGGAATTTTGATACAGGTATATAATATGTAATAATTACATCAATGTAACTGGGCTATCACCTCAAGCATTTATCTTTTGTATTACAAAAAATCCAATTGTATTCTTTTAGTTGTTTTAATATGTACAATTAAATCATTGCTGACTATAGTCACTTTGTGCTATTAAATACTATATCTTATTCATTCTTCCTAACTTTTTTTTTTTTAACTCACTAATTATCCCCATTTCACCTTCTCTGCCTTAACACCCGGGTACCCTTCCCAGCCTCTGGTAACCATCTTTCTACTCTATCCCTGTTAGTTCAATTGTTTTAATTTTTAGCTCCCACAAATAAATGAGAAAATGTGAAGTTTGTCTTTCTGTGCCTGGCTCATTTTACTTGATATAATGACCTCCAGTTCCATCCATGTTGTTGGAAAGGACAGGATACCATTCTTTTTTTATGGCTAGATAGTGCTCCATTGTGTCTAAGCACTACATTTTCTTTATCCATTCATCTGCTGATGGACATGTAGGTTGCTTCTAGATCTTGGCTATTGTGAATAGTTTTTCAATAAACATGAGAGTGCAGACATCTCTTTGATATACTGATTTCCTTTCTTTTGCATATTTACCTAGCAGTGGAATTGCTGGTTCATACAGTAGTTCTATTTTGAGTTTTGTGAGGAACACCCAAGCTGTTCTCCACAGTGGTGGTACTAATATACATTCCCACCAACAGTGTATGAGGTTCCCTTTTCTCCACATCCTTGCCAGCATTTGTTATCATCTGTCTTTTGGATAAAAGCCATTTTAACTGGGGTGAGATGACATCTCATTACAGTTTTGATTTGCATTTATCTGATGATCAGTGACATTGAGTATCTTTTCGTATAGCTGTTTTCCATTTGTATGTCTTCTTTTGAGAAATGTCTATTAAAATCTTTAGTCCATTTTTAAATTAGATTATTAAATTTTTTCGTATAAAGTTGTTTGAGGTTCTTATATATTCTGGTTATTAGTCCCTCATCAGATACATAGTTTATAAATATTTTCTCCCATTCTGTGGGTTTGTCTTTTTACTTTGTTGATTGTTTGTTGTCCAGAAGCTTATTATGTAGATGTGGTCCCATTTGTCTACTTTTGCTTTGGTTGCCTGTGCTTATAAGGTATTATTCAAGAAATCTTTGCTTAGTCCAATGTCCTGAAGAGTTTCCCCAAAGTTTTCTTTAGTCATTTCACAGTTTGAGGTCTTAGATTTAAGTCTTTAATCCATTTTTATTTTATTTTTGTGTATGTCAAGAGATAGAAGTTAGTCTCTTTGGTCTTTCAGATGAGATGTAAGATATGTACATTTCCTTGGGAAATTTATATATAAAGTATAACTTATACATGAATGCATAAAAATGAATCTGTAGCTAAGACTAGAAGGAACTAGACTACAATAAGATAGAAGCTTTTTTAGTACAGATATATTACTTGTGGGAATTAGGATGGCTTAAAAAAATAGCTTCATCGTCAGGAAATGAAAAAAAAAGTCCCATACTCGACAAACTTCAAATAGTGTAAATGATTAATAATGTAATTGTCCTGCAAAGAGTAAAATCATATGCTTTTGAAAGTAAAGTAATGGATTATTCTGACATGGACAAGTAATTCCACTTATTATTACCTTCGCATTTTAAAGATGACATGAAATGTAAAGATCATTTAAATTTAACAAATGACCTCTGATTACCAGGAAAAAAAGGCCACCTTGCAGGGCGTGCATAAGTGAACATATGTTTAAGAGTGCTATTGCATTTTCAACATAATTAGTCATCTAACTATGTATCCAAATGAAGCTAATGGATTTCCAAGTACAATTAACTATGATTTATCTAAGAACATTGCAGTTTGAATTCTTTTCTCCCAATTTGTTCATAATTATTCTTTTATATAAATTTGTTAATTATTTATGGGCGAATTTCACTTTGGCCAAATTAAAATCTATTTCCACAATGCAGCAATCGAACAGCAATCAAAAGGTGGCGATTGAAGAAAATGCAGCTTTACTTACTGTTTTCCAAAGGGAAACATTATTTGAGAAGTTAGGCAAATAATTTCTCTCGGTTCTACTTTAAAGGAATTAAAGATGAATGAGAACTTTAAAAATATTTTAAGATTTAAAAAAGTGAATATATACTAACTTATTCTATAACAGTTTTACTTTTTATTCATCTTGGTTTCATTTATTTGGCTATCTAAAGAGAATAAAGTATTGTATAGTCATGCATTTTCTTTGAGTTTTTGTAGAAGGATATGGGGAAGTTAGAATATGAATGACTCATTTTATAATTTTTAGCTGAATACAATGTGCTTATAAAATGTACGTCAATAAATTCAACTTGGTTTAAAAATTAGCCAACTATATGTGATTTTAAAAATCGGTTTGGTATCAGATACATGAAATGCTAAACAAAAGTTATCTACAGTAATATTATGAGATAACTATCTTCAAATTTTAAAAATGCTTTAGAAATGCTTAGCAATATGGTAGAGATGTATGTCAGTATTTGCTATAATTTAAAACTTATTAGATGCTTTTTCAGAAAAATACAGTAATGTTATCTTGATAAGCATGGATTTGGACTCAGCATAATCAGTAAAAGGAGCCTCAGGAAAAGTATTATACCATTTCTTTTTGTTGAGTTTATTATTTCACTTTGGTATAAGAATTGCTCATTCAAAATACCTTTGGAAAATTTTTAAATTGATAATTCAGCACATAGACCTAATTCACGTCAAAACTCAATTTATCTTAGTTATAGAACTTTGAGAGATTCTTACTTAAAGGTATAAGAGAAATTCTTCATTAAAGAAGCCCACACAGTTATACCCCACAAAAAGCTGATGCTATTGGGCACTGTAGAAGTGGCTACTGTGAGGTCTATAACCTGTAAGAATCAAGACAGGTGATGTGTTATGTAGTTTTAATTCATCCATATGTTCAAGGCAGTTCTGGTAACTCTCAGGTAAAGTGCAGGCTCGAGACTCTCTTTACAACCATTTTTATGGAAGCTTAGCTTTTTTACTAGGAAATCTTCCTAAGGTTATCAATCCAAAGGTCTTTCAAAAATGTGGTGTTCAAGGTTTCCTAGGTAAAGTGAAAAAGCCATATATGCATTGAGCAAGGGAAACAATGATAACAACAGTGGTTAACATTAAAACAGTATATGCAGTCCCAATTTCTTATTTTGGTGCCAGTGGACTGAGGGAAAGGGCTTTTTGTTCCTTTAGCCCTTGACCTCTGCACTTTGACTCTAATCCTTGTTTCCAGCTTCCAGATTTAGCCTCTTATGTCACTGAGTCCTGAGGAGTAATTAAACCGCTCTCAACCCCTAGGGAATCTCACATGCAAATATAGAGAATGGAAAATCCATATTATCTATAATTTATGTTTAAATATGAGTGTGTATTAATGTAAATCAAATGTGAATACATGACTATGCTGTATTTTTATTAGAATAAAATTTAAAATCTACAGTTTTCGTTTTTCCACTTAGACAAGTATTATGTAATGCAGTAAACAAATTAGCTAATGAAAGCAGTGAAATGGAATAATTTGATAAGAGTTCTAAAAGAACAGTGGAATAGGGCAAAATGTCACCAGTTTATAGTATTTCATGAATACTGAAAATCAAAAATAGCAACTACCTAAATGATGGAATTCTGACTTGAGTATTACACTTTAAAGATAAACTTCACACAGTTTCATTAAAAAAACAAAAAATTATTTAGCATATGTTTCATACGTTTTTATGTTCATACTGTTATTACCAGCATACTAGAAAATTGTATACTTACTTCTTTGTTATTCTACATTAATCATAGTCTAATAAATTAAAAAGCACGTCCCCAAAGAACTTTATTTCAACCCTTTAAAAAAATCTTCAGTATATTTTTGTTATTATACATTAATCATAGTCTGATTAAAATTTAGAATAGAAAGACCTGTATGTCAAACCTTAAACAAAAGGAAAGTAAAACTAAACCAAATTTATGAATAATTCACAGAGTTTCAGAAGTAAAACATTTCTTCCCCTTTTCTGCATTTACAATGAACCTTGAAAGACTAAGAACTTGGAACAAAAGAAATTGGCAGGAGATATGTATATTCACTGGATCCCTATCTCCCACGCCAGCAACACAGACCTGAAGTACAGGTCGAGTATTAAAGAAAAGCTTGAGAACAGAAGTATTTCAGATGTTAGATTGATTCAGATTTTGGAATATTTGCATATACATAACGAGATATCTTAGGGATGGGACCCAACTTCAAATATGTAATTTATTTATGTCTCATATATAACATACCCATAACCTGAAGCTAATTTTAGACAATATTTTTAATATTTTTGTGGGCCCATCACATGAGGTCAGGTGTGGAATTTTTCAGTTGTGGCATCATGTTGGTGCTCAAAAAATTTTGGATTTTAGAGCATTTTAGAGTTCAGGTTTTTGGATTAGGGATGTTCAACCTGGATTTCAGTTTACAGTTCTAGTCAAACACTTACGAAGTAAAGAAAAACTTAACGCTTAGAAGCTGCCGGCTGGTTGATGTTATAACCTATAAGGTGACAGGGAGAAGAACATGTAACACTGAGCACTTGAGGATAAATGCAAGGCCGACATGCAGATTATACATAGCATCCCAGCTACATGACATCATAAAGCATCGTGTGGAAGAGATTAATCCCTGGGTCAAGCTTCCAGAAGAGGCTCTGTGTCTCCAGGACTAACCTGTAGCCATCACCAGACTTCCTAAGTCTTAGTGGGTTTCATTGTTGTTGATTTGTCATCTTTAAGATGGAATAATCCTGAGTTATTGAGGGAAAACTAAAATGAGATAAGAAAGATAAAGGTTTTAGCCAGTTCCTGGCACAGAGGAAGTCCTCAGTAAAGGTTACCTGTTTTCTTTATTATGAAAAATACTGACTCTTCAGAATCAAATCTATCATTTTCACTCCAAATTTACAAGCAACAGCAATAATTAATGAATTGTGATTTTAATAGAAATATGTACATGTGCCAATATGCCACATATTAATATCCATCTCACTGACCCAAGTACGTAGCTGTTCTTTTTCAGGTCCTACCAGAAAAAAAATAAACAGCAGCTGTTCTTTAGTGGTAGGCAGGATTCAAAAATCACTTTCTGCCACTCTACTTTTGAGTACCAAAGTGCCAGAAGCCTGAATCACAAATTTAGCAGTGCATTACAAATCAGTTAACTGACTTGTTCCCTTGGTGAAATGAAATGAACAATCTGGTCTAGGTCTACTCAGGACATCTGTGTAGATTTCTAGCTGGTGGGGGAGACTTGACCTATTTCCTCCATGTCATCTACACCTAAAATATACATGAAGACATGTAAAAAGTACTGTATTAGCTCAACACTTCAACAGATTAAAAAAAAAAACACTGAAATAATTTTAGTGCCATGCAAGATAGGAATCAAAGTGATTAACATTATGTATATGAAAGTCGAGATTTCTATCATAAGGATTATGAATCCTAAATAATGATACGTTCTGCGCTTGGCACAATCAACACTAGACATTAGAAAATGTGTAATTATAGTCAATAATAAAAGTCACTAATCCAATCTTGTTTTTAGTGTACTTAATGAGTGTCAGTAGAGACTGACTTGTGTTTTCAACTATTTTATATTTACCATGAAATTAACAACACTTTAGAATTGCTGCAAAATTGGCAAAGGTTGGGTAAGAAGAAGGGAAACGTAGATGTACCTATATGAGCTTTAAATGTAATCAACTTTTAGAAGTTGAAGAGAAGTCTAAGCATTGTAAATCATACGTTTAGTACAAGTATTTGTGTGATGTGGTGATAAATGTTTTCAAAACAAACAATAATGATTCCTACTCTGTAATATCATGCACTGAAGAAAATAGGACTAAGGGAAAAATAGGATTGGGAGCAACGCAGAAAAACGGATGCAACTTTGTAGCAGAAACAAATATAATACAATTCTAATAAAAATAATAATACAGTTAAAATAGTAAATCCCTCATTGAGAGATAAGTAACTGTTACTATAGGACTTTATTTTTAAAAACAATGGTGAAAGTAACTTGAAGGAGGTGGCTTGAAACTGCAGGATTACAGAAACACAGGAAAATGTAAATATGAAAGACATTGTGAACTTTCACCTGTAAGTACAAATGTAGAAATAATTATGTCACATTTTAAAAAGTCCTAGTTATCAAAGAAATCTTGCTGGTGAAGTCACTTTTTAACAAAAACGAATACAGAAAAGTATGGATGTATGCAACAACAAAAATAAGAAAACTCAAGTTCTTAGAAGGAGTAGAATAAAAATACATTAATAAAGGCTTATCAGAAATACATTTAAAATTTTAAAAATAAAAGCTGTCCTTCAAGACCATCATAGGTGCCCAACTTTGCTCTTTGCACTAATTCACATTTAATACTTAAGGTAAAACACTACAAGGAAGGTATAATGATTACGCCTTAAAAAAAAAAAACAAAGCAAAACGAAACAAACAAACAAACAAAAAACGAAGTCCCACTCTGTCGCCCAGGCTGGAGTGTAAAGGCGTGATCTCGGCTCACTGCAACCTCCATCTCCCAGGTTCAAGTGATTCTCCTATCTCAGCCTCCCTAGTATCTGGGATTACAGGCACACACAGCCACACCCAGCTAATATTTTGTATTTTATACAGTGTATTTGTAGTCTATTTTATGTAGTGTATTTTATATGTAGTGTATTTTATACACTAAATAGTAGAGACGGGGTTTCACTGTGTTGCCCAGGCTGGTCTCGAACTCCTGAGCTCAGGCAATCCACCTGCCTCGGCTTCCCGAAGTGCTGGGATTACAGGCATGAGCCACCGCGCCCGGCAGATTACTCTTATTTTTATAGGTAAGAAAACTAGCACAGAAAGCTAATTCCCAGCTACTGCAATTACTTGCCAAAGGACACAAAGGGCTGGATTTTAAACTCAGGAGAACTGGCTTGAGATCCTACTTCCTATAACCCTATGCCGCACCACTACGCAGTATCTCAGCCAGCTGGAACTGTGATTGCAATACCGACATAATCCTCTACTTGCATTTCATCCCAAATCTATATGAATGTGATTATTTTTCATTCATTTCTCACATTCTAGAATAATATGTAAAGGAAAGTGCTTTTTCTGACATGTAAAATGTCCTGCAAATGCAATACAACTATTGCTCATTCTAATTTTATAGTTTAAATTGTATATAGCATTGAAAGCAAGTTCTATTGTAACGAATGTCTAAATAACGTGCCTTCTAATGAAAAATCATTCCAAAATGTTGGTTTCTTACTAATATAATCTTGATATTTATGGAGTTTTTAATCCAAATTAGCATGTAGGGTACTTCTCGGTTATGGTATGAACATTGACGTGGAAAATAGGTTGAACTGAAAACAAGCAAGGGAAGTGCGGGATTCACCAGGAAGCTCTGGTGCACAGAATGACATGAGCCCCACGCCGACTCCAAGATTAGCAAATAAATTGAATAGAGAGAAAGTGAAACCATATAAACGATTTCAAGTTTCTATAATTTCTCATGAAAATAGAAGTTTCTAACTAAAGGCATTGCAATGTTTTGACGTTCCTAATATATTCTGACAGAAATTGCAAAATGCAGCGCTAACGAAATCAGACTGTCTTTTCTCCCTAATCTGTCTTTCGAAAAAATAATACCGGTATGTATTTGAGGGAAATGGAAGCATAACGTCAGAAAGGATGGCAAGGTGGAACTGTAACACCACATTTATTCTTTCTTCATCCAGGCTGTTTGTCAATTTTATATAAATGTTGGAAAATATGACGCTACATTTCTTTCATTTAAAATTACCTTTTGCTTGTTCCAACAAGGGCAGGGCATGTTATTATTTAGGCTACACAGTCCTTGTTAATGATAGAAATATCCACTGTCATATAAATAGCCTGCAAAATGTCTGATTTTATCCATCTGGCACCACAGTAGTCAAGAGTATCTCTTTCAGGGTCAGGGTGGGAAATAAACCCTCTAACTACATCCCATGATACAAAGCTCAAACCTAAGTGTTAAACATATGTGCATGGTTAAACCTATCTATGCTTAGTATAAACCATATTCATCAGGCATAGAACAAAACAAAACAATATAAAAATAGCCCTGAAAATACTTCTAGTAATTTTATCTCCAGGTTTGTGATGAGTTTATTTTTGAATCCTTGAAGACATTTTTTTCCTTTTACAAAATTTAATAATTCTTTCATAAATGTGACTTTATCAAAAATTGATTTACTGGTTTTATGTTGGTTTTTTGCTTTTGTTTTAGTCAGAAGCAATATGATTTTACCATTGCATTGCTTTGCTGTAGTGTTTTTCTGTAAAGCACTGACTTTGAGGAACCTCCACTGTGAATTGTTCAATATAACCAAGATTCAATGGAATGGCCTTTTGCATTCCTACAGCAAAGTAGAATAACACATTCCATGATAAGCACCACAACTTCACATTAATCCTCATAATAAATGCTCAAAAATATTTTGGGTGTGAATTTATCATGTACCAGGAACAAGACTAATGGTAAAAGAGTAGACAAGATAGATGTGATCCCTGCCCTCAAGGAGCTTTCACTCTAGTGAAATCTATCTTGACATGGTATGCATTTGCCCATACTTGGTGTCTAGTTACGGAGCCAAAGATGGAGCCTTTGTCCTTACCAGTGATGAAAACTCAGAACCTCAGGAAAAAGTCAGAGGCATTTGGTGTTCATCATTTTTCTAAACTCATCCTTTTAGTGATTTTTTAAACTTCAGTGTATTTATATATAAAAATAGAAGGAAATATTCCATTCTACTTAAAAATACATTATAAGAAATAGCTGGACCAATGAGCTTAATTCTGTTATTCTGTAACAAGAACATAGGCTATTATAATCATAGCTCCAGTAAATGCTAGTATCTTGAGGGAGATGAGCTGTATCTTTTTCATCTCAGTATCACCCACTTAATTTACACATAGTATATGTTAAATATGTATTGAGAAAGAGGTACGAACTCACAGTAAGGAATGGAAGAGTCGTCATCTTTCCCACCCAGAAAGTAGGCTGCAATGTTACCACCAGGACTCCACATTCAGATAGGAAATGTTCCCTTGCTGATAGTGGATACAGAACACTGAAGGAACTTAGAAACTTCATTGGTTTCACAGAAGGTGGCCACGATAAATAGCATATGCTATGACCATTCATAAATATAATTATAATATGTCAGCTTATCTCAGTATTCTGCTCAAGGGAAAAGGATAGAAATATCCAAAGGTGAAAAAATGAATCTCCCCTAAAGAAATACACTGTATATATTTTACGTATGATCTCTAAAAATTCAAGATTTATTTGGGAAAAATTAAATGAATACCAGTGAAATAGATAATCGTAAAGTGTAATCAGTCACTATCTCTAGAATTGTGTTTTGTAAACAACTCTGGTGTAAGTGATATCCATGTAACACAAAAACACACTGATTTTATAATGTATACTATGAATAGATTTTGATGGAGTAAGACATAGAAAAGATGACACGTGACTAATCATTGGTGTGAAAAAACAATTAGTTAAATGCTATTATGACAGCTGAAATTCTGAGATACTTAAAAAAACTGTAGAAATTTAAAAACACTTTTACTTCTGAAACTGTATATGTTTTTGTTAAAATTATGTTTTAAAGTTCATTTCTGAGCTATCAGCTATTAAAAGCTAAGCCAGAATTTTAACATGTCATTGCCATGTCTCAAGGCCATCAGGGAAAAATAAATAAGCACAACATCACTATTTCAGTGAGATGTTCAAACTCACTGCATATTACTAGTTATCAAAAAATGTGTCCCTTTTTGAGGGTGAGTAAACTTCTTTTGGGTTCTTTTATTAAAACGCAGACTTTCAACTGCCAATTTCTTTCAAAAAGACCTTCCTCAAATAGAGAAAACACAGACATTCAAATGCTAACACATTTTTCTTTTAAAAAATAAATCACCATATTTTAATTGCTTTAAAAAGGATAAAATAATTGTTGCACATTTTACACTATGTAACTACTGACTATATTATCATGACATTAAAGTGTTGATGTTGGCCAAAAGTTGATTTTCCCAGATAGTGACTGCCACATTCACTGTAGGTCCTTTCCTTTCTGCTGTATAATTTAGATTCTTAACACTAAGGAACATTGCCTAAAGGCTCTTAAGTTCTCAAAGGATGCTACAGCTCATGAAGGATGCTGTCTGCTGGTACAGTTTTACTTGAATATACAACAGGTGGCTCTAAATCAATATGCATCAAACTATGTTCTTTATCTCCTCCCCCAAACTTTAAGTGCTTTCTCAAGTATCACTTAATGAGCTGATATTAGCTAAGTTTACTTCCTTTCCTTCAGTACCTCCCTATCCATCATCCATCCTCCATAATATCTCTAGCCTTCAACACCTTGGACTAGCTACATAATTCATGAGGCCAGTGCAAAATGAGAATGTGGAACTCCTTGTTCAACACTACTAAGAATTTCTAGACTGTGACAAGGAGGACATTCAACCAGTCTCTGTGCAGCTGCTCAGACTGCTTATCACGAAGCCAGCATTTCTGTCACCTCTTTCTCTAATTTTCTGAGGACTCTTGTCCTCCACTCTTGAAAATCCTCTCTCTGTCATCCTTTTCTGTATTCTCTCCTCACCCTCACAATCTGTCTCTTACATCAGGCCTTTTCATTCTCAGCACTATTGACATATTAGACTAGACTGGACAATGTTTTTATAATTTCAACTTTCATTTTAGATTAAAGTGTACATGTGCAGGTTTGTTACATGAGCATCTAGCATGATGCTGAGGGTTGGGTATGAATGATTCCATTCCAGGTACTGAGAACAGTACCCAATAGGTAGTCTTTCAGCCCCTGCTCCTCTCCTTCTCTGCCCCATCTAGTTGTCCTTCGTGTCTGTTGTTCCCATCTTTATGTCCATGTGTACTCAATGTTTAGCTCCCACTTACACGTGAGAACATGCGGTATTTGGTTTTCTGTTTCTGCATCAGTTCACTATTAATGGTCACCAGCTGCATCTATGTTCTCCAAAGGACATGATTTTGTTCTTTCTTATATCTGTGTAGGATTCCATAGTGCATAAGTATGACATTTTCTTTATCCAATCCACCACTGACAGGCACCTAGGTTGATTCCATGTCTTTGCTATGGTGAATAGTGCTGCAATGAACATGTGAGTGCATGTTGGTCTGGATAATTCTTTGTTGTGAAAGACTATTCTGTGCATATAAAAATGTTTAGCATTATCCTTAGTCTCTACTTACTAGATAACCAGCACCCTTCTCCATCCCCAGTTGTGAGAATCAAAAACGTCTCCAGGCATTCCCATATGTCCACTGAAGGGCAAAATTGTCCCCTATTGAAAATCATTGCTCACATTATTAGACTGCTCTTTACAAAACATCAAGATGGTCATGCTACCCCAGGCTCACAGGTTTTGAAGAACTCTATCAAGGATAATTATAGGATGAATTCCAACTCTTCATCATAGTATTCAGGGTTGTCATAATATGGTTTTGTGTATCTTGCTAGCTCAAATTTAGCCTATTTATTTTCCTTGGGCTTTATATTCCATCCTTGCAAAATGGCTTAATGTTTTATTTACACACTTTTTAATATTTTTGTAACTCTACTTGCTCTAATATCTTTGATTACATTATTCTGCCATACATCTCTCCTCTCATCTCCCAATTCCTGATTTATTGACTCTTACGGTTAATCCAGAGGAGCATCTTCTTCTGATGAAGTGTTGCCTGTCCTTACACTATTCCACGCAGAACTGACCATTGCTTCCTCTCTGTCCTGCATTGTACCTACAAGTGTATTGTCCTGGCATGCTGTTGCTAAATTGAGGTAATCAAGAGAAGATGAAGTTTGCAGTTCTTCAAAGCATTTCCAAAAATTGAAAGACTGATTCCATCTTTAGTAACATTACACTGAGGAACTCCAACTTCCCTTGGAGCTTATGTTTCTATATGGCAAGTTTCAAATAGAAAAACTCCTGTTATGTCTGCATGTCAGTCATAAATTGTGGTTATCCTTGGTTTTCTACATGCCTAATTCAGTATTCTAGCCTATATGCTTAAAGGCTGGGGAATGTTCATTGTACTTATTTATATCTCTGACATATAGCATACTGCTTAACACATACTAGTTGTTATTCTTTTTTGGGGGGAGCAGGGTGGGGGGATGAAGTTTTGCTCTTGTTGCCCAGGAGTGCAGTGGCACGATCTTGGCTCACTGCAACCTCCACATCCTGGGTTCAAGATATTCTCCTGCCTCAGCCTCCCAAATAGCTGGGATTACAGGGGCCTACCACCACGCCTGGCTAATTTCTGTATTTTTAGTAGAGACGGGTTTTCACCATGTTGGCAGGCTGGTCTTGAACTCCTGACCTCAGGTGATCTGCCTGCTTTGGCCCCACAAAGTGCTGGGATTACAGGCGTGAGCCACCGTGCCCTGCCTTACTTATTCTTTTTTTAAAAGAAAGGAAGGGAAAAAGAGGGAGAAAAAGAGAGAAAGAGAAAGGGAGGGAGGCAAGAAAAAAGAGAAAGAATAGGGAAAGATAAGAAAATTCTGTTTTGAATCAGAGCTCTTAGTTTCTTAATATATGGGCTACAGATGAATATTTAGGCAAACTGTCCTTGTCTGCATGTACATATCCACATTCTTTATCATCTTTATTACGGTCATCATCACCATCACATTAGTAAACAGTGATAAGAACATCTACTGGGAGCTTTCTAAGCACCTTATGCAACAATGGTTTTAAGCAACCCATGTGCTTTGTGAGTGCCTACTTTGGAAAATTTGAATAATGCTGTTTTTATTAATATATGCACCCTAATATTATCATTTAAGATGTATAGTTTAATGTTCAGATATGTGCATATTTACTCATGTGTACTCTAAACAAAGCATATAACTATGCTTTGTTAGCCCAGATGAAATGCATACATCTTATCTCAAGATGATACTGGGTTTTATCAAAGTGGAACAGATTTGATTTCAGCATCTCCACATCTTATTGAAAATATATTTTCTAGTTTATATAACAAAAATATTACAGAAAAAATTACACACTTGCATAACTACCCATATAATTTTGATAGCACAAAGACATACTTCATATAATGGTAGGCAAGCTATGAGTTAGGGAGACCAAGACAGGATTCTGTGACTAGGGCTCGTGAGATGTCCTTCACTGATGGGTTGACAGAAGATTTCAAATCACTGTTCCTCATGATTACACTCTGATTATGAATTTAAATCTCTTGTAGTCCATCTGTTCATCAAAGAGTAATTTACTGTCAAATCCAATAAGTGACAGGGTATTCCTTTCCTTTATTTCTGACCTTGTTCTTGGCACAGAAGAAGTTGGTTCAAATATGACAAATTTTCCCCTGACAGCTGGACGATTGTTCACAGTGGCCAAATGAGAAATCTGTTGCAGGGAATAGACAGGCTGGATGTACCAAATATTTTACCATTCTAAAATGTTCTTTTGAATGCACATATTTAGTTCTCAAATTTTTTTGCCTTATTTAATAATTTTCTACATATATGTTTTGTTAGTCCTGATGAAATGCATACATCTTAGTATGCATCTTAGCATACATCTTATCTCATTACTTTTGATATATAACCTATGTCAGTAACTTGTTTTATTTTTTAAAAACTAAATTTTCACTTTTTTTGAGCTTGTCTCTCTAGCTTAAAACGTCTAATTAGCTCTAACTTTAGCTTTTTTTAAAAAAGAAAAGGCATACTTTAGAAATAGGCAGAAAATTTATTTTTTTTCCACTAGATTGTGGTTTCTTTGAAGATAAAGTATGGTTAAAATTTATCTTTGTATCTTTACCACATAGCAAAATAACTGGTAGAATTCAGTTTTATAAAATATCCTGTAAATTATTTAAGTCCTTCAAGGAGAAGTATTGTTATGTAGTTATTTATTATGACTAAACCATTTAAGTACAAACAATCTTAATTTGGATTTTCATATAGTCTCCATCTGAACATGCCATAAAAATAACAAAACTGTACAATAAAATTCTTACCTATTAATTACATTTATACAAAACCAATTACAGTGCATTAGATATTTAAGGGGTATAATTTGTATCGTATTTTTATTACAATGTTGTTAAAAATTAATGTGTATTTTGTTAATTTTATGTCTTTTCACTAAAGTCAATGTATTTAAAATAACAAAAGAGATATGGCATGTACAAGGCATTTACTCCCCAAACAAAATACATAGAACTTGAGAATAGAGGACTCTATCAGCAACTTCCTTCCTTTCTTTTTTTTCTTTCTGCAAGGAAAAGTTGTGTCCAATATGTGCTAAGCATATTGCCATGTGTCTAATAAATTAAAAACAATTAGCATATTTTATGATTATATGTCCTAGTGGATATTGAAGAAATCTGAGTCCTTATATCACATTCAAAGGGCTTATACAGTAGTCCTTGAGACCAACTAAATGCTCAGTTGTGTGACTCACTCTAAAAATATAGTAGTTGTTCCCATAAGGAAGAAAAAATTGAAATGTGCTATCAGGAAGGTCAAGTCGAACTCAGTCCTGAAGGCTGGCTAGTGTTTAAGGAAATGGAGACAGGCCAGAAAAAGACTTAATGTTCTGAGGTTAGATAAATAAAGTATGTGTGAAAGTAACATAAAAAGTGTGCTATAGCTAGGTATATAACCCTCAGGACCTTGGATCCTAGAGATTGTTCTAGATCCTAGGGTGACATAATGAAAGTCGTGTTTCTCCAGTAGGAGGTATGAGTTGTATTGCAGGAAAGGAATTAGAATAAGAGAAAATAGCTGCGAAACTGAAATCTGAGTGAAGCTTAAAGATGCTACATGGAAAGAAACATTGAGTTTTAAAAATAGATGAGTAAGACTTCCTCTACACACATGGCTAAGTCAACGTATTCTTTTTTTTTTTCTGAAAATCCATTAAGAGCATCAAGAGAATAAAAAATCCTGTAAACTTTCTATTTGGCGAAACTAAGTAAGAAGTATTCCCTGTAGATTCAAAAATACAGAGAAGATGCAAAAAGTACAAAAAAGAAAATTGGATAATGAGAGGATTTTTGAGGAGCCGAAAAACTCATTGATTGATTCAACAAATATGTATTGAGCTGCATCTATGGGTCAGGTCCTGCTTTAGACATGAGAATATAATAAATAATGGAATACACAGAAGTTCCTGCCCTCATAGAGCTTTTGTGTAGTTGGGGAAGATAAGGAACACACAAAATACTTAACCTATGTAGTGTGAGGAAGGGTGGTAAGTACTAAGAAGAAAAATAAATCAGGAAAAAGTAATACGGATTATGGAAAAAGAGAAATAGAAATATCCATTTAAACTAGACTAGTCAGGGAAGGTGGTATGGATTGAATGTTTGTGTCCTGCTCCGCTCCTCAAATTTATACATTGAAGCCTAGATTCCCAATGTGATAGTAACTGGAGATTATGCTTTTGGGAGGCAATTAGGCAATAAGGGCTGAGCCCTCATGGTGGGATTAATGCCTTTATAAGAAGAGACACTAGAGAGCTTGCCTCCTTTCTCCGCTTTCCACGTTATGAGCACACAACAGGATGATGCCAACTCGCAAACTAGGAAGAGGACCCTCAGCAGACACTGGGTCTACTGCCAGGTTGATCTTCAACTTCTCAGCCTCCAGAACTGTGAGAAATAAACACTTGTTGTTTAAGCCAGCCTGTCTGTGGTAATTTGTTACAACAGCCTGAGCTAAGACATATGCACCTCTGAAAAGTCATATTTGGGTAAAGACCAGTGTGAAGTGAGGGAGATAAAGGAACAGCAAGTGGAAAAGCCCAAAGGCTCAGGATAGCTGATGGGCAGCTGGGATGCCAGTGTGGCTGAACCTGAAAGAACCAGGTGACTATCAGGAAACTCTACCAGTTAGAGAGGTGCCAGTATTCTTAGTTGTGTGTGGCCTTGCCAGTGATAGGGAAAAGTGGGCATTTAATCAGAGAGACAGAGGAAGCCACTGGAGGGTTTTGAGCAAAAAGACTGATGTGATCTGATTGACATTTTCGTAGGAACACTTTGTTTGGCTGGCTCATTTAAAACAGACTACCGGGTTCGAGGTGGAAGAGAGGCACCAATGAGGAGGCTTTGTAATATACAAGGTGATAGGTGATGGTGAAGTCGGCCAGGGTGATACCAGCAGAGGCGGTGAAAGGTGATTAGAATCCAGGTCTGTTTTGAAGGTAGAGAGTTTAGGGATGGTTGAAGTGTGAGATACAAAAGAAGCATCCAGGTGAGTCCTACGTTTTGGCTTGAGTGACTGGAATGATGGACTTGAGATTTACTCAGATGGGGCAGAAGCAGGGGTTTTTCTTGAAGAAGAGCAGTAATTTGTTTTGCAAATGTTAAATTTGAGGAGCTTATTGAAAATTCACGTACAGATATATAGTAGACAATTGAATCTATGAGTCTGGAGCTTAGGTGAGAGTTCTGGGCTGGAGACACAAATCCAACAGTTGTCCCAAATTTAGATGGTATATAAAGCCACAGGACTGGGAGAGATCTCCAAACAAATTTTGTGTTTTGTTAGTGTCTTTTTTTGTTGTTGTTGTTGTTCCCGGAGTTTTTCTCTTGCTGCCCAGGCTAGAGTGCAGTGGCATGATCTCGGTTCACCGCAACCTCTGCCTCCCAGGTTCAAGCGATTCTCTTGCCTCAGCCTCCCGAGTAGGTGGGATTACAGGCATGTGCCACCACACTTGGCTAATTTTGTATTTTTAGTGGAGATAGGGTTTCTCCATGTTGGTCAGGTTTTGTTCATTTTTAAATCAAGGAATTCAAGGCATCTGTCAGAAAGCATGGCAAAGACGAAGCACATACCCTGCAAGAGGACATCTATTTTTTTCCTATTTGCAGTGCCAGAATAAGGCACATCCATGCCAGCACCAGCTGGAACCTGCTTTTATTCGGAGAATAGAGGGGGCAAGGATAGGGCTTCACCAGGAACCTCACAGATGAGCCCGATTTACATGAGGAAAATATCAAGATTATCCCAAGATTTGGACCATTCATTAAAGTTTAGCAGACAAATATGGTTTAAACAGCCATTGGGTTTTCCAGAGAAGATGTTACATTTTCTTCCCTCCACTGGCTCTGATGCAGTTTCTGCAGCACACACGATGCCAACCTGCTGCCGAGAATGCTGTTTACACACAGCAAGCAGTCGAACTGCCTGATCTGTCACCGTCTAACTCTGTTCTGGGGTGAGGCACTTAACCTTTTTCAGTCTCATTTTCCTCACAGCAAAAGCTAGGGTTTGCCACACGGTTTCTCAGATCTCTCCCATCTCTGACGGTCTATTAATCCTACCCCTGATCACTCATTAGCATCTCCTGTAATGGCAGGTTGCATGGAATTTTATTTCTTTAGGATAAAGCTGCTGTGATCTTTAAATTATTTTTGCATGTTAAATGATCTCAGTTTGGAGGAAGATTTTTTTTTTTAATTCTAGAGGAGCTCTTCAATTATAAGATACTGTGTAATTCTTCCTTGTCACATAGATACATAAAATAATATTTGGTAACTTTATTTACATGTTTCTTCACTTATATTTAATATCTTTCCAGATAAGACTCCACAAATAGCATTTATCAGTTGTGATACACAAAGCTTTTTTCTATTATGAAATGTCACATTTTTATTCCAAAGTTTCCACTACTTTAAGATACAGTTTTAGGATACAATTTTAGATTATTTTGCAATGCAGTTTATTGGAGTTAAGAGTTTCTCAGAAAAGGAGTGTCTTTGCACACTTGGTTTTTGTCATCTTATTTTTATTATTTTTGTCATATGTTAAATTCAGGGGAGGTGTGAGAATAGCTATTATATGTTAGGTAGCGCTAAGTGTTGTGTATGTATCGTTTCAACTAACAGTTGCAATAAGAGGGAAGCAGTAGTGTCCTCAGTGTTCTGAGGAGGAAAATGAGACTTAAGAAGGTTGAATAACTCAATCAAAGTTATACAATTTATCACTCAGGTCTGACCGGAGAGGCTAGGACATTTCTATTACCCCTCATGCTTTGGTGCAGCTGACATATCTTCCTTCAAATCCAGAGTTTTATCTGTTGCTTAGGACCCACTCCACCATACATATGATATGAGGTGAACCAATTATATCAAATGATATCAGCTTAAACATTTATTAATGAGTCCATCTTTTATGTCTACCATGAACATTTCCATCTTTTTACACCAAAAATTATAGATAGGTTTTGCAGATACAATTTTATAGAGTCAGGAATAAATTTGTGGGTAAGTAAATCATAAACTCTATGATTTTTTGTACAAATCCGTCTTCTTTGGTGCTATTTTTATCTTCATCCATCAACCCTAAAGAAAGTCAGAGAAGTTTCAATGAATGCACACTGACTGCATTTATTTCCCATCAATTTCACCATGATTAACATAGTTTAGTGATGGGTTCATAGTCAAGAATACCTTGAAGACTCAAGAATACCTGCATGGTATAAAATTTATTCTATTTACAATTATGGAGAAATTTTAAAGGTACATTTTGCATAATATATTGAACATATTGTTATTGATAGAAATAGAAACTCTTTCAAAAATTACTTTAAAGCATGTAATTATATAGCATATCATGATAGAATTAGAATATGCTCAACATGTGTTTATTGGCTCCAAATTTCTTGCTCAACATTATTTGAGGAACTTTATAATTATTTGGATGTATATATCAATATACAAAGATAAAAAGATTTACATATATTTATGTAAACAATATATATTTAAACAATATATATTTAAATGTTATATATCTATACATATTAAAACTAAACATCATGAAAGAAGAAGAAAATACATTAATAACAATGACCAGTAAAGTGACTGTGACAGATGGTATATTCATGTATGTTTCTTAAGAACCAATGTAAGGAGGGAAGCCAGAATTTGCAAAATTTGTTTTCTCCAAAGAGTAGAAAAAGGATCAGATTTTCAAAGGGCGGACATAATTTATTAAAGTGATCAACTCTAAATAAGCTTTTCATGTGATTATTTATTTGAGGCATGAGAATACACATTGCATAAAAGTGTGTGTTATGAAATATTACAATTTTTATAGCAAATATGGAAGCATTTTATGCAGCTATTCCAAAATTCAAGAAATTCTATTGGAATATTGCTTTCTGATGAGAAAATCTTACACATGAATGAAGTATGTGCAATTTAGAAATACAGATGAAGATTATATTCTTTAAGATATTTTAACATTAGTTTTTGAGCTAGATGTCAGATAATTTGGTAGTATGCTTTGACTTGACTTACAGCGTTTATAGGCCATGATACTTAGGTATAGATATCCTATATACTTAAAAAAATTAGATTATCTATTATGCTATCTTATAGGAGAGTCAACACTTCATTTTGAAATTTGAAAACCAAACCATGTATATATTTTTTTAATCCAAGGTGGATGGCCACATCATTTCCACATGGATTGAATCACTAAGTTTCCTTCAAGCAAAACCATGCTTTGTCTTTTTTTTTTTCTGAAAAAGTCATTTTGATTTCATTTCAGCATTTGCACAACAGCTGAATAAAATCAGAGTTCCATACTGACAGCAGTGCAGATTTTTATAAGAAAACAATCCAATGATGCTTACTAAAAAGTTCTATTGTCTGAATCTAGATGACATTATGCTAAGTAAGTGATAAGCCAGACACATAAACATAAATACTGCATGATCTCACTTACATGTGGAATCTAAAAAGTCAAACTCACAGAAGTAGAAAGCAGAATAATAGCTACCAGAGGATGGGGGAGGGGTGGGTGATGAAAGGCGATATGATTATTGTGTACACATGATAATAATGTGTTGTACATTTCAAAATTGCTAGGACACTTTAAATGTTCTCACCACAAAGGAATGATACAAATGTGAGGTGACAGATATGTTAATTAGCCTGATTTAATCACTCCACAGTGTATAGAGGTATCATAACATCACATTATACCCCATAAATATGTATTATTTGTTAATTTAAAAATATACATAAATATAGTAGTAATAGTAGTAGTATTTTTGTCTGCTAGAATAATTTCAATGGTGAACGAGCCTTGCATATCAGGACAAACTGACTTAGTGTTTGCTTTGGAAAACGGCGATTTTGATGGTAATAAAAATAAGCATAGAATGATAACAAAATTATGGATCACTCCAGGTCACTCCTAGTTAGGCATATAAAATCACACCCTGAAGTCATAAAGACTCTTGCCTCCCTGTCTGATCTTAGAGACATTTTTTCATTCAATTCATTTCTATATAGCTTTAGACCATTATGATGTAAAGAAAATGTGGTTAAGAGACTGGTTTACAATGTATCACTTGAGATTTTGACTTTTTACTTTCACTACACTGTTTATGGTAAAATTCTTATGGAAGCACTAATTCTTATGGCAGCACTAAAGTGTGCATTTTATAGAAGCTATAACAATTAAGGCTTTTGACCATATTTCTCTTCTAATCAAAGGTCAGTGATAGAGTAATTAAAAATTTGTGAAGTTTTATGTTGTGCTTGGTGAATCACTTCATGAGGTTTAAGCAGTAGGATGGTGGTACCTGGAAATTCTCTGGTTCTTGCTGTGAGATATTGGGTTAATGCTGTAAAAAGTAAAGCTGGCATAAAAGCATTGAGTGAATATCAAACAATCTCGATGTATTCAGTAAGGAGAGTATTACTGCTTCTGAAAATGAGGCAGATTACATTTTGATTCAGTTGAGACAAGAGGATACTGAATACGAGGTGCTAATTAAAAGTTTGGTGCCCACCATGCTAAATAGGCTTCAAACTGTTCAGGCTGTCCTTTCTAATAAAAGCTGGAGAAAAGAGGCCTCCATTTCCCAAAGGTAGGACAGCACCTCCAGTTTCCATCTGTCAATAATGCTTTGTGATCTGATATGTGAGCAAGCCTTTCTCAAATGGCTTTTGAAGAAACTCTTAGAAGTTGTTTGAACATCATAAGACTGCTTAGAGAGCTAATAAGGACCTGGAAACATTTCACCTTTTTCTTCGGAGCTTTTCAGACAGTGGTGGTGTCGTTTGAAGACAATTAAAGAGAGGGAAAGGATAATGGGCAGAAATTCATGTCCGTCTTAAGAAAGTAAGTAAGCACAGGATGACTTCTGAATAATCAAACTGGAAATCTAAAGTGCATTCGTATACATTAATATAAGTTTATGCTTATAGATGAGTCTGGCTGGATGCTTTATTTTTACTTTCATAGGCTTATTCCTAAACACAAGATTAAAGAGAAAATGATGTTCTAATTGATGCAAATATTGAGCATTTATTATGTATTAGTCATTGTTCTACACATTTTTGTGCATTCTTTAATTCTTACAGACATACACACAAAGAAATATATGATGTAAGTACTATCGTTATGTTTATTTCACAGGTGAGGAAACTGAATCACATAGAGGTAAAATAACTTGCTGAATACCTAAAACTAGCATGTAAAAGAGGCAACACTCTGACTCCAGAGTCATATTTTTAACTGCTGGGCTACACTGCCTCTCAGTATTGCCTAGATGTAGGTTTAGTTTTGAGAACACAAAGGAGACTTCTGAACTTTAAATTCCCTCCCCGAAACAACATTTTTTCAGTGAAGAAGATATATGCAGTTTAAATGTCTCTCTAATGGATGCAAGAGCTTTAAATAGGCTTGATGTGCCTTGGTGAGATGCACACACAAGTTAGATTATGAGATATCCAGTAAAGGAGAGTTCAGTAAAAAAGAAGAAACAAGTTTCTGGACCAAAGAACTCAGAGTTTATTCCTCTATTACAAATTGAAATTAATGTTTTTAGATTAACTTTCCCACCTTTTTTTCTGAATATTCCTTAATATAAAATGGGTCTAAGCGTTTTTGAGATAACATTGACAGTATGAAATCCAACTCTTTATAGGTGAAAATAGTACAAAACCTGGAGGAGAGGCAGCTAATAAATTGGTTGATTCAATTATGGATTTAAGAATTCATCAAACAAGATTCCAGGTGTTGGAAACCAGATAATACAAAGCTATTGCTTCCCTTCAAG
Source organism: Hylobates moloch (assembly GCF_009828535.3). Taxonomy (NCBI): domain Eukaryota; kingdom Metazoa; phylum Chordata; class Mammalia; order Primates; family Hylobatidae; genus Hylobates; species Hylobates moloch. Next base: position 153,320,182 of record NW_026652279.1, read on the forward strand.
GGAAACAAGCATATTACAACTTCACAAGAGAAACGCTTAAATAAAGGAATGCAGGAAGTGAAGTGGGAATAGAGAAAAGGTCTGTCTCACTCCAGAAGAGTGTTCTTGGTTGTTTGGAATGCAGATTTAGAGAGCCTGGTAGTCTGGGGAGAAACAGTAACTTGCCTTTTCATTTCTGCTCATCTGTATTGGGTAAGCAAAATGTCTGATCTGAAACAAAGCAAATAGACATGAGCTGGGGATTTCCCAGGTTCTGAGAAAAGACAGGAATACAAATACATTGGAACTTGTCACACATGATTATTTGGAAACTATTTGTATTTACATAAACAAAATATTCCATACTTTACAAGAAGAATACTTACTTTATTTTTATATCACGTTTTTGCATACATCGGATTAATGAAACACACACAAACACACACACACGGGCCATGTGTTTTTAGATGGAAACTGGGGAAAGAACACAGCAGAACTGACTGAGCATTTTCACTTTTTTTGCACCCTTGCAATCAAGCTCTAGCCAAGAATTTCCCACAGTCCCTTGCAAAGCATCAAGTGTCATCCTGTACACATTCCCTCTCCACCTAGAAAAACCACCTTCAGTCTTTGTCTTGTTGTTTTCTCAGTACTCTCTCCAGGCATCACTCCCTCCAGAGAGCCTCCTCCTTTCCCTCCACTGTCTTGTCTAGGGATGTGCCCATGGCATCCTATTCCTATCGTACAAATTATCACTCTGTCTTAAAATTGTCTAACTGTTCCTTGATGTCTTATTTATTTTTTGTTTTCCAGTGCTGGATACAGGGTGGGGTGCATAGGACAGGTCAAGATACATGTATAGAATAAATGAATGAGCAGTTGTTACCAATTTTGTTAAAGACATTCTTACATTATTTAAAACATCCAAGTAGGTTATCGTAAGGTCTCCTTCCTCTCTAATTTTTTTTCTTTTCTTTTTGAGATGGAATATCGCTCTGTCACCCAGGTTGCAGTGCAGTGGTGCGATCTCGGCTCACTGCAACGTCCACCTCCCAGGTTTAAGTAATTCTCTGCCTCAACCTCCAGAGTATCTAAATTTCTATACCATTTTTAATACCATTATTAGAGTGTTTTCTAACAAGATATTAGAAGTGAAAGGAAATTTATATATTAACTAGTTCAAACATTTATTTCACCAATGAACAAACAGAGCAGAAAAGTTAAATCATTAATCTAAGGTCCATCATATGGTTAGCATCATGATCAAGACTAGAATTCTTATCTACCAATTTACTTTATGGGGATCTACTTGATTCACATTATATAATTACTGACTTGGAGTATGACATTTTAACTCATTTTAAAGCCTTAAATCTTGTCTGTACAATTGTTCTATTTGTATAGTGCAGAATAGACACGTAGTAAAAATTTGTTTAATTGAACTGCTTGTAACTTCTATGTTTAAGACCCAATTTCCTGCATCTCTTGCAAATACTTTCATTATGATAAACAGTAAAAGGGGAATTCACATAGGAATTAAGTTTATAACAATCAAAGTATAGGTTCCCAAATACAAATTTTATCACTATCTTATAATAATTTATATCATACAGAGACAATGAGGTACATGTGTCAACTCACAACTCATACTAAATATGAAAATTGTTTTTTCTTTATCATGACAAAGTGTCTTAAGAATATGAAAATTGGGCTGGGCGCGGTGGCTCATGCCTGTAATCCCAGCACTTTGGGAGGCCGAGGTGGGTGGATCATGAGGTCAGGAGATCAAGACCATCTTGGCTAACACGGTGAAACCCCATCTCTACCAAAAAAATACAAAAAATTAGCTGGGCGCGGTGGCAGCCACCTGTAGTCCCAGCTACTTGGGAGGCTGAGGCAGGAGAATGGCGTGAACCTGGGAGGCGGAGCTTGCAGTGAGCAGAGATCTTGCCACTGCAGTCCAGCCTGGGCAAAAGAGTAAGACTCTGTGTCAAAAAAAAAAAAAGAATATGAAAATTGTATTAATAGTTATAATTCAGCAAATATTTTATAACTATCAGAAATGAGTTGAGGTGTTAAATAAAACAAAGGCTGGTATTATAGAACTGGAACAACTTTTATGCTCATAACAATTTTTAAAAGGTAATTTTCCCCCAACTTGAGCTAAATCACTCAGCTTCTTCGTGTTTTACTCAAGCTTAGGGCATGTTTAAGGATCACTTTTAATTATAGGAGGAAAGATGAATATACACACGCATATATAAATGGTCTTATTAAAAGAGATCTACTATATAACAGCTAGAATATTAATATGGATACTTATTATTTGCCCTGCAATAATAAATCAGTTTGCATTTCACAGCAGATTGCAAGAAATTCAAACCTGTATTTTATAACATAGTTGATCACGATATTGACTGTCTTTTTTTAAATTTTTTTTAAAATTATACTTTAAGTTCTGGGATACATGTGCAGAACGTGCAGGTTTGTTACATAGGTGTATACGTGCCATGGTGGTTATATTTTCTATGTATTTTCTCCTTTTAACTGAACATGAATTTAGATAGCCCTAAAACATCCAGGTCTAAGAGAAGAGAAAAACTCAGAAAAAAACAGAAAGGCAAACTATAATAAGAAAGCATGATATGGGAGCAGAAGGTGCCTGGCCTCACACTGTCCTCTCTGTTCAGCATCTTCTCCCTCAACCACTGCTAAGCAGTAGCTTTCTCATTGCAATCATTTCTATGCCACATTTAAAAAAGAAACAAATATTTTTTAGTGTATGTCTGAAAGCCAATCTGATTATGCAGTTTTAACCTTCACAGTGACACAGGGACATCCTATTAACATGGGTGTAAATATTAGGACTCTTAGATATTAAAAGGGCTTTAGGGGACTTTGCTTGCCCTTCTAGATGTCATTGGGTTGACAGAGAACATCAGTTTTCACCAACTATTATAGACCTGCTAATCATGTGTGAGAAGAAGCAAGTTGCTTTGATGAGAGATTAAAATGGAGGGAGACAGGTTTGGGGAGGGGATGCTTCTTTCCTGAGTTTGTATCAGAGGAGGTAGGAGATGGAGACTGACTGTCATGTGACGGGAAACACAGTGAGCCCCTCTCCATGCATCTGGGAGGGCAGCCATGTCCTTATCGGGCTAGAAAAATGGACAGTGCCCTCAGCCAGAACATGGAAGAGGTTGTGGACATGAGATTCCTGTGTAAGTCCTAAAGGAAGGGAGGGCCAGAAACAGGTACTTTATAAACTAAACTCAATTATTAGTTTGTCTGTATTTCTTTACTTTATTTTATAGCTTTCTATAATTTTAATCATGTTTTTAAATATATCAGACTCCCTCTACTTAAGAGGCCCAGGAAAGCCATTTTTGCTCCAATTTGGAGATGAAATTTAGGTGGAGCATGCACCTGTGAGCAACAGCCTGCAGATGTATGTAGCCAATACTTTCTGCACACCAGGAAAGAAAGTGAAGCTCCAAAGAAACACGCTGAGGTCTTTTGGTTACTTATCTCTCCCTATTTATAGGTAAGCCATCCAGGGCTGGAACCTTGGAGTCCTTTGATTGCGTTTATAATAAGGAACGTATGCTCTGGCAGAGTCAGAGCAAGAAAACCTAGTTAATTAGCTGGCAGAGAGTTATTTATAAATATGCATATATTATATATAAATACACATATACATGTATATATAGAGAGAGAATAAGAGTAATTAGGAGAATTTCAAGGAGTTACAGGTGCTAACGAGTTATTTTACAGTGACTTTAAGACAACTTTGAGTATTTGATTATTCAGAAAATTTTGTGAAGATTTGTGCGAATGTCTATGTGTTAGATCACAGTAAAGAAGCTCAGGCATTTGCACGCTTGATTCACAATGAGACTCAAAATGTGGAGCTGGGGGGTGAAATAAGTGCTCACCTGTTCCCAGACTCGCCACAATAGGTGGTTCTGTTTTTATAGAAAGTGAGTGATGCAGAAATATTTTGACAGCACATCTATTTAATCATTGTGTTCCTTTGAACTTAGATTCCAGGTAATTTGGATCCTCTTAGCTGGTGGCTAGGATGGATGAAGTATTGTTCTAAAAATGCAAATGAAGGTACATATATGAGTGGAAGCATATTTTGTACAGAAACCGTGGATTTGGGATTCTGAATGATCAGGAATGAAATGTTAGGCCCATAACTTCCTCCTGTGTGAACCTGGGCATATTACTCCTTCTGTATTTATTTTAGATTTTTCACCCTTAAAATGAGTAGAATAATATCATCTTAATCTTTCCCTTCACTTCTATCCCCTTCTCTTTCTAGGAATATTTATTGGAAGTTTGCTCTCTTTCCACTTTGCTGGCTGCTTTAAGATACAGTGTTGGGCAAAACCAGTGCTACTCCTGGTCTGCTGGAGATTGCAGGCTAGTAAGGTTGTTATGAAGATTAAATAAGATAACATATATAAGTTAGCTCACGTGCAATGTTTCAATGTTTCAGTAAGTATTGAGACCCTTTCTTCTTATGAAAGGCCTATGAATCTCTTAGGGCATTCTATTCAGAAGATCCAAATACCTCTTGCCAGTTGCCCAAATAGAACAACTTGTTCAGAGCCTAGGAGAGTAGGGTCAATCAATGAATACTTTACAACACCTAAGTAGTTTAACAAACACTTAATTCTTTGTCTTTAGATGACTTTATTTTGTTGCTCATTTGTAGATGAATATACAGAGTGACAAAAATGTGGAATGCACTGTCTGAGGTATAGTAAGATAAATCTTGTAAGTTTAAGCATTGTAGACATCATCGACTCAGCATTAATTTTGACTTGTATGGAAATGTTATGTCTGAGGGTTCCCAGGTTTGCTAATGACATACTTAATTGACAATATAATTGTGACTCTGAAGAGTGTGAAATTAAAATCTTAAGAAGCATATAAACTAATTGCATGATTCTTTGTGTGAACAAAGCAGTTTAATTGAATAGTACCTTATTTATGACTGGCTTTTGATACCTAGATAATTCTGTTTGGTATCTAATGAAAAAACTGATCTAAAATGTTAATAACCATTTGCCCATTTAATAAAAAGTATCAAAAACAGATATTGATGATATTTCTAAAAATTATTAAGGGGAATAGAGCAGCATTTCACAACTAGATTCCAAGGATTGTGGTCTGAACAGCACAAACCACATATTTTCATCCATTGTCTAGATCTTTATTAGGTCTATTGCATTTATAATATTTTTGCAAGTTTATATTTTTATTTATTGCTAGTACCTCAATCCCCAATAGAGATGATACAACTAACCAACAGCCAATAAGATACAGACTTTGAGTTTTGTGTTTCAGGAGTTATAGGTTGCAATGTTTTATTTATACTCGATCGCACTGTTTCTCTTCAGCTCCAGTGTAGTGATCGAAGTCTTGTACCAGGTGGAGGACTAGGTGACTAAGTACTTATGGCATAGGCCGCAGAATAGACAAGAATTAATCCTGTGCTTTTTGGACTAATGGTCTGGTGTAGTGACCAAATAAGCATTTCAAAACAAATGGTTCTCATCAATATTATTATGTGTTCTCTTAACAGATTGAGGATTTTATTTTTCAAATAGGAAATGGCTAATTTATTTTAAACTGTGTATCGTATTATACTTTCAAATTTCAAGCAGTATCTTAAAATGATGTGAATATTTAAGTTTTATAATTTAGCTTAAAACAGTTATGTAAATTGTATATAGACACTGACGGGATAGAAATCTGCATTGGAACTTTTAATTCCCTTATGTTTTTATAGTGTCATCATAATACAATAAAATTACTGCTCTATTGCATTAAAAGTATATGCTCATTAAGGAAATGGCCAGGAAAAAATTATTCATGTACTGAGGGAAATTTTAACATGAGATATTTTGCCTTAGTGTGTATATCACTTGAACTTCCTTTGAACCCTGTGCACTACTTGCTATTTATGACAAAGAAAGCCATTGCTCACAAAGTATTGGGTTTGTCTTTGAAGCAGTATCAGGAGATCATTGACAAAAGGCAGAGCTGAGATTAGATGTTGAAGGTTATTGCCTTGCTATAGTCCCAAAGCTATGTGAAATGTCAGCTAATTGAAAATGGTAATTATTCTAAATAACAGCATAACTGTTTCTTTCTAGGATATGTGTTGCTTTCAAATTAATAGCCATTGATCTGTTGGTTTTTTTTCCCCACAATTCTTCTCTGTCCTTTTGTCAAATTATCTAGCCATCGGTCCTTGGGACAAAACCCATTGCACCATTTATATTGACCATGGTTTAATGAGTGACCTGGTCTTCCTGTTTGCATAGATTGTAATAGGCCCATCCATCTGAGAGTCTGTCAGCCAGACTGAGATGTGTAACCTCTATGTATATTTAGTTTCTAACTGGGAAGACTTCAAAATGAAAACCAAGTAATTGTGTTACGGTGGCCATTTGCATTTATTTCAGAGACTGATTGGGAGGAGTCCTATTAATCACAGTAGTAATAGATCTTCAAATTATGACCTGCTGAGCAAGGTCATCCCATATGAGATGAATAATATATATTCAAAATGCTCAGCTTGCTTCTAATGGGCAGTATTTCATACCAAATGGCTTTTAGGGAAATATGTATGGTATAATTTTTCAGACAAAGAATTAAAATTCCTAGTTGTGATGATGGTTAAAAAAAAAAAACCCTCTCAAGTATAAATTAGAAATACATATTCTCCATAGCTATAAAATGAACTACAAGTACACTTTGATTCTGTAAAATTGAGTTACTTCGGAAAATATTTCAGAGTAACCTAATCCCAAGTCAAGATTCTCTATTGAAATTGTAGACAACCCAAAGATACTTGGGCTTGACCTGTTTTAACAAAGTGAAGAAGACAGGAAGAGTATGAGAAATTATTCAAATATATTCAGAAAAATATCTGCTGAGCTTAGAAGACTAATATACAGTGATTACAGAAAAGTTATATTCTGTCCTTAGATCAAGCCTTGCCACAAAATCATAAAACCAATTTTCTTTTGGAGTTTGAAGGAAATGAGTACAATATCTTTCTAATTGTACTAAAAATAGTACAATTAGTGCTTCCTCTAACTTTATTTTTAACTAGTAAATTGTAACCAGGAAGTATACTCACAAACTGTGGAGGCAAGGACACAGGAACAAATTTAGCTTTGAAAATAAACAGTTGAAGATAGTGAATCTGACACATTTAATGAGCAAATCCTATTGTGTTCCACAGTATTTAGGCACACCTCTGCAAAAAAGTCATTTCAGGAAACCATGGCTTTATATCTGAGGAAACAAAAATGGAGGGAAAGGGTTTGGCAGTGAAGAACAACTTGTTCACATCCCTTGTTAAAGTCATCCCACATAACCTTACTCCATTTCAAGCCAAGACTGTTTAGAATCTTATGTCCTGTAGCCACAAGAACTGAGCTCAATACTTTAGAGTCCTAAGCCCAATATCTGATAGTGGGTGTAGGTATTTTTGGAAGAACCTAGGCATGTATCTGTAGGACCTTAGTAAACTTCCTGTTTGCCGTAATTCTCTCCTGCCTCCCATCTGTCTGAGGGCTATGCTTTCGTCTTCCCTCTCCTGTGTGAAGGCAATGGACTGAAGCTTAATTGTTATTTCTTTCTAAAATTGATAACATAAAACGAGGGCATTAGGTTTCTTCCTTGAAAATTTTGTGTTTTTATAATAAAAGTAGCTGTAGCCAAAACCTGCCCCATGTCAAAAAGTATCTGTTAACAATTACAAAAATAGTCATATGCATCTGTTTTGTAAACTCAATGAAGTTCCAGAAATCTTTTTAGTGCTCTGATACCTTGTAATAAAGGACCTCTAGAGGTTACTGAAATGAAGGCATGCAGAATTACTGTAGCGGTGTGTTGTTATTGGGGAAAATAAAACCACGAGTCATTCACCGTACAGCCTACATTGCTGTAACTGGTGTTGCCCAGTAAACTATCTGGCATGCAAAATGCTAAGTATTCAAAGTACCTGGCACTTGCGATCATTGTAATAGTAAACTGTTGGCATTTGGTTTCTTTTCCAAAGCCAGATTATTTGTACTTCTCTTAAATATTTTGGCTTTAGAACTTTGTTGTTGATACAGATAATTTATCTCCTTATTGCCCTGTTTCCCTTAATGCTGGCTTGCATTTAGCTGCAATTTGCTTTAATTGAGTCATCCCCATGATCAGGGAGAATTTGTTCAGTACTTTGATTTTTAGTTATAATCTCATTTTGAATTGTTTATCTTCATAATTAACATAATTGCATGAAGACCCAGTAGAGAAAAAATATGTGAGAAATTCATTCTTTAATAGTTAATATAAGCCTTCAAATGTTGAATGTCAAAACCTGCAATTTCTCTTGATCCTTAAAAGGCTTGTAAATAAAGACAGTTCAGTTGAAGAAACTATACTGTTAAAGTCAAATATTTTTAGAAACCAGCTTTGAGTCTTGGGGATTTAGAAATTTACATAAATGATCTGAATCTCAGCAAGCTCTAAATAAACAAAAACTATTTGATGGGATGATTTAAAGAGAGCCTGCCATCACAGTGATCATCATCTGCAAAAGTGATAATTTGCTAAAAAATTATGCCTAACTTGGTAATAACAATATCACAGTGGTGATTTTTAATCAATAAACTGGAATATAATCAGATTGGGGAATATGTAAATCTCTATCAGTTCAGTGAAACCGCCAACAGGAAGAGAAAAGATAAAAATGTAAAAATCAGATTGAATTTGGGGGGAAAGCTTGAAAGAAATGCAGTTATACCTCTGCTGTAATACTCAGCATGGGACATAAAGAGCCCCACCGCAGGGCTTGAATTTATAGGAATCTATCCAGCGGCACTTTGTCCAACGTTGGACCTTCCTAACAAACAAAAAGAAATCTTATACTCTTGCTTCTTAGTATTTAATATATGCATTATGTGCTTTTTAATTTTTTTGTCCTACGAAAGAGTAGCTGATGGTGCTGGACTGAAGGCATATCTACTCTGCCTCTGACTAGCAATATGAAATTGGTTAAGTTATTCAGCCTCTCTACATTTCAGTTTCAGGAAATGAAGTGGACTAAGAATATCATCATTAGGCAATATGTACCTCCAATATTCTGTATTATGTGGAGATGTCAAGTCTGTATTTGATGACACAAATCATAATTCCAAAAGAGTTCAGAATGGGACATATAGAATTGAAAGTCCTATTTATACAGATACTGGTTAAAGCACAGGAATCAGATGGGTTTAAAATGCTTTATCTGTATATAGAAAAGAGTATAGGCTCAGGAAAGGGTTCAGGGACATACCATGATTGGGCTGAGGAGACAGTAAGAGAGTTTCAGTGACTAAGGAGACGCAAGGAGGGCATGGGGTTTCTGAAACCAGGAGAAGAAAGCCTTTGTCGTAGAAGCAAGCGATAAACTTCACTAAACACTTCTAAGACATTTTGGACAAGAACAGAAGAGTTACTTTTGGTTTTCACTGAATGTAGCTTAACAAAATTCATAAAGGCAGTGAAAATGAAAGCTCTATTAGAGTGGTCTGAGGAGAGAATTCAGGTGATGAAGTAGAGAATGCGACTATAAATGGCTCTTTCTAGAAATTTTACTTTTAAGGGTAGCAGAGAACTGGAGTACAGCTGCAGACATAGTTCCTCCTCCTCCCTGTCCTCTACCTCCAGTTTCTTCTTCTTTCCATGGGTGTCACAGAATGAAATTCAGGGCATAATCCTGTAGAAAGGAAGAAATTAATGATGCAGGAAAGAGATTAGATAATTCTCCAAAATAAATAAATCCTCAGATGATGCCAGGCAGGGGGCTCTAGCACACAAAGTGATTGACATCTGAGAGGAATTGAGCTGTTTTATCCACGTAACAATTATTTTTCGGAGAAAATCTAATTGTAAAAATATAGCTGAAAACCAAAGATTAGCCCTATGTGTGTGTATGATAACTTGCGATGTAAAGTGCGTTTCTCAATATAGGTCCTGGTCAAAAATTTTAAAAGTAAAATACCTTGAGGGAACTACAGTCAGAGGACAGCAGGATGAAGGATAATCATCAGAAAGAATACAAAGTGGGTCAGGCATGCTGGTTCATGACTGTAATCCTAGTGCTTTAGGAGGTGGAGCTGGAAGGATCACTTGAGGCCAGGAGTTTGAGACCAGCCTGGGAAACCTAAACCCCATCTCTACAAAAATAAAAATAAAAGACTACAAAGTAGAAAAATCAGAGTGAAATAGAATCTTCAATACAAACAGTAGGGGGATTTTAGCAAGTAGTAACTAACATCAGAGGTGCTAAGATTTGCATGGAGTTCAGTGCTGAGAGGTCTTTTTAACAAGCAATTTAAATGTGAACATTGTCTTGTTTACATAGCTCAAATAAAATGCAGTATAATGTGCGGAAAACAAAAAATAGTAAAAAGCTTAAATAATTATTCTTAGGACAGTGTTTTTCAAACAAGGATTATGGCTCACTATTGGTTCATAACATAAAATACATTTCTTATTGTGGCTCCAAGAAAAAGAAAACCCAAGTTTAAGAAGGCTTAACAATAGAGTTTACCTGTGTCATAGAAGTCCTGAGTTACACATCTATACTAATAATAGGTCCATGTCCAGATACATGTTAGAATTTGCATTTTGGAATGGTCTTTCTCTCACGTTTCTAGTCTCATTGTCGCAAGATGACAGATTATCCCAGGCCTCGTGTTTACGTTCGCAGACTGAAAAACACTGTGGTAGATAGGAAAAGCGCCTCCCCAGAGGACTCCTGAGTCCTCATTCCCAGTCCTGTGAATGTGTTGCCTTACATTCAGGTGTACTCTGCAGGTGTGATTAAATTAAGGATCTTGAAATGAAGGGATTAACCTGTCTTGCCTGGGTGAGTTCAGTGAGTTGAGTGAACCAGGAGATTGGGAGAGGGTGTGACCATGGAAGCAGAATGATGTGGAGTGAGAAAGACTCACCTAGCAATTGCTGGTTTTAAAGATGGAAAGGTATCATGAGCCAAGGCCCATGAGTGGCCTCTTGAAGTTGGAAAAGGCAAAGGAACAGGTTATCCCCTAGAACATCCAGACGATGTCACTCAGTGGGTTCTACTTCAGGCTTCTGACCTCCAGAACTGTAAGATCACTAATTTTTGTGTTTTTTTTGTTTTTTTTTGTTTTTTTTTGAGACAGAGTCTTGCTCTGTTGCCCAGTCTGGAGTGCAGTGGCGTGATCTCTGCTCACTGCAAGCTCTGCCTCCCAGGTTCACACCATTGTCCTGCCTCAGCCTCCCAAGTAGCTGGGACTACAGGTGCCCACCACCACGCCCAGCTAATGTTTTGTATTTTTAGTAGAGACAAGGGTTTCACCTTGTTAGCCAAGATGGTCTAGATCTCCTGATCTCGTGATCCACCTGCCTTGGCCTCCCAAAGTGCTGGGATTACAGGCATGAGCCACCGCACCTGGTCAATTTTTGTATTTTAAGACACCAGGCTTGTAGTAATTTGTTATAGCAGCAAAGGGACACTAACAAACATATATGCGCAAAAAGGGGAAAAGAGTTGTGCCAGTTGAGTTTGTCACTTTCTATCCGGAAAGCAAAACCCTTCACAGAAACCCTACTGAACTGTCATTTGCTTACATCTCCGTTTCCAGAATTAGGCTGCATGACCACTATGGATCAACCACAAACCAAAAGAATTCAATTGTCATGGCACTGTTCAATTAGACAATCAGAGTTCATCTCTTGGAGCTGAGACGGGGGATCATTTCCTTTCTAAGATCTACTGAACTCTCATTAGCTGGAAAAAAAAATCAAATTCTATTGGGAGAGAAGAAGGGAGTTGAAGACAAGTGGATTTTTAATACCTAGCTGATGTTGGGAGGCTAAGTATAAAAAGACATTCTGTGGCTGGGCGCAGTGGCTCACACCTGTAAACCCAGCCCTTTGGGAGGCCGAGGTGGGCAGATCACCTGAGGTCAGGAGTTTGAGATCAGCCTGGCCAATATGGGGAAACCACATCTCTACTAAAAATACAAAAAATTAGCCAGGTGTGGGGGCGGGTGCCTGTAATCCCAGGTACTTGCAAGGTTGAGGCAGGAGAATCGCTTGAACCCGGGAGGCAGAGGTTGCAGTGAGCCGATAACGTGCCACTGCACTCCAGCCTGGGCAACAAGGGCAAAACTCCCCTCAGAAAAAAAAAAAGTTCTTGATGTTGAGTGTGTAGCAGCTTGTGACTGACACACTGCCCCATATCCTTTCCACCAAGAAGTCTCACTGTTTTCTTTCTTTCAAAAATACATTTCAAATTTGTCTTATGTCTACATGTCCACAGCCACCATTCTGTTTTAATTTAACAACATCTCTCTTTTGAATTACTTAAATGACCAGTTAATTCTCCTCCTAAAAGCTGTTTTGCTTCCCACTCACCCCATCTTATTTTTTTTTCCATTAGGCAGCCAGAATAATCTCCTAAAAAATTAACTTGTCCCATTCTCTGCCTTTTTTTTTTTTTTTTTGAGATGGAGTCTCGCTCTGTCGCCCAGGCTGGAGTGCAGTGGCGCCATCTCGGCTCACTGCAAGCTCTGCCTCCCAGGTTCATGCCATTCTCCTGCCTCAGCCTCCCAAGTAGCTGAGACTACAGGCGCCCGCCACTACGGCCGGCTAATTTTTTGTATTTTTAGTGGAGACGGGGTTTCACCATGTTAGCCAGGATGGTCTCGATCTCCTGACCTCGTGATCCACCCGCCTTGGCCTCCCAAAGTGCTGGGATTACAGGCGTGAGCCACTGCACCCGCCCCATTCTGCTTTTTATACTACCTAACCACTTCTTGTTGAAGTTAGGATTAAGCTCAAAATCTTTAAGTGACTTACCTCTTTTGCAACATTGCTTGTAGAGTAAAAGATTCTTTAACACCATTCTTCTTTCCAGTTTTGGCCAGGTTTTTTTCCCCTCTTAAATACTACTATTTGTATAATTAAATTTTAGTTTTTGCACCAATTTGAATGAATACTTGATAAATGTCTCTACTTCTAAATTATAACTTCCATTAGAGTGGAAGTCAGGTACAATTTTACCCACTATTGTATGGCACTTAAACTGGAACTTTTGAGTGGATGAATAATTAATAAAATGAGCAAATAGTTCTCATCCTTAAGAACATTCTAAATCAGTAGGAAGAAAGAATGAGTAACTATAGTTATGCCTTGCTTAATGATGGGGATACTGTATTAGTCCGTTCTCATGCTGCCCATAAAGACATACCTGAGACTAGGTACTTTATAAAGGAAAGAGGTTTAATGGACTCACAGTTCCACATGGCTGGGGAGGCCTCACAATCATGGCAGAAGGCAGAGAAGCAAAGGCACGTCTTACATGGCAGCAGGCAGGAGAAGCTTGTGCAGGGGAACTCCCATTTATAAGACCATCAGATGGATCTGAGACTTAGTCACTATCATGATAACAATATGGGGGAAACTGCCCCCATGATTCAGTTATCTCCACCTGGCCTTGCCCTTGACATGTGGGGATTATTACAATTCAAGGTGAAATTTGGATGAGGACACAGTCAAACCATATCAGATAAATTCTGAGAAATGCATGTTTCTGTGATTTCATAATTGTGTGAACATCATGAGCATACTTACACCAACCTAGATGATACAGCCCACTCCCCACCCAAGGCTACATGGTGGAGCCTTTTGCTCCCAGGCTACAAACCTGTATGACATGTTACTGTACTGAATAGTGTAGGCAATTGTAACACAATGGTAAGTATTTGTGTCTCTAAACATAGAGAAGATACTGTAAAAGTACAGTGTAAAAGATAAAAAATAGTACACCTTATAGGGAAATTACCATGAATGGTGCTTTCAGGCCACAAAGTTACTGTGGATGAGTCGGTGAGTGGTGAGTGAATGTGAAGGCCAAGAAAATTACTGTAAACTACTGTAGAGTTTATAAATACTATATACTTAGAATACCCAACAATTATTAAAAATGTTTCTTTTTCTTTAATAATAAATTTACCTTAACTTACTGTAATTTTTTACTTTATAATTTTGTTTTTTAACATTTTGACTCTTCTATAATAAATGTAGCTTAAAACATATTGTACAGTTGTACATAAATTTTTCGTTATTCTAAAGCTTTTATCTAGTTTCTTTTTTTTTTTTTTCCTTTTTTATTAAAAACAAAGACACGAACACACATTAACCTAGTCTTGCCAGGCACTATATATCTGTAATCCCAGCACTCGGGGAGGTCAAGGTGGGAAAAGGCCTCCTCCTCTTGAGGCCAGGAATTTGAGACACGCCAGGGCAACATAGCAAAACCTTGTCTCTACAAAACATTTAAAATAACTGGCCAGGTATGCTGGCATGAACAAGTAGTCATAACTACTCAGGAGGCTGAGGTGGGAGGATCACTTGAGCCCACGAGTTTACGGCTACAGTGAGCCATGATTACTCCACTGCCCTTCAGCCTGGGCAACACAGTGATACCGTTTCAGAAAACAAAAATCAAAACATGTAGGCCTGCACAAGGTCAAGATCATCAATATCACTATCTTCCACCTCCACATCTTGTTCTACTGGAGGGACTTCAAGGTCAATAACACTCATGGAGCTGTCATCATGTATGATAACAATGACTCTTGGAATAACTTCTGAGGGATCTGCCTGAAGCTGTTTTACAGTTAATTTTTGTTTTTTAATAGGCAGAAGGAGTATACTCTAAAATAACTATAAAAAGTAGAGTAAATACCTAAACCAGTAGCTTAGTCATGTATTTTCATTACCAAGTATTATGTACTATATACAATCATGTAGCTCTATTTGGTTACACATGCTATATGACTGGCAGCTCAGTAGGTTTGTCTACATCAGCATCACCGTAAACATGTGACTAATGCATTGTGCTCTGACATCACAATAGCTATATCACCAGGAAATAGGAATCTTTCACCTCCCTTGTTGACTGAAATGTGCTTATGCAGCACATATATAACAAAAATGATAAAAGGCTACTCTCTTTAGAAGGACAGATAACATGTGAGTTTGGACCATTATAGGTCAGATGTCCCTTAAATAGAATTTTTTTTTTTTTTTTTTTTTTTTGAGAGAGTCTCCTTCTATCACTAAGGCTGGAGTGCAGTGGCATGATCTCGGCTTACTACAACCTCTACCTCCCAGGTTCAAACAATTGTCCTGCCTCAGCCTCCCGAGTAGCTGGGACTATAGGTGCGTGCCACTATGCTGGCTAATTTTTTTGTATTTTTAGTAGAGATGGGTTTCACCAGTTGACCAAGCTGGTATCGAACTCCTGACCTCAAGTGATCCACCTGCCTCGGCCTCCAAAAGTGCCAGGATTACAGGTGTGAGCCATCACCCCCGGGCCCTGAATAGAGATTTGAAGGAAAGACGCAGCCAAGGGGATGTTGGCAAGTGAAACAATCCATATTTAAAGGTTAGAGGCATGAAATGGAAGTGAGTTCTGGAAGTCTGATGGAGGCAAGTCTGTGGAAAGTTTCAAACACTAAACCTGTGCAGATAAATTATCCTCGATTTTTGTAATTTGTTTTTATGCAACATATTTTCTGCATATATAAGTGATGTAACCTTAACGGTATTATAGGAAGTTGACATTTCAGGCAATCTTACCAATTAAATGCTATTATTTCAACATCTGTTAAACAAACATTTTTGGGTGCTAATTGCCAGACTCCAAAATAATAGCCAGAGAAAATAAGGTGAGTGTAAAATAAAGGCATAGCCTTTACTCTCATAGAAAAGTCTTTTTCCCTAATTTTTAAATGTATTTTTTCTTTAAGATAACATCACAAGTTCATCAAGAGTAGAAAAAAAAAATCACTTTCTTATATTTCTTCTGTTTCAATCACAGTCCATATGGCAAAATTAGGCAAATAGTAATTGAATAATAAACCCCAAGTTGATTGATTAATGGAATAATCAAGAAATTTCTAGATGGTCATTCCACTTTGGATCATTACAGCCCTACCTTACAACAGATGGGTAAGATTTGAAAAAAAGGTATTTAGGCCGGGCACGGTGGCACATGCCTGTAATCCCAGCACTTTGGGAGGCCAAGGTGGGTGGATCACCTGAGGTCAGGAGCTTGAGACCAGCCTGGCTAACATGGTGAAACCCTGTCTATACTAAATTAGCCGAACTTGGTGGTGGACGCCTGTAATGCCAGCTACTCTGGAGGCTGAGGCAGGAGAATCGCTTGAATCTGGGAGGCAGAGGTTGCAGTGAGCCGAGATGGCACCGTTGCCCTCCAGCCTGGGCGACGAGCAAAACTCTGTCTCAAAGAAAAGAAAAGAGATATTTAAAAATTATGTAGTTAGATTGACTAATGCCAGCAGCTATGGATCGTTCAGGCTGAAAACTTCCCTTGGAGGTCTTAATGATCCAGATTTCCTTATTAATAGATGCAACTGTCACATGCTCCGTCACATTCTGTATTGTCTCCCTAAAGCTTCAATGTCTTTTTTACACTGGAATTTATCAGTATCATCAAAACATTTAATGCTGGTTAAAATGATAGCCCCTGACTTAATTATATGGGCTGTCAGGCAAAATTGACGGGTCTCAGTGACAACAAAGCTTATTCTAGCCTGACCTTCACCGAAAAATACACTGAGAAATGATATTTCTATCCTCCTATCCTCAGATCAAGCTTTTATCTGTTGGCATCATTGTCATTATAATTATATGTGGTATAATAATAGTGATTCTGATTTAAATTTTGTAAAATAGAAACCACATCGAACTTCCTAAAGTGTGATATAATTTTTTAAATAGGAAAAAATTCTAGACATTTCCAACTCGTTAAAAAATACTGTGTTTGATTTGTTGACATAGGGAACTGGAAAGTGGGGTAAATTGAAAAATAGTAGAGTTTTAGTTTCTAACACTCATATCAACTTTAAATTTGTCTTTTTGACAATTTGGAAGTACTTGATTGTATTTCTGTGAAAGGAAATCATAAGAATGAGAATATAAAGATCACCATTTAATTCCTAATATGAATCGTGCTCTACTGTCCAAAAAAAAGACACATGTAGCTTTTTAGATTTAAAGTTAATTAAAATTAAAATGTAAAATTCAATTCATCAGTCACATCAGCCACACGTGATTCGTGGTCACGTGGCTAGTGTCTACTGGATTAGATAACACAGGGGACAGGAATTTTTTTTTTCCTTTTTTTTTTTTTTTTTTCTTGAGATGGAGTCTCGCTCTATGGCCTAGGCTGGAGTGCAGAGGCGTTATCTCGGCTCACTGTAAATTCTGCCTTCTGGATTCAAGAGATTCTCCTGTCTTGGCCTCTCAAGTAGCTGGGATTATAGCCGCCCACCACCATGCCTGGCTAATTTTTGTATTTTTAGTAGAGATGAGGTTTCACCATGTTAGCCAGGCTGGTCTCAAACTTCTGACCTCAGGTGATCTGCCCGCCTCGGCCTCCCAAAGTGCTGGGATTACAGGGGCCGTGCCCAGCCAGGGAATTTTTGTTGTCTTAGGAAGTCCTATGGAGAGTGCTGCTTCACTGTATTTGCATGTAGGTTTATTATCTCCATGCAGTTAACAGAATGTTTTCAGGAAGAGAATTCCCTAAGGTGAGAAACTGGTTTTCTCAGGAGACTATTTGGACAAATGACAACCATGTTATTTAGTGAGAGTGACCACAAATGGAGCCCTATACAGCTGTCATTGGCACTGCCCGAAGGGAATTTATAACCAGGAGACTATTGCTGTTCTGAGTTGTGTCTAAAATTGCATTGTCATGATTCACCAAAGGCACGTCATGATGTACCATGTGCCTTTTGAGATGGGATAATACTTATCTATAATATGGTATGATTATCGGATTGACTACTTCTCCTACAAATAAGCCTCAATATATTTCAGAGAGTAGAAAACTTTCTGCATCCCAGAGAGCAATGATTTTTATCAGTCGACAGTGGAAGTGTTTATTTCCAAACTATTTAAGTGCTACACGTGACCCCAAAGTTTATCTTGAAATTAGTTACTACACTGAGACACAGTTCTGTGAGAACTGGAAGTAAATTTTAAGTGATCCCATCTCAGGCTAAGTAGCTTGCTGAGAGTTGTGAAACAAATGTCTCTATACTTGGATGCTTTTCTGTGAAAAAAATCATTATAAATATGGACTATATATAAAAATAGTAAAAAAAAAAAACAAAACAAAAAAACACACACCTATGCTATTACAGACCAGGAGAGCAGATCCCTTTGATGAGAAGAGGTAAGGATTAGTGATTGGAAGGAAATATGAAGGGAATTGTGAGGATGGATGAATTTGTTTCTTGATTAGGGTGTTTATGTGCAATTTTTGAAGTCATCAAACTGTATACTTACAATATTTGCTCTTTTCTTCATATTCTACCTCAATAAAAATGTAAACATATGCATGAACATACACACCCAGATATGTATGTGCCTATGTGTGTGTGTGAGTGTGTGTATGTGTGTGTACAGGCATATAAGTTTATAAATTTAATCCAGTATCAAAACTCAATGAAAATCCTTTTTTTCTAATGTGGCTGTGACTAATTATTTAAGGATAGCAAACTTATTAAACAGTCCAAAATCTTTCAAACCAATTTAAATCAAAGAGTAATATTATCAAAAGACTTAAATTTATGCATCACTTTTCCGTGATGGAATGCTAAGTAGATCCTATCCAATGCTTACTTCAGATCCACTTCATTTCCAAAATGCCGCTGAAGCATAAATTAATTAAATTACATAGATTCTAGGCAGTGATGGGAAAAGTAATATTTGATTAAGTGTGTATTCCTGCAAAAATCCCTCCGTTGCCATACGTGCTGATACATCAGCTGCTTAACTGCTGGCATTTTTAATCTGTCCAAAAGGAAGACATATTTAAGTAGGTTAGTTATTCCTTGGCTTGTGAAGTGCTATCGTTTTTGTTGTTTGCTAATAGTCCTGTAGGGCAGAATTCATTCAAAGCCAGACAGGAAATGCAATGACATAAAACCTGGTATTTACGGCGCATATGCTCAGAATTCACAGTAATACTGTGTCGTAGGTGGTAGTTTCTTGCAGGCATTGCATTTCTCTTGATTCATGATAATGTTTGAAGCTTTGAAAGTGAAATTGACTAAAATTAATTCTACTTGTGAAACTGCCCTCTGGAAAACTGTTCATGTCTATGTGTATCAATGCACTAATGTAGCAATAGCATTTAAAGGCTTGACAATAAAGGCAGTTACTAAAAAATAAAACATTAGAAATGATTTTTTTAACAAGTAAATTTCAGGGGAATGGTTTCAAGTTTAGACAGAATTATATACAAGTTACCAGACGTTCATATAAATATTAATATATCAGTTATTTTCTATTCGACTCAATTATGCACAAATCAGCACATTAATAATTTAATTAAGCTCTTGATCTCTTTCTCTTTGACAATACATTGCATCATGGAGTAGAGAAAGAATGTGAAATTCAAGGTGGCTAGTCTACTGCTAAACTCTGATGAAATGACACAGGATAATGATTTAACCACCAAACTAAGAAAAATCCTTCATTTTCATGTACATTTTACTTATGTCCATTCACTTATCTAATGATCCTATATATATTTATCAAGTATTAGTATGTGCAGGGCTATGTCTTTGTTGCTAGAGATACATCTTGTGACTCACCGATTCTCTGCCCTCATGGAGTTTCTATTCTAACGGGGAAAGAGAATACTGGCAGAAAACAAACCAGTAAATACATCATGTGTCGGATATTGGTGACATACATGGAGAAGCATTAGGCAAGGTAATTTGCATAAAAATTGTGAGATGAGGTGGAGTGCTGACGTTGTTATTTCAGTTGAGAGATATGGACAGGGTTACTCGAAACGTGGTATTGGAGTAGATAACTGAAGGAAGTGAGAGATACCCACGTGGATACCTGAGGCAGGGCTGCTCTCAGAAACTCACCTAGAGCTTACCATTACTACTTTCAGAAGACCTCAGAATATTAATTTACTTTCTCCACATTCCCTACAGTATGGATGAGGAAATATTGCCATGCTCTTTTGTTTGTCTAGACACACAAAATATCTGCAGTAGTTGGAGGTACAGACAGAGCTGGGACTAAGGCTTGATTCACCTGTTCATAAGCCAGGAAGGAACTCTTGGTTGAATGTAAAAAACAAAAAATATGGCCATATTTCAAACAAAAAAAAAATCAGCTTCTAAAAGGATAAAATATAGGGCAAGTTTCTTGGCAGGATTTTAAATGATTCTGTGGAACTTCATATTTGTCCCTAAACATTATATGTAAGTTTTTATTTTTAACATGTGATTCTTTCTCTTAGAATGTCTGTTTACATACTCTTCTTGTACATTTTTTAAAATTTATCTATAATGTGCAGTTAAACTTTTCAGTGCATTGTTTCCTGAAAACTCCAAGCTGAAATGTTCACGGTTCTTTGTGAATTATTAGGTCAGTGCAAAAGTAATTGCGGGTTTTGCCATTGCTTTTAATGGTAAAACCCATAATTATGTTTGTACCAGCCTGATCCTAAGCAATCTCCAGTTATTGTCTAGATTCTGCCACTTTTCACTGTATTATTATATCTATTTTTTCACTAACAGAAGTAATTTTTAGTGTCCCTAATGTTTAGTGTTCTGCATATTTTAAAATCTTAATGTTTTCCAAATAAATAAATGAACACATGATTAACTTACAGGTAGAAAAATGTATGAAACCTCATCAAAAATGATGGCTCTCTAATCAGTATCACTGCTATACATTGTAGAGGAACATTAAGTATCCACCCAGCGTTTAGAGGTGGAAGACTGGCTCTATCACTTAATGGTTTTATAATAGTAAACATTTTGGTAAGCCTCAGTATCCTGAGTTCTAAAATAAACATATAAATGGTGTTTGTCCCAGTGGTCTGTTTAGGGTCACAGTGACTAATGTATATAAAAGATATAAAAGTGCTTTGTAAATTTTAAAGTGTTTTTCACCTCTTTATTTTTATGACTAATTCCAATATCATCTTATATTTGAAAAGCATAGGGACATAGGAAGGAATTAACCATGTAACAGATAATAAACCAAAAGTTTGTTAAAAATAATTGACCAGAAAGATATATTGGGTTGAGCCTATACTAGTATAAATAGTAGTTCAATAAATCCAAGCTAATTATTGGAGGCAAGAAAACTACAGTGGAAGTCTTTGTACTTATCATGAAAGAAGCCTTGTAAAATTTATACAGGAATAACTGTCAACTCCATCACATGCAGGGGGCA
Source organism: Hylobates moloch (assembly GCF_009828535.3). Taxonomy (NCBI): domain Eukaryota; kingdom Metazoa; phylum Chordata; class Mammalia; order Primates; family Hylobatidae; genus Hylobates; species Hylobates moloch. Next base: position 153,341,521 of record NW_026652279.1, read on the forward strand.
CAGAATGAGGTAGAACAAAGACAGATACCTATGGAAACTGAGAAGGACTCAGATGGTCTTGTTACTATATGGAACCAAATTTCTGCTTAGTGACAAATCAGAGATTTATTATGTTTTCTTGTGAGGAGATGTGTACTCAACTGCTGATTATTTCAGGATTAAACCTATGCTAATGGTTTACTATCAGATCCATGTTAATTAAAAATTTAAACTTGAAAATGATTCTGAGATGTCCTTGATATGTGAAGTGCTATTTTAATTTGTTTTGAAACATTCTCCATAATTACAAGCTATACAGAAAAAAAGATGTGATTTTTTTAGTCTTCAAGACCACAAAAATAGGGCCTAATAAAGAAAAGGAAGAATCAGAATTACTTTATATAATTCAGTCAACTTTTTGACACACTTGTAAAACTATTATATTTTGGAAATGTGCAATTAATAGGCATTTTCATGTTTTATACACATATTAAGATTGGTAGTTTTTGTTTTGATGCTGTAGAAACATATTTGATCAATATTTTCTCATGTTAAAGCAAAGATTTTCTCAACACACATCGGCAGCATGTTCTTCACACTCATGTGGTCAGGAGATTTTTGTGAATAAATGGGATTTCACATTTATTCTTATATTCATAGTAGAATATAAGAATTAGTGCACTTGGCCAACCGTGTAGATTATCCACTTCAGCATCTTGCCTCTGACAAGCAACAAGAAATATATTGTCGAATGTACTGTCTTCTACCTGAATATTACTCTAAAAATTAAGCAGTACATGCCCAAACTGTTGATTTTTTTCAGACTACTCCAAATTCAGACTGTATCAATTCTGACTAGAAAACCAAACCTCATAAAATTATTATACTACGTCAAGTAATATTTCTTTTTATTTGCCCTCAGTTTTCTTCTCTCGTGGTTCAAAGGAGATTCTTGTTAACTGAATTCAGTTGAAATATATCCTTAGCCTTCATAATTGCAGAATCATTCCTTCTTCAACTTCACAGTTTTTTATCTTTTCAGTCTAGAGTCTACATCATTTAAGTCTGTCCTCAAAAGGCAGACTCCGTCCCTTTGATGTTTTTTTGCATGCTGTGATCTGGACCTAAAAACCTTTCATTTTATCATTCTTGTACAACAATACCATATAGAAGAAGCAGGTACAGACTCAGTATTTTGCAGAAGAAAAGTATTTTGTGTGTGTATGTGTTTTAACAAATTATACACATTTCTAATGATGTCAATGTTGTGATTTTTAATTTAAAAAATTAGGACTATTTTGAGTAGAGTAACGCATTAATTTTCTTTTTTTTTTCTTTTTTTTAACAATGAGAACACTTGGACACAGGAAGGGGAACATCACATACAGTGCCTGTTATGGGGTTGGGGGAGGAGGGAGGGATAGCATTAGGAGATACACCTAATGTAAATGAGGAGTTAATGGGTGCAGCACACCGACATAGCACATATATACATATGTAACAAACCTGCACATTGTGCACATGTACCCTAGAACTTAAAGTATAATAAAAATATATATATATATAAAAGAAAAGAAAAAAGGAGAGAAAATACAGAATCAAAAAATAAATGAAGAAAGTAATTCCCTAAACCATAAAAATGTCCTGCTAAATATGTAATCAAAGAGATGATATTATAGGCAAAGAAGTAAAACTAGAACAATCAAATAAACACAATGCTAGGGTAATGTTCTTCTTCCTTAGGAAAGCCAGGTGAATAAAAATGAATATTCGGGAATTTGTTGAATCTTGAAACAATTTTTAGCATCTCAGAAATAAAGGAAATTTGCCTTTTTTATAAATGCAATGCCTAGTAATCTCCAACTGTTGTCCAGTCAGTTATTTGTATCCACTAGTGACTGTCTCAAAGTTCTCCTTGACTTCTTATCAGGAAGATGGGGAATAATGTATTTCCATCTGATAGTTGTGGAACAAAGCAGCCTCACCCTGAGGCTGACTTCAGTATGTCAAACAAATGGCTGTTCTCTCACAAATAAATGACAATAAGCCTGTTGGTTGCTTTCTGAATTCACACTGATAGGGCTCCCTTCCAGGGCCCTGAGTGTGCAGCTGTTCCTTCTTAACACAGACTCAACAGGTTCATGACGTTATTTTTTAATAGTGTTTCTATAGAAATTATGTTTTAAAAATTCTCATCTGCATATGTTTGAATCTCATATATTGAAATGTACACATTAAACATGAGAACTTTTCAGCATTAAAGAGGGACAAACATTAAATATTGTACATTAATTTATATACATTGACAGGAACAATCATATTTGGAGAAATTAGAAGATATCACTTAAGAGATAACAGGGAGGGAACACTTCTTTTTAAAAAACCACTGTGAAGTTGTCAGTATTAATAGGATTTAATAGAATAGAATTTGTTGCTTCTTATCTACTTTAGTATTGACTATTTGCACATTCAACTGCTCTCACTGAAGTAGTGAGAACGATAATATTTCATTTGTGGGGTTAACTGCAGTAGTAGGTTTTGGTTGACAGGAAGAACGAGGGGAAAAAATATATATAAATATATAGAAAGAGGGAGATTTAGTCCTTAGTCTCAAGGTCTGTCTTCAAGACATCTTGCCATCTTGGTTGTGTTCAGAGTTCAGTAATTCCTAATTTAACTAAATCTTTCTTATTTTTCTTTTCCAATGAGACACCAGAGGCATAGAGGCATTATAATTGAGACTTCACTGAAGCAAAGGCTTTGGATTAGAAAGATCCAGACGTAGCACTAGCAATTCGACAAGTCACTTGCCGTCTGAATCTTGATACCCTCACCCGCAATGTAGGAATAATAATTCAGACTATTGCTTCAAAGACTAAATAATATGACTGATGAGGCATCGAGGACATTGTTATATACTATGAACTTAATCAATGTTCACGTAAATGTATATTGTTTCTCTTGCATCTTTAGAAAATACAAAAATATAATTCATTCACAATTCACATATGGACATTTAATAATGAAGAATATGAATTTGCAGGACACTGGACATTAAAAGAATTACCTGGTTTTTTTTGAGATGGAGTCTCGCTCTGTCGCCCAGGCTGGAGTGCAGTGGCGCTATCTCGGCTCACTGCAAGCTCCGCCTCCTGGGTTCACGCCATTCTCCCGCCTCAGCCTCCTGAGTAGCTGGGACAACAGGCGCCCGCCACCACGCCCGGCTAATTTTTTGTATTTTTAGTAGACGCAGGGTTTCATGGTGTTAGCCATGATGGTCTCGATCTCCTGACTTCGTGATCCGCCTGCCTCGGCCTCCCAAAGTTCTGGGATTACAGGCGTGAGCCACCGCGCCTGGCCAAGAATTACTTTTAAATCTACCACCTTCTACTTTTGAAGTTCTTCAACTGTATTTTTCTCATTCTTGAAAGGAAATCATAAAACATGCTTTGCTATGATCCCCAGGATTGTACAAATTGTACTTATCAACTTATTTGCAAATTTTTCTTTTTGTATTCTAAGTTTTTATTTTGAAAAACATATATAAATCGTATATATGAAGTAATTGCAGCTGTATCTAAAATTATTTTTCCAACAATAGTTCTCTTAGCCCCTAAAAATACATATTGCATTAGTTTATTTTTAAATTATTTTTAAATAATTTAAATAATTTTAAATTATTTTTAATATTTTGACTTTATAGGGAATGCTTGTATGCCTCTGCTTTCTCAGAAAAAAGCTTTGGTTACACTAAAAGTACTGAATTGTGTGTGCATTTACCAAGAAATCTTGAAGATAGACCCTGGTATTCAGGATTTAATCTTCCTCTTTTCTTATATGTTTTATTTCCTTTCTTTCTTCCTATCAGCCAAAATCTATTATTGTAGTTCACCCCACCAATTAAACATTATTATTCTTGTATTATACCGTTTATTTTTAAAAAATTTTTTTGTGAGATACTTAAAATTTCTGCCTTCATTATTCCTTCTTGCATCTCAGATTTTCCATTTGAGTTATTTTGCTTCTTTAAGAGTCCACTTAGTTCTTGTTTTCAGGAGGTAAAATTTCTTGGTTATTGTGTGAAGATGTCTTTTTCTCAAACTTGTTCTGAATTCATCAGTCTAGAAAAGTAACTTCCTCTCAGCAGGTTGAAAATAATATTACAGTGTCTATGTCATTATGGACACAAGAAAATCTGTTTTTAAGTGATACTTTCCTGTAGATGATCTGTCTTTCCTCTCTGGCTTATTTTAAATGTTCTCTTCATCTTTGATATTTTGACCTTTACTGAACTAAATTAGTTTGGGGAGGTGGAGGTAAATCTCTTAGCTTTGCTTTCTGCTGGTACTTTCAATTACAATGATTTCCTTTCCTCCCATATTTGGTGACTTTACATTGTGAATTCATACCTAGCAGCATACCATATGGGAATCCTGAATGACTTTGATTGACTATATTTTTATCTACAGAAAATATTTTAATTTTATTCTGAATAGTATTGGGATATGCTGCCAGTCTCGAACCACTTTAATCTGATTCCTCAGACTGGGGAGTTCAGATGCAGGGGTGATGTAAACTCCAACACCCAGAAAGATGAAACAACAGGCCTGTCATTACAATCTTCAAGGAGACTTTTTTTTTTTTTTTCCACGGAGAGAAGTAACAGATTCTAAGAGATGTCTTCATTGGTTCCTTTTGTAGACAGGCAGGTTTTTTGTTTTTTTTTTTAAACCCCTATTTTTACCCTTACTGAAATTATAACACTTAAAATTGTCTCCACATTACTCATGAATCTGCAGTTGAGAGTCTATTTTTGAATCAGTGTAAACCCCAGCCTCTCATTTCTCTTCAGGTCCATTCGTCTAAATATTCTCGATCCTAGGTACCCTCTTGACATTTAGAGTTAGAGGAATTTAAAGTTACGCTAACTCCAAAGGTTTGCTTTTCAACAATTTTTTTTAAAGTTTTACCTTTATTTCTTGTATTTTCTCTTGAACTCTACAATGAACTAGCATGTGTTTTCTTATGGTCTTCCCACATTTGAGTGCTTTCTGTCAATGGAGGACCTATCTGAATTCCTAATCCTCCACGTTGCAGGTGGTAGTGCTGTAAATTCTTTTAAAACTTGTACAGCTCTTTTATAATTCGAATATAATTATTGATGATTTGTGTTTGAAACATGAAAATTTATCATAAGTTATATGAGTATCATGGACTCAAAATCAATTTGTAATAGCAATGAATCATAGGAGAAGTTCAAACATTAGAAATATAAAATGGCAAATTTTTAAAGGGCATTTAGATTCTAAAGCTGGAATTTTAAATGTTACTGAAAATTATTTCTTAGATATAAAAACTCTGACCAAAGATAATTTTGAAACCAGATGCCCAAAACATATCACTTTCATAGACTATAAAATTGCAGATAAAGTTTTTTGTCATAACAATTTACTCGATGTTTCCAATTTGAAAAGATAAAACGAAGTATTGACAAATACACAGTATGTGTCACTCTGTAGATGTTTTTCAAAATGAAATTATTGCAAGGTAAATCAGGACCTAAAGAATAATTACCTCATCTGCTTGCCCTGGGTACCTCCATGAATATGAAAACAAATAAATGCAAAATTAGGAGAAATTTAGCCATAAAAACAAAAGGGAACAGGCATGCTTTGATAGCAACTTTGTGTTACTAGCAGCCATACTAGTCTTGGGTGTGGATTGACGACCAAATTCACAGAACTCAGTACCACCAGCACAAAGCTTACTAAGCTTTAAGAAAAAACCTAGGACAGGAAATACACAGCATGCATACAGACAGAGGAGAGGTCTCATGAGTTCCCCCCTCAGTCATTTGTTACTCAGGACATGCATTCTAGAGAAGAGGCTGAGTTAGCATGGTCAATCTGATATCCCTTTGTTAATGGCGGCAAATCCATGCAGATCTCCCACAATCTCAATTCTTGCTTGCCTCCTCAGAAGAAAGAATTCAACTGAGGGGCATAGGGCAGAGTGACAGAGTGAGGCAAGTTTTAAGCAGGAGTGAAAGTGCATTAAAAAGTTTAAGTTCCTTGTAGATTCTGGATATTAGACCTTTATCAGATGGGTAGATTACAAAAATTTTATCCCATTCTGTAGGTTGCCTGTTCATTCTGATGATAATTTCTTTTGCTGTGCACAAGTTCTTTAGTTTGATTAGATCCCATTTGTCAATTTTGGCTTTTGTTACAATTGCTTTTGGCATTTTTGTCGTGATGTCTTTGCCAATGCCTGTGTCCTGATTGGTATTTATCTAGGTTTTCTTCTAGGGTTTTTATGGTTTGGGGTTATACATTTTAAGTCTTTAATCTATCTTGAGTTAATCTTTGTATGAGGTGTAAGGAAGAGGTCAAGTTTGTTTTCTGCATATGGTTAGCCAGTTTTCCCAGCACCACTTATTAAATAGGAGATCCTTCCCCCATTGCTTGTTTTTGTCAGGTTTGTTGAAGATCAGATGGTTTTAGATGTGTGGTGTTATTTCTGAGGTCTCTGTTCTGTTCCATTGGTCTATATGTCTGTTTTCATACCAGTACCATGTTGTTTTGGTTACTGTAGCCTTGTAGCACAGTTTGAAGTCAGGCAGCGTGATGACTCCATCTTTGTTCTTTTTGCTTAGGCTTGTGTTGGCTACATGGGTCTGCTTTGAATCCATAAGAAATTTAAAGTTGTATTTTTTCCAATTCTGTGAAGAATGTCAATGGTAGTTTGGTGGGAGCATTGACTCTATAAATTACTTTGGGCAGTGTGGCCATATTCATTATAATGATTCTTCCTATCCATGAGGGTAGAATGTTTTTCCATTTGTTTGTGTCCTCTCTTATTTCCTTGAGCAGTGGTTTGTAGTTCTCCCTGAAAAGGTCCTTCACATCCCTTGTTAGCTGTATGTTAGGTATTTTATTCTCTTTGTAGTGATTGTGAATGGGAATTCATTCATGATTTGTCTCTCTGCTTATCTATTATTGGGATATAGGAATGCTTGTAATTTTTGCACATTGCTTTTGTATCCTGAGACTTTGCTGAAGTTGCTTATCAGTTTTAGGAGTTTTGGGGTTGAGATGATGGAGTTTTCTAAATATAAAATCATGTTATCTGCAAACAGACAATTTGACTTCCTCTCTTCCTATTTAAATACTCTTTATTTCTTTCTCTTGCCTGATTGCACTGGCCAGAAATTCCACTACTTAGGGCAGGAATGAAATGAACTAAAGTACACTTGGAAGAGGGCCAAGTGGGTGACTTGAAAGATCAAGTGTTTGACCTTTTGGGGTTTTATACGTTGGCATGTTTCTGGGGTCTTGTGTTATTTCTCGCCTGATTTTTTTCTTGGGGTGGGCTGTCTGCATGCACAGTGGGCTTTTAGCACTTAGAGGGGGCCACATGTGCAGTATGTTTACTGGATTTATACCCATGCTCACTTGAGGCATTTTTCCCTTTCCAGTCCAGGGTTCCTAGAGAAAGATCATATACCAGTTAAATGCTGCCATTTTGCCTCTTAGTGGCATACATGAGCCCCTTGGCCCAACTCCTGAGATCTTATCAGGAAGCTACGGATCACCAGCTACAGATGTTTCTGTCCATTGAGAGACTGCCTTTCCCTGGTTCTGGCTGGGACCAATTATTATTTTAGAGGGACAGCTTAAAAACTGCCTGACCACCACCTGATGGTCACCTGACATTCCTGGTTTGCGGGGCAGAGGGTGGGAAACTCTCCTGCCCTGCTCATATCTGACTAGCTACGTACTATAATGCCTTCACCTTTTACAGTTAGACAATCGGACCCATTATATGTGCTCTTTCATCTATATAGGTTACTCATTATTCCATAACTAATTTAAACCATGAAATTAGGGAGATTGGCCTGGCATGTCATCCTTGGGCAAATTCTCGTTCGCATATTATCTAGCATAGATAAACTCCTAAGAATTCTTGAATGTGGCAAAGGGGAAACAAAGCAAATGACAAATCATCAGGTTTCCCCAATGCTAGATGTTAGCCCTTTTCTTTCACATGATTATGAAAATAAAACATTACATCCTAGATAGAATGCTGAAAGATACTAGAAACCTCTTCCCCCGACTTCATCCTAAGTAGTAGAGTGTGATGTGTGGGACCAAGTGAAGAAAAATAGAGAGGATCCTGGAATGTCCTTAACATAGAGAAAATAGTTTGGATGTAAGAATAGGACTCATACAAATGAGAAGCACACCAACAGACATCCCTTTTATAAGTGAAGAATAACAGTGTTCAAAAGTAATGTGAGGTGGCTCCAGGGTTCAAACAACAGGAAATCTCAGCTTATACTGAGAAACCTAGGAGGAATCTTCCTGACATGATAGAATTTCTCCCAAATGTTACTGGCAATGACATATTTTTTGAGCAAAATGGTTTGTACTAATGAATGATCTCAGAAAAGAGAAACATAGAAATTACTGTGAAAAATCAATTTGTTGTTATTTTTTGCCTGTTCAATAGGAAGATAATTTTCCTAGGGTTGGATAAATAGAATCAGTTGATTATTATTGAAAATGTTTTCGTAATGTGATTGACAACACCGAATATCTAGTCAAAGTAATAGCATATGAAGAGATTGAGAGACATGAAGAAGGCTGTGTATTTTTTAATAAATTTATCTGAAAAGTGCATTAATTAACTTTACAATGATTGGAGATAGGAGTCAGATCATAACGAGCTACCAAAGAGCATAAAATGCCGGAATCAATATTACAGTAAAGATTTAAACTTCATAACATTTTCATACATAATGCCTTGTATGTACAGTAATTTCTTAGCTAACTCGGTAGGGAAATATTCTAGTTTGGCTAAGTGAATCTTCTTGTTACATACTAATTCACCAACATTTCAAAGATCAGGCTAAGTCTTCATTGAAAAATGGGACCTCAGCTTTGACTCAATTTTTACCTATATGCAACAGTGAATCAAACTTTATCCATCTAGGATTTTCAGTTTGGGATAAAATGGAATAAGCTATAAAACCTGAACAGAATGCATAGAGCATCTCTTTGAGGACTCTAAAAAGTAAATAGTGACAGATAGATTGGAAAAAAACAGAATTCAAAATACCACTAAATTGGTGGTGACTTTCCTTTTTTAAAAGTTTCTCCAGCCTGGACTCAAGTTAGCCTGAAAGATGGAAGCAGGCATCAGTATGGACATAAGGAACACCAGGAAAAGCCCTGTCATCTAGGCTTGAGAACTGAGAAAATGGTGTGTTGGAAGCTGTTGGGGGTCCGTCCCATAGACCCTGACCCAACAACAGATGAATAACGTACAGTGACACAGATATTATGCTTGTCAGTCTGGCTGAGAATCCAGACCACTTACAGACTCCCAGGAGAGTGCTGTAATGAGTTGCAACTCCCTGGCCCTCCTGGCATGTATTCAGCACACATTAAATGACAAAAGTCTCAAGTAAACACCATTAGAAGGTAATTACTGTTGCCGGACCCCAAGGAGTAGAAAGCAATCATGCACAGCAGATGGTCAAAGGTTAGTCTTAGAACCACAAGAGTAACCAAGCGATTTAGATAGACTCTTCTACATTCCTATGTTAATTACCCTTGTTACAGCTCAAAGAGGATTAGGCTGCCTTCAGCCATAACTCTATCCTGAGGCTTTTGCAAAAACCTTCTGGCCTTCCAAGATAGTTTATTTTACAATTTTTCCCCCCGATCCTGACTGAGCCCCTACAGGTAGCAGTAGTAGCAGCAGCCGTGAAGGCTTGCACCTACCCAAAGGAAGAGACACCATCCTCCCTGATTTAAGTAGCTGTGGCCTCAAGAGGATGAGGCAAACTCACATTGTTTTTACTTTATTTTTGTCCACTCACCACCTGCCTTAGATATGGGTATAGCTTAGAGAGAGAGCAAAAGAGTGAGATAAATAAATCCTCTGCTTTCTAGATAAAAGACCAAAAAAGGGAAGACCAGGGAATTGGAAACTTCAAGGGAGATTACAGAGAGGGAGAGCTAAGGAAAGCTAGTCAAATCTAGTGGTTTGACCCCTACCCAGTTGACTATCTATAAAACAAAAATGGAGATATTTTTCATAAGATATTTTTCACAAGACCCAGGTTTTCAAAACATAATACTCAAAATGTCTAGGATAAAATGAAACCTTACCTCACATATGGCTTACAAGGAAAATAGCAACCCACATATGAAAATACAGTAAAATAAATGCCTCTATTGAAGTGACACAGTAATTAGAATAATTAGACAAACAGTTTAACAAGCTATTATAAAATATTCCAACAAATAAAGGTGAAAATGTATTGCAGGAATGAAACAATAGAAAATCTCAGCAAATAGGTATAATAGAAGATACAAATGGAAAATGTAGCACTGAAAAAAATTACTAGATAGGCACAATCACAGGATGGAAATGACAGAAATGTGTCAATATACTTGAAAACAGATCAATAAGAATTATGCAAGATTAACAATAGAACCAAAATTGAAAAACATGAACAATTGTTAATTGGCCTTTGGAATAGTTCCTAAGGTTTATGATTGGCACTACTGGTGTCCCAGAAAGAGAGGCAAAGAGCGTAGACCAGAAAAAAATATTTAAGACATAAAGGCTGAAAATTGCCCATATCCAGTGAAATATACAAACCTGCAGTTTCAAGACACTCATCAAACCCTATATCAGGTAAACCCAAAGAAGTATGGGCCGAGACACAGCATAATCCAAGAAAACAAAAAGAGGAAAGAGTCTTAAGAGCATCCAGAGAAAACTGTTCAAATGTTTTGAAACTATCAAAGAAACATAGAGACATTCTGTTAAATGTCTGTCTGCAGATTTCTAATCAGAAATTGTGGAGATCAGGAAAAGAAAGAAAATATGTTTAAAGTGCTGAGATAACTGTCCTCTCAGAATTCTAAATCATGTAAAAATAATGTCCAGAAATAAACATAAAATAATAGTGTTCTCAAATAAAGGAAAACTAACAGAATCTGTTGCTGTCAGAATTGCTCTGAAAGAATTGCTAAAGGAAATTCCTCATAGAAAGAAAAAGATACTAGAAAGAAACTTGCAATATCACAAACAAAAGAAAAGCAACAAAAATGGCAACTATTGGGGTAAATAGACTTGTTCTCATGATTCTTTAAAATGTTTGGTAATATATAGTAATTAGATTTCTATGCTCTGGTTAAAATGCTAAAATACCAAATCTGAATAGAGTGAGAAAAGTTAAGTATTTGGATAATAATCCCCAAAGTCACTGGACACACACACACATGTCTGCAAATTATACAGTGAGATACAGCCAAATGTGCAGTAGGTGTATTTAAATAGAATAAAAAAGATGTTGGAATAACCCAAGGAAAATAAGAAAAGATGAATAAAGATTGAAAAACAGAGGGAATAATCGGAAAACAAATAATAAAATGGTAGACCTAAATCTAAGCATATCAATAAATACTAAATGCATATTGACTAAACACACATTTTAAAATACAAAGATTGTCAGACTGGATTAAAAAAAACATGAAATGGCTATATGCTGTCTACAAAAATTCACTTCAGATATACATAGTGATGAAGATAAGCTAGATATAAAGGATTGAGAAAATAATATATATGCACACATGAACAAAAACAAAGCCAGAGTGGCTGTGTTAATTAGGTGAAGTGGGCTTAAGGAACATGACCAGAGATGAAGAGGGACATTATATTTAAAGCAGAAAACAATCCCAATGTGTATGAACCTAACAGCAGAATTTTAGAAAACATAAATCAAGCATGGTCAGAACTGAAAACACAAACAGACAGATTCCCAAGTAGAGTTAGAGATTTCAACATTCTTTTCTCAGTAGCTGATACAATCTATAGACAGAAAATAGATGAGAATGTTGACCTAAGCTGTGACATCAATCGATCAATTCTAATTGACATTGGAGCACTCCACTGGACACAGCAGTGCATACATTTTTCCCATATACACAAGGAACATTCACCAAGAGAGCCCATATTCTGGATTCTAAAGCAAAGTTCAACAAATATAAGGAATTAAAATCATACATAATGTTTTCTACAATAATAATCAACTAAATAACAAAGATAACAGGAACACCTCCAAATATTTGGAAATTTAACACATTTTCTTCTTTTAAAAATCTGTATAAGGGGTACAAGTGCAGAAAACAAGGAACAACATTACGTGGATATATTGTATAGTGATGAAGTCTTGGCTTTTAGTGTAACTGTCATCCAAATAATGTACATTGTACCATTAAGTAATTTCTCATTCCTTACCTTCCTCCTATCTCACCTTTCAAAGTCTACCAGTCTGTTATTCCACAGTAGCATACTTTTTAACAATTCATCAGTCAAAGAAAACATCGAAAGGAAAATTAGAATACATACTGAACTGAGGAAAAATGAAAATTCAGCATATCAAATTTGTGGGATGCAGCTAAAGCAGTGCTTAGCCAGAAACTTGTAGCAGTTAATGCTTACACAAAAAGAAGAAAAGCTTGACATGAACAAGCTTGGATTATCTAAGATTCCATCTAGAAAAAAGAGCAAAGTAAACTCCACAGCAAGCAGAAGTGAGAGAGGAAGAAAGTGAAAAGTAGAAATACCCTCCCTAAAAAAAAAAAAAACACAGGAAAACAACAAAGAAAATGTATTATAAAACAATAGCTATAAACTTCTGGAAAGACTAATAAAGAATTATTTTTATCGATATAAAATTATCAATATAAAAATTATAGATAGACTATCACTACAGACTCCATAAACATTAAAACAGTAAGTCTATATCACAAAAAATCTTATACACCAAAGTTTGTCAAATTTCATGAAATATATTAATTCCTCAAAGCTGGAAATCACCAAAGCACAACCAAGATAACTTAGATAACCATCATGTTCATATAACTATTTAATTTGTAGTTAATCTTTTTCTGAAAATAAAATCCTCTTGGCCAAGATTGTTTCTGATAAATTCTAGGGAACATTTAAAGAAGAGTTATTTTGTTTCTTTGTTTATTTTGTTTTGAAGATTGTTTCTAATAAATTTTAGGGAAGTTAAAGAAGAGTTATTTTGTTTCTTTGTTTACTTTGTTTTGTTCTTGTTTTACTTTAATGCATACCAATTGGAAAGGAAGAAATTAAACTGTGTTTATTCACGTAAGACATATTCTATATAGAAAACTGAAAGGTTTTCCAGAGAACTTCTATAACTAATAAGATATTGTAGCAAGATTATAGGATACAAATTCACCACACAAAATGAACTACATTTCTCTATAGAAGCAATGAACTGTTGAAAACCTATAATCACTCCAAAATAAAATATCTAGTTGTAAACCTAACGTAACAAGTACAGAAACAGAATGTTGACAGGTATAAAACACTGGTGAAATAAATCAAAGGAAGCCTAAACAAATGGAGAGTTATAACACATTCATAGATTTGTCTCAATATAGTACTAATGTTAATTCAACCCAAAATGATGTGTAGATTTAATGCAAGTCCAATCAAAATCTCAACAAGATTTCTTGGCCAATATATAAAACTTGATTCTAAAATGTATATAGAAAAGGACAAAGGTGCTAATGTGATAAAATAACCAAAACAATTTCGAATAAAGACAAAATGGGAGACTTTCATTTTCTAATTTCAAAAAATCGTTTAGTAATCAAAAGAATACAGTATTAGCTAAGGGCCGGACACAGAGATCAATGTCACAGAGAAGATAGTCCAGAATTAGACACACACAAATATGGACAAGTTTTTGACAAAGGTGAGAAGGCAATGACAATAGAGAAAGGATAGACTTTTCAACAAATGGCTTTGGAATACTTGGGCAACCACATGCAAAGAAAAGTGAGCACTGAATTAAACTTCACAATTTATCTAAAAATTAGCTCTAAATTGATCATAAATGCACATATAGAACACAAAACTGTAATACATTTAGAAAAAACACAGAAGAAAATCTTCATTCCCAGGGAGTAGAGTTGTTACACCTTACAACTAAAGCAAGACCCTGAAAGTCATATATATATATGCACATAAATAAGACTGCATCAAAATCTAAAATTTTTGTTCTGTTGAAGTTACTGTTAAGAGACTTTAAAGAGTCTAAAAGTCTTCTAAAGTTACTGTTCACATTAACAGTAACTTTGAGAAGTTAAAGTTACTGTTCACTTTAAAGTAACTTTTAAAGTTAACTTTGAGAAGTTAACTTTAACAGTAATTTTAAAGAGCATAGAAAGAGCAAAAATATGTTCAAGCCACATATCTGAAAAGGGAGCTGTATTCAGAATATATAAAGAAATCTCAAAATGTAGCAGTAAAAATCAAATTTAAAAAGGGCAAAAGACTTGAACAGATGTTTCACGAAAGAAGACATAGAAGTCCAGTAAACATGTGAAAAGTTGTTTAAAATCAAAATCACCAGGAAAAAGTAAATGAAAATCATGAGATATTGCTACAACCCATTAGAGTAACTCCCACTAAAAAAAGTATTAACAATTCCTGGTGCTGGTGAGGATGCGGAGCAATGTATGGGATTCTCATACATTGCATTGGGAAATGAAAACGATATAGTCACTCTTTAAGGTGGTTGGTAGTTTCATGTTAAATTTAACATTCACTTACCATATGGCCCAGCAATCCCACTGCTTGGTGTTTACCCCAGAAAAATAACTTAGATTTGTACAAAACCTACATATGAATGTTTATAGCAGTTCTCTTCATAATTGCCAAAAACTTGAAATAACCCAAATATCTTTCAATGGTTGAATGGATAAGCAAATTATGATACATCCAGACTATAGAATACTACTAAACAATTAAAATGTGTGCATTATTTTGGTACACACAACATCTTACATCAAACTCGAAGGCTTTAATCTGAGTGAAAGAAGCCCATATCAAAAAGTTACACCCTCCATGTTTCCATGTATGTGTTAATCTCTAAAAAGATAAAACTTCAGTGATGGAAAACAGATCAGTGGTTGACAGGACGTAGGAGTGAGAAGTAGTGGGACCGTAAAGAGATAGAAGGAGAGAATGGGGGAATGGAATATAACTGTTCTTTTCGGAGTTGGTGGCTACATCAGCATAGGCACAGGAGAGAATTCATAGAACTGTATGCCACATTAAAGGTCAATTTTATTGTGTATTGATTTAAATATGAACTTAAAAATAATTATCCACTACATACCAAACTTTGTATTTAATAGTAGTAAAAAGCTTGGAAGATGAGATGCATGAAAATGCAAAATAAAGGCTGTCTCTGAGGACTTTAAGAGAAGTAGAATCATTATAGGAACACATACTTTTTCAAAAACTTCATGTGAATGAAAGAGTTCTAAGGAACAATATTACACTGTTTATATTTCAGAAATCAAAATCTCAAAATAAAAGTTTGATTATAAATAAACTAAGGCCAGTTTAAAAATTAAAGCCAGTCAAAAAAATAGATTACAGAAAATATTTTTTAAATAATAATTGATTATAAAATTATAACTAAGAAAACTCTAGGCCTCTTTCAAGCAAAGTAAATTCCAAATAAAGCATGTTCCTCATATAAATTCTTGACAGTGACCAGAATATGATATAAACATAACAGTTAACCAAACTTATAAAATGCAGCTCTTACTTTGTGATTCTGAGAAAATTTCAGAGAGTGAAATTCCAGCCTCTGTTTCTTTCGTTTTGTGGTCTTTCAAATATATAACATCCCTGAAGAGAATGTAGGAAGCTCTTCTGCTTTGTGTCAAGGCTCTGGGTGATTTATTTGGAATCTTCTACCTTTGATTCACACGTATACTTTTAGGTTCAAGAGTATGCCTTACTTTATTACCATAGCCTGTTGCAGGATTGAATAAAATTTCTGGAAACAAATGAAAAAAATGTGTTATGAAAAGAATATGATTCTAAGAATCGGGAGGCTCTTATTGGAATGTTAGAATTATATACATACAGATCATTGCACTTAAGATATTTCCACTTAGTCTGTGCCTCTGTCTACACCTAGATTTCTGCTACTTCCTTGGCCCCGAAGTATGTGATTCCATAAATCTATGCATTTCCATGTCTTCATGCTTTGCACATGCAGCTTCCTCTGCCTAGAATATTATTGCCTCATTACTCACCCTAATCATTTCTACCCTTTCTTCTAGAGGCTATTCAGGAATTACTTCCATTGGTAAATCTGTCGTAATCATTCTCTACTCCCCAGATGAAAGATCAACTCCTTCCTCAACCACACCATCCACCATTTGTCTCCACAGTACATTGAGTTTGCCTCTAATCTTAACCACTTACAGCATAACAAGGAATTTTTTTCTCATCTATTTACATTTTTACTTTTTTATCTTGCCAGCAATAGCTATAGAAATTCAACAAATGCTTGATGAGTAAATGTATAAATGAAACCATGAATGAATGAATTTAGCTTTCTTTGGCTTCAGTCCTTTCATTATAAAACATCTATAAAATATTCTCTACAAATATTTTTTTCATCCTGCAGTAGGTGTAGTATTTGAAAATGTGTTATTTACAAAAACTGGCAGAATAGATGAAATCCCTTCTCACATAAGAGTGTGCAATTGTTTTCATAACCAGTTTAGATAACACTGAATAAACTCACACCCACTCTACCTATAACATCTCTGCTCTGATAGCAGAATTTCTAAAAGCAAAGTAAAGTTATTTACAAGTTATACCACTGAGAATTGAAAATGTTATAACTCGTACATTATTTTGAAAGAAAAAATGTCAAGGTGCCTTTATTTAGAATTAAGTGGAAATAGCTTTGCTGATTCATAGGAATAAAATATATCCTGCACAAGTGAAAAACTTCAACAATCCTCATACATTAAATGGTTTACCTTATTTTTTTGCTTGAACTTGTTGTGAATTTGAAAAATTATGAAACCATTTTATGTATGTTGAATGATCTATTGCTGAAAAGAAAGTCCTGCTTATAAATTTTTATTTAATTAATTTAATTAACTTAGTTTTTTGTTGTTGAGCTGGAGTCTCACTCTGTTGCCAGGCTGGAGTGCAGTGGCACGATCTCAGCTCACTGCAATCTCTGCCTCCCAGGTTCAAGCGATTCCCCTGCCTCAGCCTCCCCAGTAGCTGGGACTACAGGTGCACATCACCATGCTGGGTTAATGTTTTGTATTTTAGTAGAGACGGGGTTTCACCATGTTGGCCAGGATGGTCTCGATCCCTTGACTTCGTGATCCTCCCACCTCGGCCTCCCAAAGTCCTGGGATTACAGGCGTGAGCCACTGTGCCCGGCCTGCTTATAAAATGTAACACAATAAATGAGTATCCACTTGTAAATCACCCAAATATATATAGAACATCATATTAGACAAGTAGATACAAAAATGTTAAAGTCCTAATTTGTGTCCTTAGCTTGGGTACAATAATAATGATTATGGACAGGCATACACAGAATTTTTAATACAAGAAAAAGTGTATTATATATTGTGTATTTAAGAGTTTCACAGATTTTGTACAATCTGATATTCTCAATAATGGTGAAGTGGGTAACATTCTTTCACATCTAAGGAAACACGAGTATGGAGACGTTAAGTAACTTGCCCAAGGACACACTGTAAATAGAGAAGCTGCTATTGGCTATATGAATCTAGAGTTCAAGTTCTTAAAAACTATGCTTTATAGATGATTAATTCTCTCTTGGAGTTTTATAACTTTGCAGATAATTAGCATGTTAGCTGGAGCCCCACTCAAAAGACATTCTCTTTACATGCAATAAATTAGTCAAGTCACAGAGGTAAAACAACAATTTAATAAAAATATTGATGTGATTGGAAATCGCGAAGAATTTGACTGTATTTTAGGTTGTGCTAAAACTGGAAAAGTAATTGAAATCAGCAGACGGTTTTGAAAGATAAGATTTTAAGCACTCAATTTATTCATTCATTTCTGCATTTCTCTATGAAGGACTGGGCGCCTACTCTATGCAAATCTCTGTTGCAAGTACTGAGGGTAGAGTAGTGAACAAGATAGAGAAAAACCTGTGCTTGTGAAGATAACATCCTAAAAAGAATGACAGACCATACATAAATATGTAATATATGCCAGATAGTAACAAGCACTCGAAGGAAAAAGAAAGTGGCTAAGTAATAGAATAGTCTGATGTGAAGAATTCCATGGTATAAGCTCTATCATGATTTATCCCTGCCTCAAACATTACATCCCAGCAACATCAATCCGCTAATCATTTCCTTGTATACTTCCTGGTATTTTTAACCCTCCTCCCCCTATCTTTTCTGTCTGCTCTAATGGGAATTCCTTTCTTCCCATTGCTTTTAATTATCTCTGACCCTTTAAGTATCACATAAATCTTTCCTTAGGTAAAATATTATATTCCCCCAAAAGGTTCTCTCTGCTATTGTCTCATTATCTTAGGCTTAGCATCACCTCTCGACACACCTGTCACCTTGATAGCATATCTCCTCTTGTATGTCTTATCTTTTTCTTATTTCTTCATTACTTTGTTCCTTCAGTGACCACGATAGTGCCTCATGCAGAGGAGACATTCTACAAATGTTTTGGGAATGGAAAACAGGTAAAGATGTGATCTAGATGAAAGAGAGAAATGGCATTTGGAATTCTCCCTTCAGAGAGCAAAGTTAACAGTATGGTGATATGGCATCCAAGGAAGACAGAAATAACTGATTTCAAGAAAGCGAAATTTCTACAATTTACCAGCTATTTAAAAGCTAGCAAACAAACAGCGGCATACTCACCTTCGTCTGTTGGGGGAAGGTTTTTTTTTTTTCATTGCTCGCTTCAACATGGGAGCAATGAGAGATAAGAGACACCAAGAAATGGGTATAGAAATGAATATTTTTGCTCATTCTGCTAGAAAATATAATACTTAGTAGAAACAGATTCCTGAATTACTACACTTTAAACATGCAATCACATTTTACAAATTAATATATTATATGCTATACACATACTCTAAGTGTTGTAAGCTTAATATTTCAGATTGTATAAGAGATTTTGAGGCATGTTATTGTACATACAAATAACATAAATACGGTTACCATCCTAATCCAAGGGTTACTTAGAAAAGAAACCAGTACAATTTTTGATAAATAATTAACGACATTGCCTTCCGACAACATAATTTCTTATACACACTGCTTTTACTTTAAAAATTATTTCTCGATAAACATAATGTTTTTTCCTCTTTTGCTGTTTCTTTATTTTTGGAAAAATTAAATGCATCTTTATGTTTGTCCTTAGAGATAACTCAGCTTCATCTTAGACCACTTTCAAGTAAAATTCAAATAAATTAATTTGAGGGATGTCAAAATGCCCACCAGCCTAATAACTTAAGAACCTCTTAAGATGCCAGTGAGTTAGAATAAAAGACCTACATCGAAGGGAATGATGGGGAACATGGAAGGAGGGAATTTTGTCTTAATATCCTTTCTTAGAAGCATGCTTTCTCTGGTCAGCTGCATACAAACAACTGGCTTCAGAGAGCTACCTTGTACTCAATCTTTAGAACAGTGTTATTCATTCAACTGCAATGTTTGCTATTGTATATACAATTGACATAAGGCCTCAGGACATTCGGTCTTCTGTTATCGAATTTATGGAATCTGAGCTCTCCTGCTGGGATCAAGACCCCACCTGTAGGAACTGGTGTTATGAACCCACTTCTGGGTTACTTTAAATGGAGCCACATGGCTCTGGCTTCTAGATCTCAGCTGTATCGGTGGCTTATGCTGATTTTCCACCTATAGTGGACTATGAAAATTCACTTGTCTTAATTTCAGAGTGAGACATAAGTAAGGGTGATTAGATTGATAGCATCTCCATTACCAAATCAATCAGTCCATGGCTTGTCAGCATTCTTTCTAGGGTTTGCAACCTGTCTGAGACTCAGCTCACTCCTCTAGGAAATGGAATGAAGTGAGGGAGGATAAGATCATGCTGTGATGTGTGGGCCTTTCTCAACATTAAAGTAGATCATTCCCATTCATTTGAATTCAATATTATGATTTTAATTAAAACCTTTGTTAATATCTAGATTGGTATCTTATAGAGGCATCTTACAGAGAAAAGGATGGGTTCATTTCATCTGAAACGTCAGCGTTTTCTTTGGTATGATATGTTTAGCTTGGCTTTTAAAATTCTTGAACAGACTTTATTTCTATTCTTAATGTATTTTTTCTATTTTAATTATTCTGGCTTTTTCTCAAGTAAATCTGCTATTTTTAGAATAGATTTCTACCTATCATCTCCCATAGCTGTGTTGGCTCTCATTTTATTCTTGGTTCTTTATTTCTGCATTCTGGGAAAGTATCTCAAATTTGTCTTTCACAACATTGACTGGACTTACTGTAGTTTTCACTAGCACAAATGTATATTTTAATTACGCTTTCTTTTCCCATTTTTGTCCTTCTCCAGAAATATTTCTTGACAGTCATACTTGTAATTACTTTATGTTAGTTTTTCATTTGGGGATCTTCTTTGCTAATGGATTTTTGCATTTATTTCAGAGAAATCAGCTGTCATTAACCTACAAAAAATGCCAGCTGATTAAATGATATCTCTGTTGTTCAAGGGCATATGATTTCTGTGACCATTTTTGGATGTTGTTTCACTTACTTTGTGCTCTCGTATTTTTCCCACAAACCCCATGGTTCTTTGTAGGTTTTTCCTTTTAACCTTAAGAAGTGCAAATTCTCTTGTAAAGTCATTTTGTTGGCAGGGCTATAATTTTCTGCTGCTTCTGATACTTAGCTATTTGACATTTTCCATCGAGTAAGGGAGAAACTGCAATCATCAACCTGTATGACTCCTAGACCCTTCCTGACTTCATCATCTCATGCAGCACTTTACCTGTGATCATTTTCCATCTCACTAGGTTCTGCTTGTTATATGGTGAAAGAGGTGGAGTGCAGGCTGGAGAAGTGGGCGGCAAATGGTCTCAAAATAGAACGTCCCTGTGGTGAAGTTCTGGGTGTCCCAATTTCTAGTTGCTTTGTACTTTGGGTGTCTGGGCTAGAATCAGTCAGTGGGAAAGAAGTAGAATAGCTCCTGACCTTCTCTAAGACCAGCAAGTTTATCCTGTTTTCAATAGCAAAGCGTGCATCAGTGAGATATTGATGATTTTTGCCAATCCAACCCATTTATCTTATATTAACTAAATTTTCTCCCCGATTCTGCCCTGGCAACACTTAATGATTGATCCTAGTATTTTTTTTATTTTGTAGATTGTGTGTGTGTGTGCGTGTGTGCATGTGTGCATGCGCGTGCATGGTAACACATTTTTTTTTACTATTTTTAAGTCAACTTAAGTACTTTAGTGACAAGTGGCGAGAAGCTACAGAACGAACAGTTAATACCACTGCACTTAAAATGAGAATCCAAAAAGCAACAAATAAATAAGATTTTAAGGATAATATGTGTGAACGTTTCAATACATAAAATATACCTTACAATTAAGACAATAAAAATATTATATATAAGAAACAGCTTTACTATAAATGTTCCATCAAGTGTATGAACACCGTAGCCTTTTTCAGAAAGTTATCAACATAATGATCATCTGAATTGTAGTAACCCAGATGTTGATCTGTTACTTTTTCACCTATTTCTTCATTTTCCTTGTGCCAATATCCAGTTAGCTCTTCTGTATTTTCAGTGTTCGTTTAGAAGGGAAGGGAGGGGTTCACATTATTCATGCTTTGGAGATTAATGATATAGTCAATCATCTGAAAGTCACATGGATCATTACTGCCTTCACATTAATTTATGCTCAGTTAACATGCTTAGAATCAGTTTTCTGTGGAGTTTAGCCAATTGGCTTTATTGCTTCTGGCTCTGCAAGGTTCATTTTGCTCAGATCACTAGTAATATGAGTAGCTTCAGTCCTCCTTCCTGTCATTAAAGTCTTCAGGGCTTTGGTTTTGCTCATAAATTAAATGGGGCCAGCACATGATGCGATGTTGTCACGGAGTTCCTGGATAAAAGCCACATTGCTACATCCTGGCAACTGTCCTCCATGCAGATGTGATGCTCAGCCGAGCAGCAGGGTCACAGGTGTACCTTTGTGCTGGTGTATTGGAAAGGTCACCGGCGGAAGGCCATGTTACACTCAGAGGGATAGGAAGATGTATTGTCCGTACTTGAATACTGTTTTTCTAGGAGAAGGGCGGGAATCAACAGGCCACCTTTTCCTGTAGTGAAAATCAGCGGGAACATGGCGTTTTCCATATTGGACCTAGAAGTAATGTTTTAGGAATCATCGGCAGTGTGCTTAGGGGTCTGTTAAACATAGGAGAACATGCAATCCTTTTTTGTCCAATGTTGAGGTGAAAAGTGAATTTATAATAATGAACATTGAAAGTAGTATGAATTAATTCACTTGGACTGCTGTCATCGTTGTGGTACTAAATAAACTTCTGTTCCTGTGTATTTTTCCACGTCCTAGTTAAAAATCTAAAGCTTTTTTCTGAGTTTTTTTTTTTTAATTAAGGCATATAAGACATCTTTCTTTCTCTCTCTCTCGTTCCCTTCCCTTCCCTTCCCTTCCCTTCCCTTCCCTTCCCTTCCCTTTCCTTTCCTATCCTTTTCCTTTCCTTTCCTTTCCACTTCAGGCTGAGAGAATCTCAATAAATGGCTTTACAGGTTGAGTATCTCTTATTTGAAATGCCTGGGATAAGAAGTGTCTCAGACTTCAGGTTTTTGGGGGGTTTGGGAATGTGTGCATATGCATAAAGAGATATCTTAGGGATGGAATCCAAGTCTAAACACAATATTTATGTTTTGTATACACCTATACACATAGCCTGAAGGTAATTTTATACCATATTTATAGTAATTTTGTTCATGAAACAATATTTTGACTGCATTTTGACTATGACTCATCACATGAAGTCAGTGTGGAATTTTCTACTGGTGGCATCATGTTGGCACTCAAAAAGTTTCAGATTTTGAACATTTTGAACTTCAGGTCTTCAGATTAAAGCTGCTCAACTTGTCTTAAAAGAAATGGCCTTTGAATATAGATCAACTAGGAATTTAGTAATTTACTCAGATAAACCAGTAAAAAGAAAGGGAGTAAGGCTAAAAAAACATATATAAAAACTAAACGAGAAGGGGCATGATTTTTACTGAAGGTTCTTCTTGTCCCCGCACCCCCCCCAACACACACACACCCAGGTCACATTGATTTGTCACCTGTCAGTGTCTGCTCCAATGTAAAGCACACACTATTTTAATATATTTTCTCTCAAATTCAGTGTTGCTGTTTTCATGTCAGGGATAACATTCCAAGCTGGAAGACTAAGAATTAAGAGATAGTCTATGGCGATCCCAACAGCAAAATTACTTGGTGTGCTATTCTAGAGAACGCTGAGTATTTATCAGAAAGAGTCCAGGGAAATTTAGAAGTCCTTGTTTCAGGCTCTGTGTTCAAGCCCAGAAAATTGGGAACAAGGAAAACAGTAGAAAGAACTACCACTTTTTCCACGCTTACTTGGGCCCCAGGTATTGTTGTATGTGCCTTTTAAATGTACAGGGTGGGCACTATATTATCTCTCTTTCATAGATGTGTAACTGGAGGCACATCAAGGCAAATAGATGCTCCAGATGACAAAGGTAATAGTGGCAAGCAGAGATTCGGGCCTCCATTTGCCCAATCCAGAGCCTGCCCATTCGCCACAGTGCTATATGGCCTTCAAGAGAAATGAGCCAGATGCTTTGTGAGGGACGGAATGTCTAAACTCAGTTCTGGACTACTTTTGAATAAAACTAGGACAGAATCACCTAGTGAGTCAGACAAATAATCCATAAGACCCATTCAGCCTTCTCCAACAAAGGATCCAAGAGTTCTTTTGTGACAAAGTGTGACTCTTCTCTGTGACAGCAACCTGAAAAAAAAAAGGTTCTGGTAACCACATATTTCATGCACCCTCACTGACTGTCATGACTCCCTCACTCATCATGACTGGTAGACTACACAGAAATGCAGGAAGACAACAGAACATATTTGTTGAAAAATTAGTAAGCAAAAAATGGTGAAAGAGAAAACTGAAGAACCTGCAGGATAAGTATACAATATAAGCTCAAAAGAGTAGTCAAGGTAAAACCAGTAAAGAGAATAAAAAATAGATGATATATTTGCAGAAAAATGAGATTTTGTTTTAATTCACTAAAACTCATAACATGTATTGAGTGTTTCCTCTGTGTCAGGCACCACTAGGCTTAGTACTAAGAATAAGTAAATGAACACATAATCCTTACCCCGAAAGAATTTATAACCAAATAGTTGATATACAGAAACATAACTGACTGTACGAAAATGGGAGCAGCATTTTTTTTTGAGAATCCAAGAAAGGGAGTAAAGATACCTGGAAGATTGAAGATGGTGTGGACCTTAATGTGTTTCTTTCATCTAGTTCCAGAGGTTTTTGGTTTTTATACAGGATAAAACAGGAAGCTTGACACCAGTGTGGTATGAAGTTCTGGACCCAGTTAGATGTTTGGGAAGGTGGCATTTTTGTTTGACCTATGTACATACAACTGAGAATACACCATAGAATTTTACTAGCTTGTTTTTCAAGCACTAGATACATTTCTTTTACATACCCTCATAATATGAACATAAATTTCTAAAGCAGATAAAAGGACTAATTTATTTAAAATGAATTGAATCAATGAACCCAATCAATAAGACACTGTGTAATATTTTATTAGCCACCAAAAATGGAAATCCTGGCTTGTGGATGACACTTACAGGCCTCAAGACAATTATTGTTTTTTTGTGTTCAATACTGAGGAAATCATAATTCACAACACTACCCTCAAACCCAGAAGACTAAATTAAGTTGTTTTAAAACATGAAAATAAAGTGAGAAAGAAATTTCTAATTAAATAATTCAACTTGAAATATTACCAATAACTACCAACTGTTCACATTTCTTTTCATGAATATAAAAATCAGACAAGAAGCACTTAGAGCCTGAAAGTAACATTAGACTTTTTCTAGTGTGATAATACTATTAAATCATATATTCTGTATTTTCATATAACTATTAACTTCGTGCCATGACCTTGCTGGTAGCTTATAGATCCCTGAGATCCTTGCTTGGTATTTAATTGCACACATGGGTTACTAAAGCTCACCTAATAGTACCATTTTGTTAGGTACAGCTAATTTTTTTCTACTTTTAAATGTACATTAATTATAATTTTTTAAAATATGCACTGAGTACTGTGGGAGAACATACTGAGATCTACACAAGAAAATAATTCATATAGCAATAGTTAAAATATTAGTAATTTGGAAATTAACATTGGCATGAAATGGATGAGTCCATATTGTTGTTTTTTATTAAACTATAAAAATATTTATACCTGTGAAGTTAAATTTAAAAAATATAAGTATGTAGACCCACTAATGCACTTGATATTTTATGAGGATAAAAGTTCTTCCTGCTAGAGTCAAAATGGCTAAAATGAATTCCTTTATCAGTAAACATTGTTGGAAGATGAAGAGATATTCTTTGAAAATTTGAAGAAAGAACTATTAGGACAAGTTATTCAGTGTGGAAGGTGTTCTGTAAAGCTGGTAAAGAAAATAGATGTTTCTGAGCACCCTTTTTCAGTTGCTGTAAAGAAAGAGAAGCCTAGAAACATCCTTGTTTTAATTATCATCTATATATTCATGATTCCCAAATCTGTATTTCCATTTCTGACTTCTGTGATCAAGAAGAGATTATTGAGTCTACAGCTCCCAGCCTGAGCAATGCAGAAGACGGGTGATTTCTGCATTTCCAACTGAGGTACCAGGTTCATCCCACTGGGGCTCCTCAGACGGTGGAAGCAGGTCAGTGGGTACGGCCCACTGAGTGTGAGCCAAAGCAGGGCAAGGCATCGCCTCACCCAGGAAGTGCAAGGGGTCAGGGAATTCCCTTTCCTAGCCAAAGGAAGGGGTGACAAACGGCACCTGGATAATCAGGTCACTCCCACCCTAATACTGCACTTTTCCAATGGTCTTAGCAAACGGCACACCAGGAGATTATATCCCGTGTCTGGCTCAGAGAGTCCCACACCCACGGAGCCTCGCTCACTGTTAGCACAGCAGTCTGAGATTGAACTGCAAGGTGGCAGCGAGGCTGGGGGAGGGGCGCCCGCCATTGCTGAGGCTTGAGTAGGTAAACAAAGCAGCCGGGAAGCATGAACTGGGTGGAGCCCACCAAAGCTCAAGGAGGCCTGCCTGCCTCTGTAGACTTCACCTCTGGGGGCAGGGCATAGCCAAACAAACGGCAGCAGAAACCTCTGCAGACTTAAATGTCCCTGTCTGACAGTTTTGAAGAGAGTAGTGGTTCACCCAGCACAGAGTTTGAGATCTGAGAATAGACAGACTGCCTCCTTAAGTGGGTCCCTGACCCACGAGTAGTCTATCTGGGAGGCACCCCCCAGTAGGGGCAGACTGTCACCTCACACGGCTGGGTACCCCTCTGAGATGAAACCTCCAGAGGAACGATCAGACAGCAGCATTTGCTGTTCAGCAATATTCGCTGTTCTGCAGCCTCAGCTGCCGATACCCAGGCAAACAGGGTCTGGAATGGACCTCCAGCAAACTCCAACAGACCTGTAGCTGAGGGTCCTGACTGTTAAAAGGAAAACTAACAAACAGAAAGGACATCCACACCAAAACCCCATCTGTACGTCACCGTCATCAAAGACCAAAGGTAGATAAAAACCACAAAGATGGGGAAAAAACAGAACAGAAAAACTGAAAATTCTAAAAATCAGAGCGCTTCTCCTCCTCCAAAGGAATGCAGCTCCTCACCAGCAACGGAACAAATCTGGACAGAGAATGACTTTGACGAGTTCAGAGAAGAAGGCTTCAGACGATCAAACATCTCCGAGCTAAAGGAGGAAGTTCGAACCCATGGCAAAGAAGTTAAAAACCTTGAAAAAATATTAGACGAATGACTAACTAGAATAACCAATGCAGAGAAGTCCTTAAAGGACCTGATGGAGCTGAAAACCATGGCACGATCACTACGTGACGAATGCACAAGCTTCAGTTGCCAATTCGATCAACTAGAAGAAAGGGTATCAGTGATTGAAGATCAAATGAATGAAATGGAGTGAGAAGAGAAGTTTAGAGAAAAAAAAAATTAAATGAACAAAGCCTCCAAGAAATATGGGACTATGTGAGAAGACCAAATCTACATCTGACTGGCGTACCTGAAAGTGACAGGGAGAATGGAACCAAGCTGGAAAACACTCTGCAGGATATTATCCAGGAGAACTTCCCCAATCTAGCAAGGCAGGCCAACATTCACATTCAGGAAATACAGAAAATGCCACAAAAGATACTCCTCAAGAAAAGCAACTCCAATACACATAATTGTCAGATTCACCAAAGTTGAAATGAAGGAAAAAATCTTAAGGGCAGCCAGAGAGAAAGGTCGGGTTACCCACAAAGGGAAGCCCATCAGACAAACCGCGGATCTCTCGGCAGAAACTGTACAAGCCAGAAGAGAGTGGAGGCCAATATTCAAAATTCTAAAAGAAAATAATTTTCAATCCAGAATTTCATATCCAGCCAAACTAAGCTTCATAAGTGAAGGAGAAACAAAATCCTTTACAGACAAGAAATGCTGAGAGATTTTATCACCACCAGGCCTGCCCTACAAGAGCTCCTAAAGGAAGCACTAAACATGGAAAGGAACAACCAGTACCAGCCACTGCAAAAACATGCCAAATTGTAAAGACCTTCAATGCTAGAAAGAAACCGCATCAACTAACGAGCAAAATAACCAGCCAACGTCATAATGACAGGATCAAATTCACACATAACAATATTAACCTTAAATGTAAATGGGCTAAATGCTTCAATTAAAAGACACAGACTGGCAAATTGGATAAAGAGTCAAGACCCATCAGTGTACTGTATTCAGGAAACTCATCTCATGTGTAGAGACACACATAGGCTCAGAATAAAGGGATGGAGGAAGATCTACCAAGCAAATGGAAAACAAAAAAAGGCAGTGGTTGCAATCCTAGTCTCTGATAAAACAAACTTTAAACCAACAAAGATCAAAAGAGACAAAGAAGGCCATTACATACTGGTAAACAGATCAATTCAACAAGAAGAGCTAAATATCCTAAATATATATGCACCCAATACAGGAGCACCCAGATTCATAAAGCAAGTCCTTAGAGATCTACAAAGAGACTTAGACTCCCACACAATAATAATGGGAGACTTTAACACCCCACTGTCAACATTAGACAGATCAACGAGACAGAAAGTTAACAAGGATATCCAGGAATTGAACTCAGCTCTGCACCAAGCGGACCTAATAGGCATCTACAGAACTCTCCACCCCAAATCAACAGAATATACATTCTTCTCAGCACCACACCGCACTTATTCCAAAATTGACCACATAGTTGGAAGTAAAGCACTCCTCAGCAAATGTAAAAGAACAGAAATTATAACAAACTGTCTCTCAGACCACAGTGCAATCAAACAAGAACTCAGAATTAAGAAACTCACTCAAAACCACTCAAATACATGGAAACTGAACAACCTGCTCCTGAATGACTACTGGGTACATAACGAAATGAAGGCAGAAATAAAGATGTTCTTTGAAACCAAGGAGAACAAAGACACAACATACCAGAATCTCTGGGACACATTTAAAGCAGTGTGTAGAGGGAAATTTATAGCACTAAATGCCCACAAGAGAAAGCAGGAAAGATCTAAAATGGACACCCTAACATCACAGTTAAAAGAACTGGAGAAGCAAGAGCAAACACATTCAAAAGCTAGCAGAAGGCAAGAAATAACTAAGATCAGAGCAGAACTGAAGGAAATAGAGACACAAAAAAACCCTTCAAAAAATCCACGAATCCAGGAGCTGGTTTTTTGAAAAGATCAACAAAATTGATAGACCACTAGCAAGACTAATAAAGAAGAAAAGAGAGAAGAATCAAATAGACGCAATAAAAAATTGATAAAGGGGATATCACCACCAATCCAACAGAAATACAAACCACCATCAGAGAATACTATAAACACCTCTATGCAAATAAACTAGAAAATCCAGAAGAAATGTATAAATTCCTGGATACATACACCCTCCCAAGACTAAACCAGGAAGAAGTTGAATCCCTGAATAGACCAATAACAGGCTCTGAAATTGAGGCAATAATTCATAGCATACCAACCAAAAAAAAGTCCAGGACCAGACGTATTCACAGCCAAATTCTACCAGAGGTACAAGGAGGAGCTGGTACCATTCCTGAAACTATTCCTATTAATAGAAAAAGAGGGAATCCTCCCTAACTCATTTTATGTGGTCAGCATCATCCTGATACCAAAGCCTGGCAGGGACAAAACAAAAAAAAGAGAACTTTAGACCAATATCCCTGATGAACATTGATGTAAAAATCCTCAATAAGATACTGGCAAACCGAATCCAGTAGCACGTCAAAAAGCTTATCCAACATGATCAAGTGGGCTTCATCCCTGGGATGCAAGCCTGGTTCAACATATGCAAATCAATAAACGTAACCCAGCATATAAACAGAACCAATGACAAAAACCACATGATTATCTCAAGAGATGCAGAAAAGGCCTTTGACAAAATTCAACAGCCCTTCATGCTAAAACCTCTCAATAAATTAGGTACTGATGGGACATATCTCAAAATAATTAGAGCTATTTATGACAAACCCACAGCCAACATCATACTGAATGGGCCAAAACTGGAAGCATTCCCTTTGAAAACTGGCAAAAGACAGGGATGCCCTCTCTCACCACTCCTATTCAACATAGTGTTGGAAGTTCTGGCCAAGACAATCAGGCAGGAGAAAGAAATAAAGGGTATTCGATTAGGAAAAGAGGAAGTCAAATTGCCCCTGTTTGCAGATGACATGATTGTGTATTTAGAAAACCCAATCGTCTCAGCCCAAAATCTCCTTAAGCTGATAAGCAACTTCAGCAAAGTCTCAGGATACAAAATCAATGTGCAAAAATCACAAGCATTCTTATACACAAATAAAAGAGAAACAGAGAGCCAAATCATGAGTGAACTCCCATTCACAATTGCTTCAAAGAGAATAAAATACCTAGGAATCCAACTTACAAGGGATGTGAAGGACCTCTTCAAGGAGAACTACAAACCACTGCTCAACGAAATAAAAGAGGACACAAAGAAATGGAAGAACATTCCATGCTCATGGATAGGAAGAAATCAATAGCGTGAAAATGGTCATACTGCCCAAGGTAATTTATAGATTCAATGCCATCCCCAACAAGCTACCAATGACTTTCTTCACAGAATTGGAAAAAACTACTTTAAAGTTCATGTGGAACCAAAAAAGAGCCCGCATTGCAAAGTCAATCCTAAGCCAAAAGAACAAAGCTGGAGGAATCACGCTACCTGACTTCAAACTATACTACAAGGCTACAGTAACCAAAACAGCATGGTACTGGTACCAAAATGGATATCTAGACCAATGGAACAGAACAGAGCCCTCAGAAATAATACCACACGTCTACAACCATCTGATCTTGGACAAACCTGACAAAAACTAGAAATGGGGAAAGGATTCCCTATTTAATAAATGGTGCTGAGAAAACTGGCTAGCCATATGTAGAAAGCTAAAACTGGATCCCTTCCTTACACCTTATACAAAAATTAACTCAAGATGGATTAAAGACTTAAATGTTAGACCTAAAACCATAAAAACCCTAGAAGAAAACCTAGGCAATACCATTCAGGACATAGGCGTGGGCAAGGACTTCATGTCTAAAACACCAAAAGCAAAGGCAACAAAAGCCAAAATTGACAAATGGGATCTAATTAAACTAAAGAGCTTCTGCACAGCAAAAGAAACTACCATCAGACTGAACAGGCAACCTACAGAATGGGAGAAAATTTTTGCAATCTACTCATCTGACAAAGGGCTAATATACAGAATCTACAAAGAGCTCAAACAAATTTACAAGAAAAGAACAAACAACCCCATCAAAAAGTGGGTGAAGGATATGAACAGACACTCCTCAAAAAAAGACATTTATGTGGCCAACAGATACATGAAAAAATGCTCATCATCACAGAAATGCAAATCAAGACCACAGTGAGATACCATCTCACACCAGTTAGAATGGCCATCATTAAAAAATCAGGAAACAACAGGTGCTGGAGACGATGTAAGAAATAGGAACACTTTTACACTGTTGGTGGGACTGTAAACTAGTTCAACCATTGTGGAAGACAGTGTGGCGATTCCTCAAGGATCTAGAACTGGAAATACCATTTGACCCAGCCATCCCATTACTGGGTATATACCCAAATGATTATAAATCATGCTGCTATGAAGACACATGCACACTTATGTTTATTGTGGCACTATTCACAATAGCAAACACTTGGAACCAACCCAAATGTCCATCAATAATAGACTAGATTAAGAAAATGTGGCACATATATACCACGGAATACTATGCAGCCGTAAAAAAGGATGAGTTCATTTCCTTTGTAGGGACATGGATAAAGCTGGAAACCATCATTCTCAGCAAACTATCGCAAGAACAAAAAACCAGACACCACATGTTCTCACTCATAAGTGGGAATTTAACAATGAGAACACTTGGACACAGGAAGGGGAACATCACACACCAGGACCTGTTGTGGGGTAGGGGGAGGGGGAAGGGATAGCATTAGGAGATATACTTAATGTAAATGATGAGTTAATGGGTGCAGTACACCAACATGGCACATGTATACATATGTAACAAACCTGCACATTGTGCACATGTACCCTAGAACTTAAAGTTTAAAAAAAAGTTAAAAAAAAGATGTTTCTAACACATCTCAACTTAAGATATTTGCTAAATTTTGTTTTAAAATATTGAAATGTATGTACAATTTTTTTTCCTGAGCCAATAAAGGAAGCATAACAGAAAATACGTTTTTCAAAAAATAAATGTCTTTGGTAAAAATAATGTTTTATGAAAAACAATACAAATATAATCGCTGAAAATTAGACTGTGCAAGAATGAATCTCTTCTATTACAACATTCATTGGCAAATGATTACGACAACAATTTGTGGCAGAAAATGCAGAAAAGCGATATAGGATGTTATTGATACAGTTAACGTAATTAAAACAAGATTTCCTTGATGATTGTAAAAGAAATTTACTAATAGCTTGTAATAATGCTCAGAATTTTTGTGAAAATCTGTTGTACTCAGATATTCACTATTGACCTTCTGGAACTCATGTGTTGCTAAACTCAAAGAAATGTAACACCTTTTTTAAAAACAACAACAACAAGCAAGTGTTTCAAATTTGCTGACATTTTCTGGGCTGACAGTAGTTTCTCAGTCATATGCTATTTAGCTTAACATTTTAGAACATAGTTACTTCATCTATCCTTTTATAGCAAAAATGCTCTTTGATATTTGACAAATACCTCCTTTTTGTATGTAGCTTGTAAAAGTAATGATAATTTTTAATGAATATTTAGAAACGTTTCCATCAAATATTTGAGTATTTGATTTTGTAACTAAACACACAGTATTTCTGATCTCCATCTTTCAAATATGTGGAAGCAAACTTTTAATAATTATTTTAGAAGCAAAATTTCTAGGTCTTCTAAATAACTATTTTAGTGAATTTTAAATTACTCTGTTTAACATAACAAATTTAAGACATTTAAATTAGTTAAAAAAAAAGACATCAAGGAACATGGAAATTAACCAACCACATTTCAACAAAAGCTTTTGTATTATAGTATCAATACTTACTCATTGTACTCAACAAATTAATTATTTCATTTGAATTAATATTTTACAAGGCAGCTGTGTCAATTACATCACACAAGTTGTTTTCCATGCGTGTGAAAGTAATGTTTAGATTATACTATAGTCAAATGTGCAATACCATTTTGTCTAATAAAATGTGTATGTATCTTAATTTTAAAAATAATTTATTGTTAAAAATTGCTAACAATCATCTGAGCCTTCAGCGAGTTGTAATCTTTTTGATGGTTGAGAGTCTTGCCTCAATGTTGATAGCTGCCTACTGATCAGAGTGGTGGTTGATGTGAATTGGGGTTGCTGTAACAATTTACTAAAATGAGACAATGATTAAGTTTGCCACATCAATTGATGCTTCCTTTCATGAAAGATTTCTCTGTAGCATGCGATGCTGTTTGCTATTATTTTTACCATAGCAGAATTTGTTTCAAAATTTTGAATCCTTTCAAACCACATCTCTCCTACGTTTATCGAATATTCTAAATCATTTGTTGTCATTTCAGCAATGTTCACAGCCTCTTCATCAGGAATGATTTCATCTCAAGAAACCACTTTCTTTGTTCATTTCTAGATGACTTATAATACCTAACACAATGTAAATGCTATGTAAACAGTTGTTATCCTGCATTGTATAGAGAGTAATGGTAAGGAAAAAAAGTCTATCTATGTTCAGTACAGACAGAATATTTTTTCAAATATTTTCAATATATGTTTGGTTGAATTGATGGATGCTTAACCCATGGATACAAAAGGCCAACTGCTACTGATTTTTGCACTCATATTTCTATGTATAATCAAAAGAATAGGAAGTTTGTCATTTATTTTTCTAAAGTCACATTAGACTTCTATCTGGTCTCCTAGACCTGTGGTGAGGCCAACTCCTTCTAAAGCCCTTTCATTGAGAGCATATCAGAAAAGCCAGACAGAAAGTGGTATATTGATTATTGCAGTTTGTTTATCCATTCACTTGGAGCTAAAAGTAGTTATTGCTTTTATTTGTTTTAGGCTCCTCAGAAACAGCTTTTAGGTAGACATCATTAATAGTCACATCATTTTTAAATATGAAGGT
Organism: Hylobates moloch; assembly: GCF_009828535.3. Lineage (NCBI taxonomy): Eukaryota > Metazoa > Chordata > Mammalia > Primates > Hylobatidae > Hylobates > Hylobates moloch. Next base: position 153,375,454 of record NW_026652279.1, read on the forward strand.
TTGCAAGCTAAATACAAGGTCCAGAAGTAAATGTAAGCAAGAATGAATTCAACACAAGATATGGAGATGCATAAGGATGAATAACATTGAAAACCTTTTAAAGCCCTTCTTTATTTCAGTTAATGACCAATGCTTGGGTTTCTAAGTGTATTGAAAAATAAAGAAAGGTTGAGTGGGGCTTATCAGCTAAGAAAAACAAGTTCATGCATTGAATTTTGTGCCATCTTAAATGCAAATGATTATTAAAGCAGCTATGACTGAAAGGTCATACCATCGCATGGCACATTACTGCGATTGATTCTGCACAGTCTCAGTAGCCCTCCCATTGATATTCTTCAGTCATTTCACAGTGGATGATTTCTGTTTGGCCTACTACTTGCTAATTATTTATGAATTTCTGCTGTTATTGCTACCATTTGTTTAATGGAATCTACACAGTGGAGAGATTTTGCTCTGTTTATCATAGTACTCTGAATTGTAAATAACGGATTCAGAGAAGAAACATGTCACCTGTTTTCAAGTGAGCATATGAACTGCCTCATTTGAAGATACCATTTAATATAATGAAGCAACTGGGAGAATCAAAATGAATCAGAAGTAGATAGATTCAAGTGTGTGTGTGTGTGTGTGTGTGTGTGTGTGTGTCTGTGTGTGAGAAACAATAACCAGAAAAGCTTAGAAGATACTATGGATGACAGTAATAAGTATATGAGAAGAGAAAACTGTAGCATAAATATAATGGCAGAAAGTTAAATGTTTCTAATATGTCTACCTGGTTGAAATCATAATAGAGATTCCACCTAGTATACTTAATTATATCTCTAAAGGGACTACTGCAAAAGATAAGGACAGTTTCTGTCAGAGCAGACAGTCATTTGATGCAATCTTTTCTCTTCTTCCGAAATAACTGCCAAAGGAAAAGTGAAGGGAGCTCACTTCTGTCACTAGCTGATGGTGATCTTACCCATGAGAGCTAATCCTGCCAGAAATTTGCTCTGATCCCAATATTGACAGCTATATACTCCTCTGTATTTAAACTCTTCCTTATCAACTCCTTCATTAGGCACAATGTTTACTGTTCTTTCCAGTGTTAAGCATTGAATGTCTCTTTACTACCTTGATGCTCTATCAGGTATCATTGCAATTTCTATAATGAAATCTCCAACTTCTCACTGTTCACTACCCCTTGATTACATAAACATGTTCAAGTATCTCCTGTCTTAAATGTTACTGCAGAACACAGAAAACCTTCCTTGACTTCATGCTCCCCATTATGTAATATTCATTCATTTGTTCTTTTATTCAACAAACTTTGTTTTGCAAACCTATTGTGGTCCAGATATTTTTCCAAAGTATGGAAATATAGACATATAGAACAATAAATATGCAGATATTGGGAGAAAATGGAAGGTAATTAACAGCAATAAGAAAAATATGATAAATGTTGATAGAAAGGCCAATTGGGCCGTCAGCGAATGAGAATTAATGCTAAAAAATTTGTGCTGTCATAACCTGGGGTCAGAGTGCTCCTGGCACTCACTAGCTCCATAGATAGTGTCATGACCTCCAACCCCAAAAGAAGTTTTGACATATTTGAAAAACAGAAATAAGTCCAGTGTGGGTGAAAGACGTGTGTAATGGGGTACATGAGAAAAGTCCGACAGGAGAGCAGGAGCCAGGTCGCACAGGACCTTGTAAGGTGGGACCTTATAGGGTATGGAACGTTGCTTTTATTTTAAGTATAAATGGGAAGACATAGAAGGATTTTAAAGAGGAAATGCAGATGACCTAATTAGACCTTTTAGTCATGACTTAGGATGTTTTAGGGGGATGGATACCAAGGAAAGAATAGAAACAGGAAAACCAATTAGAAGACTTCAGAGGTTTTAGGAGACTAGAGATAATATTTATATTATTTTTATTATTAAAGTAAATATAGACAAGTGAAAGATTTGAAATGTGTTTTGGGTTTAAAATTATCAAGACATCTTGAAGAGGTAGGTATTAAATATAATGGAAATCTAGGCAGTAAGTATAACCTTAAGCTGTTAGTTCGAGTAACTGGGTACATAATAATAACTGTGCTTGTGATGGAGATGCAAAAGTACAGATGAGGCACAAGTGTAAGAAAGAATCAAGAGATGTGTTCGCTCATGCTTTCTAAATTTAAGGCAATATAATTCTGGAACTTGAGTGAGTGGTCAGGGCTGGACTTACAAATTTAGAGTAAATATTTAAACCTAAAGATCCCAAAATATATGAGATTCTGTGGGATTAAAAAAAAAAAAAGAAAGAAAAAACATCAACAGGCAAAGAGAGCCCAAAGTAGAACTCTAGGACATTCCATACTTATACGTCCAACAGAGGAGGAAAAGGCAAGCAGTGTGAAAAAAATTTAGAAGTGGTATCATAGAAGAGCAGAGGATGGTTAATAGCCAAAACTGTCAATCATGTTGGATGCTGCTAAGAGGACAAGTAAAATAGGGTGTAAGGTGTGGCTATTGCATTTGGAAAAACAAAGGTCACTGGTGAGCTTGAGAAGAGTAAAATCACGGCAGTAATGGATAGGTAATGTCAGGTAGAGTGAGTCCAAAAACCTGGGAGGGAAGAAGGAGGTGGAGATGGTTATTACAACTCTCTTATTAAATTTTGCTGTGAAGAAAACAGCTTAGTTTATAAAGCTGCTATCTCTATATCATTATTTTCAATAGAACTTATTGCAACCACTTCCACTAAGACACTTTCGAACGGCCTTTAAATGCATTACTTTCATGAGCTTAAATACTAAATTTTTCTTAACTTTGATTCATTAGGTTTAGATTAGTTTCTATAACATAGAGAAAATTACTAATTTCAAGCTACAAATAGATAAGAAAAATACCGGTTAAAGAAAATATTTAAGTGTGACTTAGTTGTGATATAAAAGCTATTTTCCCCTGAATTTAATGAAAATAGTTAAACTATCATTAGGTAGTTAATCAACGCTATTCCAATGTTGATTCATTCAATAATAATTTTGAGTATAAAAATTGAATTTTTATTGTCACTGCAATGTGAAACTTAGGGAAAAATGAGTTAATGTGAAATATCTGTCTATTCCAAATATGCTAATCACTAGAGAATTGAAACCTAAAATATCCAATAAAGGCAGTCTCTGGGCCCAACAATGCCAATTTTGAGCTTCTGCAAAAACTGTAAAATATTGTACATTTTAGTATGGGAATGCTGTACTAAATCTACCCGTTATTTCTATTTCTCATTGTCTTAATTTTCCAGGCATTATTAACTTTGGCTGCATTTTTATGAACTTTCAAAAAGAGGCTTTTGGCCATGCAGGTCCTTTTGACTAATGTAAGTCATGCCAATCAGAATAAAAATTGGCTTAGCTTACAGAGTTCCTTTATGAAAGGAGCCTTGTAGAACTCTATGATAAGTCCATTTTTATGACATTCCTTTCAGAATTTTAACTACAGAGTTTTCTTTTTTTATTGTGGGATACAATTTATATTAATGTCTAGTATCTCTGTCTCTAAATGATAAGGTATGTATTGGAATTAAGCTTTTCAGGACGTATCAAAATTTAAGTGATTTATATAAATAGTATATTCTTGATGAAGTGATCTATTAAAACCTTAAATTAACTCACTGTCTTCAATAAATGCTTAATAGATGTTCTAAGGAAAGGAACTTTTGGACTGTAACATGAATTTTAAATTTAATTTAATAAGGTAAATGTTCAAGTGTTAAGTGTTCTTTAAGCAGAAGCAGTTTAAAAATTGAGTTCTATTTTAGTAGTGCTTTAAATATGTCATTAAAATAATTCTTTCTTAATAGGGTACCCATATTTTATAAAATTTTTATAAAATAGGGTTAGACTATTTTCTTGAAATAAATAGGCACTTAGCAATGATCATAAAGCTTACAACTTATGCCTTTTGCAGAATAAGAACTGTGAAAATCTAATGAAGTAAATTTTAGCTTAAGTGGGATGTACTGAATTATTACTACACCAGTGTCAATCCATTTTACATTGGAAAAAAAGATTACTATCTGCCAGTTATATTTGCGTGTTCTCTTTAAGGTAGAACATTTAAGACTGAATCTTGCTTTTTAGAATACTTCATAAAAAAAACAAGACTTCAAAATATTGAGTTGTTAATTGAAAAGATATGTAATGCAGATTAGGATATTTTAACAAACAGTTAAAATTTTGCCTTCCTGCCTAATATTTTAAAATTCTCAGTGCAAAGGGCCTCAAATCAATAATTTTCATGGATTCAATATGGCAATTAGGATGAGTCTTAAAGACATTGAATCTATGAAAATAAAACAGCCTTCACCTTAAGATTTATTGAAGATTTTACATTGTACAAAGCAAACAAATGAACTCCAATACCAACATACACAAAAAGATATTATGGAATATTATTTAAGGTCTAATAATAAACGTATTTTTACATATCAAATCTCAAATAATTGAAGAATTAATGATCAAATCAGCAACACACATAATGACATAAGCTACAAAAAGAATAGTAACTGTCTCTAGGTGGCTTAATATAATACAGTAATGTAACCAGCTGGCAAGTAACCTGCTGTTTAGCTGCTCTGCCCACTCCAACCCCCAGAATTCTGATCACAGTTCTCAGCTGGACTTACGTAATTTAAATATTCTTCCTAAACTATATAAGAAAACACTTTTAACTTAGAATTTTACAAGTACAACACAAATATTAAGAAAAATTATGATCACACCATAGAACTATTCATATTAAGCTAAATTGCCAACACATTATAAATATGGCTGGGCATGATGGCTCTCACCTGTAATCACAGCAGTTTGGGAGGCTGAGGCGGAGGGATCACTTGAGCTCATGAGTCCAAGACCAACCTGGGCAACATGGAAGAACCCCGTCTCTACTGTAAATTTAAAAAATTGGCCTGGCATGGTAGTGTGCACCTGTAGTCCCAGCTACTCTGGGGGCTGAGGAGGGAGGATTGCTTGAGCCCAGGAGGTAGTTGCAGTGAGCTCTCATCATGCCACTGCACCCTAGCCTGGATGGCAGAGCAAAACCCTGTCTCAAAACAAAAAACCTAGAACAAAACAACAACATAATAATATGCAGCATTGTCCTAAGCATCATATCAAATTTCTCATTACTGGAGAATTTATAGAACACTTACAGATTTTAGACTGGGAGGTGAGCTATTATATAAAACACACAGTGAAATCTTAGGAGCTTCCATGTTAAAAAGTGCTACTTTTTTCATCACACATTAGTTCAATTTAGAGCATATGGATTAGGGTCAAGGTGGAGGGGAGGGCTCAGCTCTCTGCATTTATTCAAGAACACATCTAGTGCCACTGCCATCCACCCACTAAAGCCTCAGAGTTCCCCACTGTATTTTGTCAGTGCAGCCAGTGGAGGCAAGAAAAAAAAGAAAACATGAAGAATGGCATTGAAGTTTCTTTGTTTTGCTTTTATTTTTGTTTTTCCATGTCTGAAAGTAGAATACATACTTCCGGCCAATTATATTGGTTAGAACTCCGTCCTGTGGCCTCAGACAAGTACACAGAAGCCTGGGAAATGCAGTCTACTTGTGTACCGAAGAGGAAAATGGTTTGATAGGCCCAAGGCATTATCTCTAACATTCAAGGTTTCCAATTTAAGTAAAATATTTGGGTTGAGTTCTTTATTTTTCCTATGTCAAGCACCATTTTCACACCCTCACGTGTGAATAAATGCCTTCCACCATACCTTCTTAAGAACTCATACTTGTGCACATTTCTGTATGTCTCTCCTACTACTACCTTATTTCAGGTTCTTACTCTTTCTAACTGAGATTAATGAATCATTACATAAACGACGATCTTCCTCTGAATGCTTTCCAGGGATCTCCGTATAGATTCCCAAGTGATCTTTTGAAAAGCACACATGATCCTGTCACTTTCTGCTTAAATCCTTCAACAGTTACCTTCCTCTATAGCAAAAGCCGGAATACTGAGCAGGTAATATAAATACCTAAATCCTTAGCACAATATGACAGAAATGGAAGTTTCTAATGTCAAGGCTTTCATTGTAGAATCTTTCTCGTTGTGCCACATTTTAGATGTTGAAACTTGGCAGATTTTTTTCTGAAGCCAAAGCCTGTATTCTTTTTCTACTCTGACAGGTGATAAGTTAATGCGAGCCATCCATAATCTCATTGATCTCAAGCAATCATACCCATGTAATAAAAGATTAATATTAGGTAAGGATATTGTCACAACAGAGATTTTGGCTATGTAAATCTGAGTAATACATGCTTGGATATTGAATAGATCACTAGTTTTAGGATATACTACTTTTACTGGATTGCTACAATGAATATGTATATATTTAAAATATAGAGAGAGAAATATGAAAAAAAAATATATTTCATTGTATGCAATCCAGTAAAACTAATACACTAAATATACATATTTCTGTATATATATTCATATAAAGAGATATATGTTTATATAGATATGTATGTATACATATGCATCTTTTTATATATAAAGATACATACAGTATGTGTCTGTATAAACAGATTAAATCTTATGATCACCTTCATCAGATCTTGCCAGAAATGAATGCCCCACACCACATGCTCTGCCTTGTTCAGTTCAAAAACCATTCCTCAAACTCTTCTGCTCCTATTCCAGGTTATGCTAGGATTCCATTGCCTCTGTTGACAACGAAGACTGACATTCTATGCGTACTGATCTCCACTGTCAGCGATCAGGGCTGCTGCCGTCTCTCTGGTTTCCTGAGGGAAGGATATACTACCGTTTTTATATTATGTTTTGTCATGAATTATGTTGTCCTAAGGGCAGGAGTAATATGGTTATCATTTCACACAGTCCAACTGAAATCAGTTTGACATTTTTCATTTAAAAGTAATCAAATTTGGACATTGGATAGTACAGTGTCATTAAGTTACCTGTTAACTCTTGCACCTCCCCAGATGCACTTTAGAGAATTTTATATGGTTGCTTCTTTTTCTCAACCTGGGACTACTTCTAATTAAAGGCAGGTGGCTCACTCACCCCCTATATCCACATCTCCAGCCTGCAAATAAAAATCTATCACTGACTTCCAAAGAAAAGAGGAAGTTTCCATTGCCCAGTTTCTTAAATCCCCATTTAATTCCTCAGAAGTGACACAAATGACAATTTCTTTTAGGGAAAATCCCTATCCACAGGGCTGCAGTTTAGCTCTTTGACCTCAGAAGATAATCATACACATAACTCAAACATTCATTCATTAATTCAATATATGTATTATATACCAACTGTGAACTAGACATTGATGATTATTAAAATCGTGAAAACAAACTAATCTCATTGAACTTACTTTCTAGGAGGAGTAGATGATCATAAATAAAAATATTTCATCCAATAGATTTTGATGAAAGACAAAAGATGATGTAAGTGGTTTATAATTTATGGAACAGTCAAAATAGTATAATATCCAAATGTAGGTTACTAAATCCCAAATAAATACAAAACACTGTATGTGACACCAAATAGGATTGCTGCAAGCTGGCACCAATGCTTTTTTTTCACTTATCAGAGGATCCCCCAAAGGACTGAAGTCTAATCTTTTTCCTTTTCATTTTATAATCTCTAAATCTGGCTTATTCAGGGATTTGTAAAATTATGGTAATATAGCATGAACTATATGAAGACTTAGTTATTTTCACTGGGGTTTCAGGTCCAAACCTCTCCATTGCTTATTCATATTTTCAAGAGTGGTTATTTAACATTCTTATTTCATTTTGCTTTAGGGCCCAATACACTAATTTATTTGTAAAACACAACATCTTTTGCAAAATGAAAGAACATATAACAAACAGTTATAAACAATCAAAACAATGTGGGTTTAGGTAGATCCTAAGTGGCAGTTTTATTAAGCTGACATTTTTTTAAACTTATTATTAATTTGGCAAGTACTAACAATCCTTTCTATATGACAGTCTCATTTGATGACAAATTACAGAATAATTATTACTGCTTTATGGAAAAAATATATTCTTCAGTATAAATGCAGTTTTAAAAAGTTGGTTCATTTCTTCTTGATATTTATTATATCATAGGAATTTATTTCAAATTTTATTACAGAATCCAATGGGAAAAATAATTTAATATGCAAACATTTACCTTAAAAGTACTTTTTAAATAAAATACGTATGATGAAAATACATATAAAAATGTAAAGTTAACTTCCACCTTTATTTTATCTTACTATATGTTCTCGTACTATAGGTTTTGTATGTTCATTTGTTTTTTTGTTTTTTTGAGCTAGCAAGCATATCTTGATAAATTGTGAAATGCCCCTTCAATTCTTTACTTTTTTCCTGAATCTTCTAATTCTTTCTTCATTAATATTACCATCAGAACATTGCTTTATAATGGGAATATTCATTTGCTTGTATTATTATTGTGTCTAAACATTGTACTGAAGGAAAGAAGCTAACATATTATGCTGAAACCCGCAAATATAGCTTTGGGTATTAAATATAAGCATGTTTTTTACATAAGAGTGAATTTTGGTACCTAAAACAGGTATCTCCTCAGCCCCACGTCTTGGTTTAACACGTGCTCGGCAGAAACTCAAGCCCCATAGCGTTAAATAGAGGGTAAGTGTATGTTTCAAAAGATCTCGTTGGAAGGTTTTCATCAGAAGAAATACAGTCTGGTATCAAAGCCATTGCTTTGTGAGAGCAAAAGGACTAGACAGAGGAAAGGAAGATTAATGGGAATTCCTGATGGGGGGCTCAACTTTTTTATTTCCTTCCTTTTTATTATAGGAACCACATCTTTTTCAGGGTCCTTGGAGAATATTTAAGATTGGAACTGTTTACGTTATTAATAAAACTTTCACACAAGCTAGATTTGCAATTCATAAACCTAACTAAAGGTGTGAATTTTCTTCATAACAAAGCCTTTTCCTCCAATACTACTTGGGTGCTGATACTAAATGATAGAAACAGATCTGGTGAGGTGGCTTATGCCTGTAATCCCAGCACTTTGGGAAGCTTAAGTGAGAAGATCACTTGAGGCCATTAGATCAAGACCAGCCTGGGCAATATAGTGAGATCTTATCTCTATAAAAAAGTTTAAAAAAAAATAGCTGAGCTGGGTGCCACTCTGTTCTCCCAGCTACTTGGGAGGTTGAGATAGGATGGTCGCTTGAGCCTGGGAGGAAAAGGTTGCAGTGAACATGGCACTGCACTCCAGCCTGGGTGACAGAGTGCAACTCTATCTCCAATAAATAGATGACAGAAGTCAAGTTCCTTAAAATACAGTTTTGTCCTATACAACTTTTTTCTTTTCTCAAGGCCTTTCACCTTGGAAGAATATACTTCTGCACCAAGTAAGAACAGCGACAAAAAAGTTGGGCAAACGAGGATGATGGCATGTAATCATTTATTTTATATGTGTTCTGTCTCATGACAGTAACTTCCTAGACAGCATTTTTCACACATAACATTCTACATGTATTTCACAGCATTTAATGGAAGGCAGAATCATTACCAGATTTTTTAGGTAGAAAATGGAATTTTTGGTAAGGTGGGAAAATTCCCTGGACCTTTACTGCAAGATATTAATTCAAGTCGCTTTTAGTGAGCATTTCATGTAAGATTGTGTGATATATTCTCTGTACTCAAAAAGCTTACAAGTAGTAGAGGAAACGAAATATGAATTAAGCAGTAAAATGAGATGGTATTGAATCAAATTTTTAAAAGGATTATGTATTAAGATATAAAACAATTCACGAATGGTACAAGATTAAAAACAATATGTCAAAACATATAGTACAAGAAATAATAGCTAGAGGAGGATGGGAAAGGAGAAACAAACACATCCAAAGGTTTAAGGAAGAAAGCCATATTAGTTTTCAGCTATACTTCCAAAGATACCTATGTAATCATTTCCTTGATCTTAGATTGAATCTTTCTGTGCTCAATTCTGGCCCACAGAGTCAAATGAGATTATTAGAGTTCTATCAAAATTCATCAAATTGCAAAGAACAAGAACCCATTTAAATTAGGTTAGTTTCAAAGGGTTACTTTGAATAATTCTGGGAGATGTCGCAGACTTCCATGGTCAGGAATGTGGCTGGGCTTCATGGAGTAAGCCATGAAGACCTATGGTGCTGCGGCTTCTCCCTTTGTTGTTTCATCTCTGAGTCCATATGTTTTTCGTGTCTGCTTCATTCTACTCTTTGTTAATTAATCATTCTCTTCAGTTCATGCACATGCATGCTACCAAAACACCAAGGGTTCCGTCTAGGTCTTCCTGCTTGCTGTGCAGAAAGGCAATCACTGAGACAGCAACTACTGCCAGGGAAGAGGCTTTCATCAGGCGCTGCAACCCAGGAGACTGGAGCTCAGCCTCAAATCCATCTCCCTGACTGACTAAAACTAGGGGTTTATATAGAGGGAAAGAAAACAGGAACTGGGGGGGGGGGGGGGGGGGGGTCCAGAAGCAATCGTGATGAATGAGGGTTCTGGCATCTCATTGGAGGCAGTGATTTCGTGAGTTTCTGTTCTTTGACACTTTTTGAGAGGCCTGAGAATAAGTTCTTGAGGAAGGAACTCAAATAAAACAAATACAAATTTTAAGCTTTAAGACTAGAATAGTCTATTTCTATGTTTATTTAAAAAAACCTGTCTATGGGACTGTTGGGTTGGTTTCATATGATTCTCTTTGCCAATAACTAACTCTGCACATAGCTTTTATTTGCCATAGAAATTTCATACTGAAACACGACATTCGCTTGCACTTGTATATTAGAAATGGAAACAACAAGGCATGGAGGTTGGAATATAGCAAGTTTGAGGACAATATAAAAACTCACCTCAATGGAATAGTGTGAGCATTGATAATCATTATCTTAATCAAAATATGTATTAAGATGCAAGCATGAAAAACTGTTTGCAAAAATTAGACAAGGAGCAGATATATTTAATAGTGAATTTTCAGGATATGTTTTTTCATGTAACATTAGCTTACCAGAATATTAATAGTTATTATATGGAAAATGGATGAGTGTTACAATGTATTTGGGTGTCTTTTACTAAATAATGTTCAAGTTTATTTAATGTGCATCATCTCTGAGCCTTTTGTACACCAATATGTGGTATTATTCCTCATAGTAGATAGTAAAATGCAGCATTTTTAAAATCATTTGACTATAGTTCCCAACTATCTATGTCAGATACATTTCCAATAGTAGTGTTCAGTTAATAGTTTTAATAAATACTGAATATATACACAGATATGTAAATATATGAATGAAAGATGTATACCAATAAAAAGTAGAAGAACCCAATGTTAATTCCACTACTAATAAAAGGGAAACAGATTTGAACAAGGTGCTATTTTAATTAAATTAGCATACTTTTTGTTACAAAGATCAGAATATTCAGAGATAGGCCCTCTCACCTCTGCTGGATTGGAAAGCAGTCTGGTAATTTATACAGATGGCGCTGAGAAAACGTAAACCATTAGATTCCGTAATCCCATTCTAGGTGTCCAGCCTGAGGGAAAAACAAAATGAAAAGAAAGTTTATGAGCAAAGACTTTCATTTTGGCGTTGTTTATAATGATAAAAATCTGAACCAAGTGTTCTCAGGTAGGGAAGTTATTAAATTATGGCATATCTACAAATATAGCCTTGAGTAACCATGAATATCATGGTTTTTGGAGACTGATGATCTGGACAAAGTCTTTTGGTATAAATTTAATTCAAAAAGACCGTAAAATTGTATTTGTATTAATATCATAATTTTGTATACATTAATGATAGAAAAAAGAGTCAAATACGATATATCAAATTTTAATCATTTTATTTTTGTTATGCAGGCTTATTAGTGTATATGTCTGTCTAATTCTTTGTAAGTTTTGATCTCTTGGCATTTTTCAAATCTTCTGCTTTGTTCATATTTATCAAAGAAAATATGTAATGAGGTATATTGCCATTGTTAGCTCTGAAAAGGTTTATATCTCCTTGTTTTTGGCTTTACAATTAACGGATGTTCTAAGAACTGTTACCACATTTAAAATTCCATATCTAAAGCAGTATGAAGAAAAGGTATTCACTTACATTATGTTTTAGCAACTCGTAAACAAGCTTTTAAATGTAAATAGCTGAATGCATATTTCAAAGTTAAAAATTAAAGCATTTTTCAAGTGCAGATTTACAGTAGTGTAGTTGGCATTAGCATCTGTGAAAGAAAATTTATCATGTCAGAAAATAATTGAAATTGTGACTGAAAGGTTCCTAAGAACAACCTTTTTATCTGTGGCTTAAATAAATGCTTTCGATTTCAAAGGCAACTCTAACTGCACCATATAGCTCAAGTGATCAGTAAAAGTAGACAACTGACTTCTTCAAGGAGTTTTAATTTTTATGTGATTTGATCAACTCACAGACTATAAATTCTACTGTCAGAGCTAAACATATGCACAGGCTTATCTGAATTCTTGTATTCCAGGTATCGAGTAAAATATGTTCATGTCACTAGCTTCTTTCAAGTAGTGTTTATCATCATCTCCCTGATTGCCTAATATAAGTTTACAACCAGTCTCCTAGGTGTACTAGTACATTACAGCTCTCCCACAGATATCATAAACAGCGACATCTTTGGTAATGAATGTCAAAATCCTGCCAGCCTAAGAGTATATTATCCATCTCCCTGTCTCACTGCTGACATACCAAGTGAGAAGCTCATTCCAAACTCCTTAGTCAAACAAACCTTAGGATACAAAGTTGACGCTAGTTGCATGAGGAAGGCGTTTTATAAATCCAATCAATTATAAAGACACTGAAAAAGTCTCATCTCAATAGCATCACTGTCTCAGTCTTTTTAATTTTTTTCTTAATTTGTCTCCTATTGTGGAAATTTTTGAAAGGTAGCATTTTAAGGCTAGAAGGAATCTTAAAGATGCTGGTCTGAACATTTAATTTTTCATGTTAAGAAGCTTAAAGAAGAATGAGGTTAATACATTTCTTAAAAATTACACTGGAAGCTGGTGACCTATTTAGAACTACAACTAAAGTGTTTTGACTCCCTGTCTGATGCTAATTTCATTAGACCAGGCTAACTCACCAAATAACTTGAAATTTTCCAAACTAGTCTGTTTAGAGTAATCACATTTTGCATATGTAAAAATGGATTATCTATTTCTCCTAATGCTATCCCTCCCCTTGCAACCCACCCCCCAACAGGCCCCAGTGTGTGATGTTCCCTTCCCTGTGCCCGTATGTTCTCATTGTTCAACTCCAACTTATGAGTGAGAACATGTGGTGTTTGGTTTTCTGTTCCTGTGTTAGTTTGCTGAGAATGATGGTTTTCAGCTTCATCCATGTCCCTGCAAAGGACATGAACTCATTCTTTTTTGTGGCTACATAGTATTCCATGGTGTATATGTGCCACATTTTCTTTATCCAGCCTATCATTGATGGGCATTTTGGTTGGTTCCAAGTCTTTGCTATTGTGAATAGTGTGGCAATAAACATAAGTGTGCATGTGTCTTTATAGCAGAGTGTTTTATAATCCTTTGGGTATATACTTTATATATATATATACACCTTATATATATACTTTATATATATTTTATATATATATATTCTATAGTAGAATGATTTATAATCCTTTGGGTATATAGTAGTATGATTTATAATCCTTTGGGTATATACTCAGTAATGGGATTGCTGGTAAAATGGTATTTCCAGTTCTAGATCCTTGAGGAATCGCCACACTGTCTTCCACAATGGTTGAGCTAATTTACACTCCCACTAACAGCGTAAAGGCGTTCCTATTTCTCCACATCTTCCCAGCATCTGTTGTTTCCTGACTTTTTAATGATCGCCACTCTAACTGGTGTGAGATGATACCTGATGATGGTTTTGATTCCGCATTTCTCTAATGACCAGTGATGATGAGCATTTATTCATGTTTGTTGCCGCATGTCATCTTTTGAAAAGTGTCTGTTCATATCCTTTGCCCACTTTTTGATGGGGTTGTTTATTTTTTTCTTGTACATTTGTTTAAGTTCTTTGTAGATTCTGGATATTAGCCATTTATTAGATGGGTATATTGCAAAAATTTTCTCCCATTCTGTAGCTTGCCTGTTCACTCTGATGATAGTTTTTTCTTTCCCTCTCTCTTTCTTTCCATCCCTCCCTTTCCAACTTTCTCCTTCTTTTGCTTCCTTATAGTCTCCTTTGCCCCAGTACCTTGGTAATATCGGTACTCACCTCTCTATATGCACTTACTTTACAGAACACATTTTGATCATGTCTTCTGTATCATTTTCTCTGGCTTAAACATTTTGAGAAGGATGTACATTGGGACTACTAATTCTTTGCCACCCTAAAGTTTTCTTATTTCATTGGCTTAAATCCAATCAAAGAGCCAAAAAGGTTAGATTTAATTAATAAGTCTATGTAATTGATGGTAAGATTCTTTTCTGAATTTTCTAGATTATTATAGAAACAAACATTTTCTTTAAGAATGCACTTTTAAGGACATTATATCACTAGTTTTAGATAAACTGACTTTGGTTTTTATATTCATTATGTGACTGTTTATAGATGTTGGGGCCTTTCCACATTTGACTTGCAAAATAATATATTGATATAGATTAAAACAGACCAAAAAATCTCCAGCATGCTCATATCTGTTCATCAATATGAAAAGCTGTATCATGAATAATGTGGCAACCTATATAGAGAAAACAATTTTAGACAAATCTATTCAGTAGTTTTCTCTAGCTTCCTAGCTGCATGAGATGTACCTTAAGGTGTTAGACGACTATAAATATGAATGTCATAATAGTAGTCCTATAGAAAAGTATAATCAGGAATTGTGAATTAAATAGAGAGAAAATAATGTGATAAAATATTAGTGTTTGGTGATAAGTTATTTTCTTACCATTGATATTTAATAATGTTAAAAATACATTTAAATTTGATCTAAGCTATATTTACAGAATTGGATCCATTTGCAAATGTCTGGGGTACTTTATTAACTGATTTGACCAGTTTATTTTTGGAATGGCCAGACCAGTGGTCCAATTCAAAACTATTTCATTGATTAGGAAAAAGAGGAGGAAGGTTTTGCAGAAGAAACTTGAGAAGAAAATAATTAATGGCTACATATGCCCTCTATACAAAATTATAATGATAAATACTTCTGGGACTAGGGAAAAGATGGTCTAATGACAACACGTATATTACATTGTAGAGAACTTTTACTTTTGTTGTATGACAATTGTCCTTACAACACCTCAGAATGGTAATCATGTTAATAAAATAATGAGAACACTAATGTCCAACACGACCAGGAGAGTTACCTCATTGGGTGAAGTATGGTAGGTGGACTAGCAGGGAATACTAGCTGGTTCTAAAATGTAAACGTAGAGAGTTACATAAACACTCCTAGAATTCATGGATTCCCATATTGGATATAACAAGTGAAGATTCAATTAAATAAGGACATATACATGTGGTTTATTATAATGATGTTAATTTTAAAATAATGTTTATGAAGATTATGGAATAGTATAGAGAAATACTGAGGTTACAGTATTAAATAGAAAAAAATGTGAAAAATCTTTTAGTAACCACAAGCATATTTTAAAATGTTTCTGAAATGCGTGTAAGGTGGTACATGAAAATGTAGAAATTGAATCCCTTGGGTGTTGCTATGGTATTTGGCAAGGTAGTACAAGATGAATGGCTTTGTATCTATGCAATACTTTCCAGTGTTTTTAAAATATTATATGAAAATGTATTTATTATGGGGAAACAACTTAAAAACATAAACTTGGATGAAATAAAAACATATAATTTGAGAAAAAATCAACTTATTGCATGAAAAGTTAATACATTGATAATTTGCATGCTCCTTTTTTTGTGTTGTGACTGTTAAATTCTTTTTACTCAACTTCATTTGATTTTCTATTATTTTCTTATTTTAGATACTAGTTATATTGTTAACACCCTGCTCTAGAAATAGCCTTTTTTGCTTTGTTAATTATGTCTTTTAATGAACAGAAGTTCTTAATTTTAATGAAACCTACTTTATTGATCTTTTCTGTTATGAAAAGTGTTTTTGGAGAATGTTCATGACCATCTCAGCTTCATGAGTATTTTCTCCTATGATATTTTCTAACTTTTTTTTTTTTTACTTTGCACATGTATGACTACTAGTCCATATGGAATTCATTTTTGTGTCATGTAAATTAGAAATCAAGTTTCATTTTATTTTTTCCACAGGGATATTCAGTTGCTCCAGGACCATTTACCAAAGACATTATTTTTTTACTTCATTCCAGTGGCATGTTTGTGTTAGATTAAATGACTAAATATTTGTAGGTCTACTTCTCAAGTCTTTTCTCTTCCATTGATTTATTTCTCTGTTCTTGCACCAGAAAGGGTCTAACTACTGTTGTTTTATAATAAATTTCCACTTTTAAAATTGTAATTGACACATAACATTTGTATATAATCTGGAATAAAGCATACTATATCAATACCTTTATACCATGTGTAATTATCAAATCAGGGTAATTAGCATATCCATCACCTCATATATTTATCATTTCTTAGTATTGGGAACATTTAATATCCTCTCTCCCACCTATTTGAAAATATACTAAGTTGTTGTTAAATGTAGTCACTCTATGGAACACTAGACTCTATTCCTCCTATCTAGCTGTAATTTTATATCAATTAACCACCCTCACCATATTTATTCCCCTCAATGCCCACCTACCTTTCCCAGTCTCTAGAAACTACCATTCCCCTCTCTGCTTCTATGAGACCAACATTTTCAGCTTCTACATATGAGTGATAACATGTAGTATTTATCTTTCAGTGCCTGGCTCATTGTCACTTGACATAATGTCATCTCTTATCGTTCATCTTTGCAATTTGGTAGTTTTCTGTAGTTATAAGTTTTGATTACTTTGTCTTTCTCATTTGTGCATTTGCTCTACTAATGAGTTTTATATACTTCTGCATTTTTTCACGATGTTAATTATTGTCTTTTCCCTTCCAGATGTAAGACTCACTTGTGCATTTCTTGTACAGCAAACCTACTTGTAATTAATTATCGCAATTTTTGCTTGTCTGGGAAAGACTTTATCTTTCACTCCTGAAGTGTATTTCCGTTAGGTACAGTATTCTTGACTAGCAGTTATTTTTTTCTTTCAGTACTTTAAATATAGCATTCCATGTTTTCCTGGCATGTAAGGTTTCTGCTAAGGAATCTGCTGTTAGTCTAATAATGATTCCCTTATATGTGACTTGATGTTTTTCTCTTGCTGTTTTTAGAATTCTCTTTTTGTCTTAGAAGTTTGGCTATATTATGCCCCAGAGAAGACCTTTTTGGATTGAATCTATTAGCATATCTTTGAGCTTCCTAAATCTAGATGCCCATATCTAACCCAACATTTGGAGAGTTTTCAGTATTAATTACATTATATAAGTGTTGCATGCCTTTTCTCACCTCTTCATCTTCTGCAACTCTTGTAATACAAATATTTGCTTGTTTAATGCTGTCTCACAACTCCTATAGACTTCCTTTATTTTTTAAAAATTGATTTTCTCTATTTGTTTGCCTGTGTCATATCAAAGTACCTGTCTTCACATTCGGAAATTCTTTATTCTGCTTGATCTAGTCTGTTGTTTAAGTTCTCAATTGTGTTTTTTATTTTATTCATGAAATTCTTCAGCTCACAATTTGTTTCTTTTTTTCACCTATCTCTCTGTTAAATTTCTTATTCAGATCATGAATTGTTTCTCTGATTTTGTTGAATTGTCTCTGTATTCTCTTGTGTCTCAATGAGTTTCCTTAAAATATTTATTTTGATGTTTTTTTCTGGTGACTTAAGCATGTAGGGGAAGTGTGACTGCTCTGGGTATCCAAAGTACTATTTTCTCAGAAAGTAGGGTACTGCTTCAGCTCAGGCATAGGGGATATGACTACTCTGAGTGACAATGGCACCATTTTCGTAGGATGCAGGGTGGCACTTCAGTTTCAGCATAAAGTCTAGGGTACACGATTTACTGGTAAGGATAGAAGGAGAGGCTCTGCCAAGGCACTGATTTTACAGGAGAGAGTACACAGCTATAGCTGCGATCTCAAGGCACCGTGTGTAGCAGTGACTGGGAGGTGTAGATAGAGTAGCAAACTGGCTCATGGATATGGAGCCATGGGATGGGGGTGGTTCAGTGGCAGCTAAGCCTCTGGCATAGAAGGATGCCATGGACGATGGCTGTGGAGCAGGACACACTCTGGTAGTAGTTTGAGTTCTAAGATGGGCATAAGTTGTGCCAGCAGCAGGGGTTGGGACATGGTGCCAGCTTCTCCAAAGAGAACACAGCTGAGTGGATTCCAGGAAGCTCCTCCACCTGGGCTTAGTGCCTCCAAGGACTGCATGGGTTCCCAGTGGTAAAGATTGGAAGTGCCCAAGGTGGTGAAAAAGGCTGCTGGAGTCCTTCTGCTTACGTTTCCCTCTGAGGGAGAAGCTCCTCCTGGCTTGAGCTGGTTCCCACTGGGGGATGGGGTGATGGAGACTAGATGTTGCCTTCTGCTCTCTATGTGGCTATCATGGGTTGCTCTACAGGGTTTCTGCTACTCCTTTGATGACCTCTTGTGTGTTCCTTTTCTTATTTTCAACAAAATGTAGCTGTTTATTTGTTGTTTTGGCTGTTTTTGTGGGGAGGGTGAGCACTAAGGGCTTCTAGTCAGCCATCTTGCAGATGTTATCCTCTATAACAAATCTTTAGATCAAATGTGAAAGCTCTTTAATTTTATTCTATTTAAAGATTGTTGTCACAATTCTTAGTCCTTTGCATTTCATAAATGTTATAATTAATTTGCCAATTTCACAACAAAAACTAACAAGCAAAAATATCTGCTCTGGTCATGATTGGGATTGCATTAAATCTATAAACTAATTTGTCAAGGACAATACTGAATGTTCTAATTCATGAACATGGTATATATTTTTATTTCTATAAGTCTTCATTAACCACTCTCCATACGGTTTTATATTTCTATACTTAATATTTTTCATGCTATATTTCAGTAAAAATATTTAAAAATAAAATGCTTCATATATACTTATTACATAATAATAGCTAATAAGAGTAAATATTTATTGAGTATTTACGATGTGTCTGACCCTGTGCATTCATTCAATTTTAAGTATTTTATTTTAATCACAATCTTATTAGTAAATGTTTTGATTATTCTCATTAAATGTAAACTGAGATTACATAGGTTATATAACTTATCTAAGGTCACATGCGTGGTTTGTGATAGTAACAGGTCCTAACCCCAGGTCTACCAAATGTCAAAGCCCGTATTCTTAAAGCCTGCACTCTCTCGTTTTCAATAGATGTGCCATTTATACTTTTATAATTTGAATTATAACAATAGGCAGATTTTTACACATGTATTTCCTATATTCATTACTATTTTTTATAAATATTGATAAGCTTTCTGATACACATGTATACAGAGGGTAGTATGATTTGACAGGGAGTGCTAATTTAAGTGTAAGGTGTCCTAGTTCACCATGCCTAGTAAACAGATGTCTGGGTAATTATCTGAACTTCATTTATATCTTTAGGTTCTGCATCTGTAGATGGAAATAATAATTCCTAACTTGCTTTCATCAAGTACCACTGAGGCTATTCAATTATATGTTTAAAATGGAAGCGATATAATAGATCTTTATAAGTTACATTATTGCTTTGAAAGCTTATTTCTTTAATATATATGTTCTGAGTATATTTGGAGTTCTTGATACAATGATTATTTTGTTGCCCCAGATCCAGCATCCTTTTCACCAGGTTATTCTTATTAATTCTATAGATTAAAAAAATAAGATTTTGCTTTCTTTATGTTTTATATTAGGTAGGATTATCATATATCCTGGTTTTCCAGGGGCAGTCTGGGTTCATTTCTATTTACCCTGTCTAATGATTAAAATAACCTTTAACTCTCACAAGGGAAAGGATTTGAAAAATCATATGGACACCATATGATTGGGGCCATATGATTATGGGTATCCAAGGTACTATTTTCCCAGAAAGTGGGGTACTGCTTCAGCTCAGGCATAGGGGATATGACTACTCTGAGTGACAATGGCATGATTTTCCTAGGATGCAGAGTGCCACTTCAGTTTCAGCGTAAAGTCTAGGGCACAGGATTTACTGGGAAGGTTGGAAAGAGAGGCTCTGCTAAGGCACTGATTTTACAGGAGAGAGTGCACAGCTATAGCTGTGAATATAGCTATATTAGATGAAGGTTTATTTTCTTATTTTTAATGCAAGGAAGACTAAAATTTTTTATCTAAATATTATCTTTTCAATATATTTGAACCCTTTCTATATATTAAAAATTGATGTACATGTTTAAGTGTTATTTTTAAACTGTCGCAGTTTACC
This sequence comes from Hylobates moloch, assembly GCF_009828535.3. Taxonomy (NCBI): domain Eukaryota; kingdom Metazoa; phylum Chordata; class Mammalia; order Primates; family Hylobatidae; genus Hylobates; species Hylobates moloch. The sequence goes on from NW_026652279.1 coordinate 153,395,955, forward strand.
CTTGCAACATAAAAATGCATCTCATGTGTAGTTTAGGCACAAGATTCTCCAGTTTCTGAATACATATCAAAATATGTGCTAATGTTATGTTGTTGGGCTATATTGCTTTGTTTTGCTTTTTTTTTTTTAATACTACATTGCCAAACTTAAATTTCAAAATGCCAAATAGAAGTACCCTTGATGGTAGTGAATGTATATTAAATAAGTGAAGTTCCTTGGTCATATTGACAAATATAAAATGTTAATTATACCAAACCTGGTTTGAGAGGTGGGTGTTATTTGTAACCTCAGTTTTCCATGATGTTGGGTTCACTTGTAGACTTGCTTAGTATTTCCATCACCACTCATTCTGGTTGTGATAATGAACAGAAAACAAGCATTTGAAAGGCACTAGCTAAAGCCAGGAGCAAACTCTTTCTGCAGCCTCATCCCAGACCCATAGAGACTCTGGAAACACATTGGCATTTAATAGAAAGGTGTTTTCTTAACGTTTTTGTAACTACAAAAGCCCACTTGGGGAATTGTCTCATAAAAATGTGACATTGCTCAAAGGAATATTTAAATATGTCCTCTTGCCCGAATGGAACTGGAGGAATTTTCTGTGTGACAATTTTTTAAGAGACATTATTTGGATGTTATTATTGATGGTTTTTAATCTTCTGTTTTGATTTTGTTTTTTCTCAGCTCTTACTGTCTTATAATCCTAGTGGCTTTTGATCGTTTGCTTGTTTTCCCAACTCATATTCCATGAGGCAGCTGGCTCTTCCCTCATTTTGGGCCTACTAATCTAGGGCTAATTTTTTTGTTGTATTAGTAGTGAAACATAATTTATTTTTTTTCTTCTTTTTTTGGTCATTTTATTATTTGGAAAGAATCCTACACTAAATATGTGAGCCGAAATAACTTGCTTGATACTGAAATTTAGTTTCCACATTATTCAGATAATTTCTCCATTTGTTTTAGAATCATCTTTTCCTTTTTAATGTGAATGGAGGGGGTAAAGTTAAAAAAACTCTCATTGAGAGTTAAGACATTTTATTTTATTTTATTTTATTTTTTATTTTTTATTATACTATAAGTTTTAGGGTATATGTGCACAACGTGCAGGTTTGTTACATATGTATACATGTGCCAGGTTGGTGTGCTGCACCCATTAACTCGTCATTTAGCACGAGGTATATCTCCTAATGCTGTCCCTCCCCCATCACCCCACCCCACAACAGGCCCCAGTGTGTGATGTTCCCCTTCCTGTGTCCATGTGTTCTCATTGTTCAATTCCCACCTATGAGTGAAAACATGCGGTGTTTGGTTTTTTTTTCCTTGTGATAGTTTGCTGAAAATGATGGTTTCCAGCTTCATCCATGTCCCTACAAAGGATATGAACTCATCATTTTTTTACGGCTGCATAGTATTCCATGGTGTATATGTGCCACATTTTCTTAATCCAGCCTATCATTGTTGAACATTTGGGTTGGTTCCAAGTCTTTGCTATTGTGAATAGTGCCACAATAAACATACGTGTGCATGTGTCTTTATAGCAGCATGTTTTATAATCCTTTGGGTATATACCCAGTAATGGGATGGCTGGGTCAAATGGTATTTCTAGTTCTAGATCCCTGAGGAATCGCCACACTGACTTCCACAATGGTTGAACTAATTTATAGTCCCACCAACAGTGTAAAAGTGGCCCTATTTGTCCACATCCTCTCCAGCACCCGTTGTTTCTTGACTTTTTAGTGATCACCATTCTAACTGGTGTGAGATGGTATCTCATTGTGGTTTTGATTTGCATTTCTCTGATTGCCAGTGATGATGAGCATTTTTTCATGTGTCTTTTGGCTGCATAAATGTCTTCTTTTGAGAAGTATCTGTTCATATCCTTTGCCCACTTGTTGATGGGGTTGTTTGTATTTTTCTTATAAATTTGTTTGAGTTCATTGTAGATTCTGGATATTAGCCCTTTGTCAGATAAGTAGATTGCAAAAATTTTCTCCCATTTTGTAGGTTGCCTGTTCACTCTGATGGTAGCTTCTTTTGCTGTGCAGACGCTCCTTAGTTTAATTAGATCCCATTTGTCAATTTTGGCTTTTGTTGCCATTGCTTTTGGTGTTTTAGTCATGAAGTCCTTGCCCATGCCTATGTCCTGAATGGTATTGCCTAGGTTTTCTTCTAGACAAACCCATAGCCAATATCATACTGAATGGGCAAAAACTGGAAGCATTCCCTTTGAAAACTGGCACAAGACAGGGATGCCCTCTCTCACCACTCCTATTCAACATAGTGTTGGAAGTTCTGGCCAGGGTAATCAGGCAGGAGAAGGAAATAAAGGGTATTTGATTAGGAAAAGAGGAAGTCAAATTGTCCCTGTTTGCAGATGACATGATTGTATATCTAGAAAACCCCATTATCTCAGCCCAAAATCTCCTTAAACTGACAAGCAACTTCAGCAAAGTCTCAGGATACAAAATCAATGTGCAAAAATCACAAGCATTCTTATACACCAATAACAGACACACAGAGAGCCAAATCATGAGTGAACTCCCATTCACAATTGCTTCAAAGAGAATAAATTACCTAGGAATCCAACTTACAAGGGATGTGAAGGACCTCTTCAAGGAGAACTAAAAACCACTGCTCAATGAAATAAAAGAGGATACAAACAAATGGAAGAACATTCCATGCTCATGGGTAGGAAGAATCAATATCGTGAAAATGGCCATACTGCCCAAGGTAATTTATAGATTCAATGTCATCTCCATCAAGCTACCAATGACTTTCTTCACAGAATTGGAAAAATCTACTTTAAAGTTCATATGGAACCAAAAAAGAGCCCGTATTGCCAAGTCAATCCTAAGCCAAAAGAACAAAGCTGGAGGCATCACGCTACCTGACTTCAAACTATACTACAAGGCTACAGTAACCAAAACAGCATGGTACTGGTACCAAAACAGAGATATAGACCAATGGAACAGAACAGAGCCCTCAGAAATAATGCCACATATCTGCAACTATCTGATCTTTGCAAACCTGACAAAAACAAGAAATGGGGAAAGGATTCCCTATTTAATAAATGGTGCTGGGAAAACTGGCTAGCCATATGTAGAAAGCTGAAACTAGATCCCTTCCTTACACCTTATACAAAAATTAATTCAAGATGGATTAAAGACTTAAATGTTAGACCTAAAATCATAAAAACCCAAGAAATTTTATTATTTCGAAAGATATCTTTGTATCATGATTCTAGGTGCATTCACATTTGGGGGAAAACAGATTGGTGTCAGTGTTTTTTAATGAGAAAATGAAAGAGCAATTATATTAAAAGGGAAATATTAATGTTAGTGAAAATGAATTGTACTTCCTTTTAAAAAAGAGAATTGAGAAATATGGCCTAAAATAATAATAAACATAACATTGAATCAGTGAAGGAATATATTTTTTTGAAGTACTTTAGAGAAAAAATTAACTGCAAGGAAAGACTTTATCTGTGAATGACATCCAAATTTTCTGCTATTCACAAAGTCCTGAAGTTGATTCAGATGCTTGACGTATTTTTACCTGTTTATTTTCAGCTGACTTAGTCACTGGAGGCAGATGTGGAAGGAAGGAAGTATCCTTCAGTGACTCATTGGAGAAGCTCAAAATGAGTTGCCAGGAGTGAAAACAGCAGAATTTTAAAGGAATTCTCTTCTTATACATTGTGCACCTGTCAACTTTAGACAGGATAAATTATGCTCCGATAGGATAGCCCCAGACAGCCAGCTTTTCAAGATCTATTCTTCTCTATAATCAATATAGCAATTAAACCTGCCTCCAAGCAAGAGGGCGTAAAACCAACTGTGAAAAATCTTTGTATTCTATTCATAGTTCCTTGTTGGTAATAGGATATTATTTTTAGTTAAAAAATCAAAAATTAAAAAGAAAAATTATTATGGCTATTATTATTATTATTATTTTTTTTTTTTTTGAGACAGAGTCTCGCTGTCGCCCAGGCTGGAGTGCAGTGGTGCGATCTCAGCTCACTGCAAGCTCCGCCCCCCGGGGTTCAGGCCATTCTCCTGCCTCGGCCTCCTGAGTAGCTGGGACTACAGGCGCCCGCCAACATGCCCGGCTAATTTTTTTTTTTTTGTATTTTTAGTAGAGACGCGGTTTCATGTGTTCACCAGGGTGGTCTCGATTTCCTGACCTCGTGATCCACCTGCCTCGGCCTCCCAAAATGCTGGGAATACAGGCGTGAGCCACTGCGCCCGGCCATGGCTATTATTCTTTTAAAATTGAACATAAAAGTTGAGATCAACCAGTAAACTTCTATGTTCAGGCAAAGGACACAGAAACTGAAGATAAAAAGCGTGGTTGGTTGAAGTGGGAAAAATCATCATTTTTAATTAAAGAAAATAAAATATTTAAAGTAAATATACCAAGCAAGAATTATAGAATTAATGTTATCAAAATGACACGAATGGTCTCATATACTAGGCAATACCTGTATATTAAAAATATAAATTATATAAATTTAAACTGTCAACCAACAAATTGTTTTTAAATATATAAAATATATCATATTTAAATTATGCTAAACAAATAACAATAATGTTTATTTTAATAATTGACAGCAATAAAATCTCCAAGACTTTCTTTCTGGTGTTTGTCAAATTTCACACACAAGAGCTTTGAAAATTAATGATAATTACAATATTTAGAAATACAAAGTATGAGTAAAATATGTTGTGTACTAAGCCAAATATATACAATTTTTTATGTGGAAAAGTAAAGACATAAAAACTTTAAAACTATCCCCACTTTGCTTATATATTTTCTTCTTCATATGGTGTAATCTCAATACCTTAACCTTTCCATTACTTTTCCCAGAATTCCTATTTCTTGGTTTTATTTCTTGGTCTACTTTGTTAATATCAAGTCTGCTCTACAAATTGGATAACCCATTTCCAAAGATGTGCATATTTCGCATTATATGCCTGTATCAAAACATCGCTTCTGCCCCATAAATACATACATCTAGCATGTACCCACAAAATTAAAAATAAAAACAATAAAAAATTTTTAAAAGACTATAAATACTGAAGGTGACAGGTAGTACAATGCACATGAAGTTTAGAGATAAGCATTTAGGATAGATGATAAAATGTCTCCAATGGGCAGCCTTTCTAATACCCACTGTTTTTTCTGGCTATATTTAAAATATGAGTGCTCTCATTTTTAAAATAGGTAAAAACAAGACAGAGAATGAATAAATCAATCGGCTAACTATAGGGACCTCTTTAAGCTGTGAGCTTTACTGAATAAGGTCCATTCTGCAAAGTTAAGAGTATTATACTTGTTTCTGACTCAACATGTCAGATCAAAGAAAAAATAGGAAATGGAACCATACCTACTAAACTGCTGCTAATTTCTGGGTGGCTTAATTACTTATTTAGTCATGCTAACAGAGATAGAAAACCTTTTTTAGTTTTCTGACGCTGCAGGTTATGAAAGATCTTTATTTCCTCTTTTTAAAAATTATCTTTGGCTGAAGTTAATAATTCACATTCAAGCAAAACAAATTGGGGCCTACCTCTTTGCAAGCTGTTCTCTCTGTAGGTTTGAAGGCAGAGTTCACCTTTGTTCAGAGACTTGAGCCAAAGCCAAGTCAATTTAACATTTATCTATATATTTCACTATGTGTTATGCCACATTCTGGCATTGAAATGAATTAATATTTGTATGGATGGCCGTCATGCACTAGTATATATAATGTTTGAATGTTCAACAAATGAGAATAATGCCTCCATCAAGAAAAATAGCAACAAACTAGTATTGCCCATATACAGCAGAGGAGAAAATTAAGTCTGCTAAGAAGAAAGTATCCATCCATTTTACATCCTCAAACAGTTTGCCCTTTTCTCATTTGACTTTCTAATTTCAAGTAATTTTTATAAACGTCTCTCTTAAATAAGAGTTTTAGACAAGAAGGTAGGGGTAAAAGGGGGAAAGTTTCTTTTACCAAACACACATACACACACACACACACACACACACACACACACAATTCCTTTTTGTATACTTTGACTTTGGAGGCTTGATATAGCTATTTATCTGTAACATATATTACTGATAACTATAATTCAAGTATACTGAATGTTTCCCCCTGTTTCTTAAGCCAGAGATATCTATTCTTCAAAGAAATAAAATAGTTTTTATTTTCAGGGTTTTCATTTTAAGTATTTTAAATCTATAGGTTGTGAAATTTTTATTTCTACAAATAATTTGATTCCATTTATATTACTTAGATATATATTTATGTATGTATTATTTGATTCCAATAATAGAACTATTATTTTAAAAATGAACATATAAGAATCTTAGCTAATGTTTTAATGCATTCTCAGCAAGAAGGAAGCATTATTATCCAGGTCAACAACCTACATTATTCATTAAATTACTCCATGGGATTGAGTTCTTTAGCCCCAAAGAATTATGTTCTGTCTATTCAGTATATATGTCTCTGATAATACCTTTGTCATTTTGAAGAGTAGTTAGTAATATCTATTAAATTTATGGCTTGTATGAAGTGAAGGTGAGACTATAAATTAATTTTATCAAATTAAAGGAATAACTAGGTATCAGAATGGGTCTCTTTTGTCTTGATTTTCAATCAGGATCCAGAGGCCAAAAGTAAAGAAATATGTGTCAAGTAACATAGTCCAATGGCAGGTATTATCTATATAAGACCTGAAAAAGGAGTATTAAAAAACTTGTTTGGAATCTATATTTTGACTCATGTTTAGGTATACATGTTTGTCAAAACTCAGTAAAGAGACACTGAAGATTTATGCAATTCTTTTTTATGTAAAAACTACTTGATTGATAGCACTTGGAAAGATATATCAGTATGTGTATACATCATTATCAGCAAAAACAGCAGCATATACAATATAATTATTATCCTGATAATATTTGGATCAGCGAGGCAGAAAACAAACATATGCCCATCTGTTTTTATTGTTTTTAGTTTGCCTTGGTTTGTTTGTTTATTTTTAAGCTCATCTTTTAGAAACAGCCAAAGGATTAATATCCCTACCGATGTTTGTGTTGGACTTCCATTACATCTACTCTTGGAACACAATCACATAGAGCTTTAACTAGAATGTTGAGCACAGTAGATGCAGAAAACAATGCTGACAATGCTGTTGATATTTTGTGATAATTGTGAATATTAGTTATATTCGTAGTTATGTTCCAAGGACCAGAATTATTTGTATTCTGAAACAGAGAGAATTTCTTTACATTATGAAACCAAACGATTGAAGAATTGAAGCACACAGTGCAGGTCAATGTGTGATAGTCTAAGATTTTTTGTGTCCCTCCCTCACCTAAACTATGACAATTACCATAGACACTGGTAATCTAAAACCAGGCAGCCAAAAAGAAAAAAAAAAGAGAGAGAGAAAATAATTAAATAAAAATTGAGATCTCAAAAGTCTCCTTAAATTCTTAAAAGTCAAAATTGGTCAGATTAACCAGATATTTTCAAAGGAAAAAGAATCTTGAATAACAGTGAAGTTTGAGATGCTTAACAACTAAGAAATTTCTCCAAAGTCATTTACTTTGCAAAAACAGATAATTCCCATAATTTACTTGTACATAGGAATATAATTTCATCTCAAGGAGCTACTAAGAGTCAGATAAATGCTTAGTGTAAAGACAAGAGGAAAGCAACCTGTTTTTATTTTGATTTAGATTTGGTGTAGCAGAGCATGAAAATTGCTTCACTGGGGTGAAACATAAGGGATCTTGAGATGAAGTCTAGATGTTAAGCTCATTTGGTATTGAGAAACAGTAGGAGGTAGGAGGTGTAAGAAGAAATACTGCCTGTGCAAGAATAATGTGAGAAGAACAAACAAACAAAGGAATTATGAAACTCTCTATAGAAATAGAAAACTAATCAAAATTTAGACCAGTTGGTGAGAGAGAGAAAAGAAGTCAAGCAAGTCGCTCAAGACTTTCCCTGAAGGGCAAACTGGAAATAACTTTTAGCTGTTTAAAGAGTTTATAATTTTCCAATTAGTACTACAAGATACTAATATGCATTAATGTAACATACTAAAATAGTCAGTACTTCTCTGAGATGTTACTGTGCTAATGTAAAATGAGAAATCTCCAAAAAGCAAAATACTGTAAATTGTTTCCCAAACTTGTTTAATGAAAATCCATTTTTAACTTTGAGAATTTGGTGTGAGTAATATTTCACAAAACCATCTTGAAAATACTAATTTAAAGTAACTGTGAAGCGTGAAGGAAGAGAATAATGACTATCAAAAATTTCCATTTCAACAAACCCATATTGAAATGGGGGCAGCTTTTCCAGTGCTGTAAATACTGTAAATACTGAGGGAAGTAAGTTACAGTCCTCGCCCTTAAGAGCACATATGTGGTCTCAGAGAGAGGTCACAAAATAAGGATTAACAGAAAAAAGAAGAAGAAGAAGAAGAAGAAGAAGAAGAAGAAGAAGAAGAAGAAGAATGACAGATAAGATATTTGTGGGATCTGCAGGAATCATATTTTCTCACTTAGTAAAAGTCAATTAAGAAGAGTCAATTTTATATTTGAAGAGCAAGAAAATTAAAACTAAGTTGCTTTGTAAGAGGAAGATAAATGGAAAAAATAGCTTAAAGATTAAACCAGTGGTAAGGCTCAAATTTGCCAGTGACATCAGAATGTTAATTATTTCAGAAGAAGTCATGAATATTAAAAGAATTTTGGGTTAGTTAAACACTTTGAATTAATTTTCTTTCATTTCCATTCTCTGCATTGATTTTTCCTCTCAGTGATCTCTCCATCCTGGACTCACGTACTCAGTAGATTTCTTGGCTCTTTCACTGTGTCTACTTGGAGTCTAAGTCCAAGAAATGCTTTCTAGTTTTTAAATAATTTAACCTGTTTGAAATATTAAACATTGTTGATCACTCCATTCATTGATATGTCCTTAGTTTACAAGATTCTCTCTCTCTTCTTTCTGCTTTGAAACTTCTATGTCTTCTTCAAAGGGTTCTCTCTTACTTCTAAAGATTCTCTTCTATTCTTCTCACTTTATTCACTCTCCATGGCTGAACTAATTATACTCTCAAGGCTTTATTTATGACTGTTTTGATTAGACCAAATAGATACTTCCAGTCTATTTTATTCTTCTGATTTCTAGAATAGGTATCTACATACCTCCTAATCATTTCAACCCATGATAAACATAAAGTCAAAATTTGTATAATTGATGTTACCATTTTTATTTCTGCCATTTGTTTCTGCATTTCTTGTTCAATATCAATAAATACAACCTTCAGAAAACTTTTCTTCCAACACAGAAACCTGTTAGATAATACCGACTTCAACCTCTAGCCCATCATATCCAATGTGATCTCTAGCCCATTATCAAACCTGTTAGTTTTAACTTGTTCTCAAAACTAATTTCTGTTTTTGCCTATGCCATTATTGTATTACTTTAGTCCTCATAATTTCTCACCTAGATGATTTTACCAACTAACTAAACTCTTATTTTGGTATTGCTATTGTAATGTCAGAAACTTTAGAATTCGAGTTGGATACCTGGGAAGAAGCCCTTTTGACACGTAGACATTATGATACAAATCTATACAAAATGTAAGCTTTCAATAAAATTATATGGTAATGTCCCCAGTTTCACCCTCAAGCCATACTCAACCCCTGAGTGTGGGACCATATAGGGCTGTAGAAGGTGGATATGCGGAATATATTGAAGCCGAGGGAACAGAGAGGAACTGTCTGACAGCTAAATCACATGATCAAACCAGATGACTCAATCTTTCTGAGCAAAAGTGCTCTTTATCAGCTGACAACTTTGTAAAGCCTTGAATGGTTTGTCTTTCAAAATCTCTAGTTTCTTCAACTTTATACAAACATGGAAAAATGTATGTGGGTCACAGCCTAAGTCCTGCTTTCCTCTCCAGAATCCACAGGAATTCCTCAGTTAACTTTTTAACAGTTTGCCCGATGTATCTCATAATCTACATACCTCGTATTTAATGACATCACACATTTATGATGGTGTCATTTGACAACATGACTGATTCCTTCTCAGAGGCAAATATGGTCCTAATCAAAATAGTAAAAATATTTTTGTAGCTCTTATTCTGACTACAAAATATGTATAATTCATATACTTATGCATACATATTCAAACAATATACAAGAGAAGCCAAAATAAAATTTGCGCACAATTGTGGTTCAATAAGGGGCAGAGGAAGAGGAAGAGTTAGGACACATTATGCTCACATTATTTGATAACAAAGGTGGAAGTTGGACATTTCAAATAGTTTACAGATTCATCAAAATAGCCATATCACCAATGGCCTGGAAAGTTACATATGAATCAAAGTATCCTGCTGTGTACTCTTCTATCTATAAACCACTCTCTGTCTTTTCATTCAAGTGAAGTTTTTAAAAATAATGGTTCTTTTATTTTCAGTATAACAGTGATGCATACTGATTCTCAATAGCATCAAAAATATAGAAAACCTAATGGTGAAAATTAAAAGCAACAATAAGCCAACCACATCATACTTTTAGTTTTGATGTGTGTATTTCTATTATATTTTCCTACCTCTATAGATTTAACTCAACAAGCTAGAGATTAAAAAAACCAGAATAATCCAATATAATTAAATGTTCAGGAATTCATCCTGAACATTTAAAATTCATCCCCAAAACTATTTACTTGAAAAAAACTAACAAATAAACAATAAATTATTTTTCAAATATAAACAAGACAGAAACAAAGGAGATGCTATTACTAGGAGGAAAGAGAAAAACTATACAACTAAAGATTAAACAAAATATATGAAACATTATGTAAAATATTTAAATTTTATTAATATGTATTTCAAAATTTGATAGAAAAGATTATATAGAAAGATATATTTGATAACAGCCTATAAAATTAATGTATATGTGTATATGAACTTACAGGGCAAAGAAATTTGTATGTATGAGATCTGTTCAATCTACAATTAATGAATAATTTTGGGTATTTTTTTACAACTTCATAATGTCATGTAAGTTTTGAGGGTTTTATTTTTCTCTACGTTCTGGCACTGTTTAAAATCTAGAAGTGGGAAATAGGGAGTTACTGCTAATTGGTATAAGGTTTCTTTTTCAAGATTATAAAAATCTTATAAAATTAGATTATGGTGATATTTTCACAACTGTATTAATATATTAAAGACCATGAAATTGTACACTAAACATGTGAAAATCATGGAATGTAAATTGTATACCAGTAGAACTGTAAGAAGATACATACACATTATCTGTTTCTACCAAATTCTCACTATGAACATACGTGTAAATACTAGATAATACTACCAAATCAACAGCAGCAATTTATTGATAGAATAAGACATCCTGATTAAATAGGGTTTATCTCAGGAAAGCAAGCAATGATGGACTTTATAAATCCTCATTGAAATATACTTAAAATAATATTTAAGTGTTAGTCTGAAAGATATCTAAAATTACTTAGCAAAAGTCAAATGTCCATTCTTTATTTGGTAACGAAACATTTAGCTCAATTTAGAATAAAAGGAAATGACTTAATCTTATAAACATATGCAACAAAAACCTACTTAATTAAAAACAGGACAAATTTTAATAAAGTCAGAAATGAAGAAATGATTTACCATTACAATTGAAAATGTTCTCTGTTTATACAAATAAAATTATGTATATAAGATAAAGTAAATGCATGTAATTTATTTTCAATTTTAATTTAAAATTAGACATATAAGAATATGGGCTTTTAGAATGAAAGCACATATTAAATAAAACATAAACAATATATGAATATATACATTTATACATTAATACAGTATATAGATATATTAATAAATATGTTAAAAACATATATTACATATATATTCCCTAACTAGCAAAATACATCTGCTACATGGGTTGCATTCTTGACTTAGTGAAATCTATTAGAGTAATATATTAGAGTGTAGCCAAGAAGAAGGAGAGTATTAAGTCTGTAACATTACAAGTAGGAAATGTATTTCATATACAAGTGTATACTATACGGGAGAACATGAAGAATAATGTAAGTAATCTTCCTGGGCTGTGGCTGAATCACTTTCAGTAACTTTATTTGATTTTACTCATGAATAGGTATTTTTATACTCCCCTTTATTTCCTGTAAATTGAGTATTTGGAATTTATATGGGGCAATAAATAATATGATTTGATTTCTGTTTTGTTTTTGTTTTGTGATGGTGGTAAAATAGCTCCCGCTTTTGCTTTTTTACAAGTATTCCAGGAAGATTGTAATGAATCTACATTCACACCATCACCCTGTAAAACAATGTATACATCTGCCAACGTATTTAACAGAATTCGTGTGATCTAGTTTTAACTTTAATTGCAGGAGACTAAACATTTAGAAATAGTTTATTAATAGTTTAGCTATCTGAATAGTCTGGACTTTTAAAAACATTTTTCTGCTAGAGTACTAGTTTTTTCTTTTTGAGTTGCAAATATTATTTTTATGTTTGTTGACATTTTCTCTTTTTTTAAAGTGTTATTTTAGAAAAAGTCTTTGATGAGATATTTATTAATATACATGATGTGGCAGGCAGTATATGGAGACCCAAGGTACACAGTTGCAAAATTCATTGAACTTACAGAATGTCAGTTAATGCAGACGTGAAAACACCCATTCTCAATATAAATGTGATAGGTGCTCTTTCATAACAAGCAAAAGCTGCCAGAGAGCAAAGACAAGTGTTCAACCACATTTTTTAATGTAGTAATTTTTTCCTTTTTTTCTAAAATTACCTTCTTAGAAAACCCTTGCCCATCCAGAGAGCAATTAAATTTGTACTAACCTTTTGTTATAGATCATCATGTGTTCTTAAAATGGTGTTAATCATCTTTCATTGTATTGTACTGTGGTCTGAAATGTCACCTGTACAATTTCTGCACTTTTGAATGTGCTGAGATAATCTATGTATTATAGTCTGGTATATAAGTGTTTTTAAAAAAGTATTCCCCTATAACCAGGAGAGGAAAAGAGTTTCTCACTGCCAGCTCTAAAACAAGAGAGAAGGAAAGGAGAGACACGGGGATTGTTTTAATCTTTGCAATAGTCATCAGAGATCAGATAACAGGATTGGCTACGCTTGTTATTTACTTTTTTTGTTCTTAGCACAATTTTAGGATCTCTGAGAGAAAAAAAGGGGGGGGCAGGGGGAGATCTTGTGAAGGGATATAGTGCTATTCTAGCCCCTTTTGATGGACCGAGTCTGTCTTTTTTGTCATGTAAGTCTAAATAGATGACCAGTTGTTTCTCTCAATCCAGCTTGATCAGTGATAGCATCAACATTTTTGCACACTTTTAAAAATTTGTGTTTCTGTCTCACCATGTTGATGTGGTTAAAGTTGGATTTTTTAAAAAGCTACGTAGATTCTTTAGTAGGAGTTTGGAAGGAGCACTGGTAAGCCTTTTTATAAGTTCAAACTTTGTATAAGAAGCCCAAAAGCACATTATAAAATGTAAATTAGATAATACTTTACCCCTAATTGGAATCTCATTGTCTTAAAGTAAAACATAAACACCTTGTGTAGCATAGAAATTCATTTTAAAGCCCCTGGCATGTTTTCAAACACATTTTTAAACTTTTTCATGAATTGCAGTCTATCCTCAAACCCAGATAATTATTTTAAGTTGCTAAAAACTCTATGTTTTCCTCATCCTTCAGTCAAATTTAACATTTATTGAACATCTACTCCGTGTCAGAGACAAGTACCATATAAGGGGCTAGTCATATGCAGGTGGATAAGTCAGAGTTCTGAATGCCTAACTTCCACTAATGATTGTAAACTGGTTCAGGAATCAACTCCCCTGGCAAGCCTGCACAGAGTCACCCTCAGTCAGCACTTAGGCTTACCTGGATTCTGGCAGTCATCACATGGTACTGCAACTGCTTGTTTGCTCTCAGAGAGCTGGGACTCCACATCTCCAGAGTCTGGAACAGTACCTGGAATATCAGAAAATGTTCCTTGACATTTAATCAAGACTGTATTTGAGAAATAAAATTACATTCTATATCCAGATAAAAAGGAAACGATAAATATAAAGAGTTCAGAGTTCATGAGAGCAACAAGATGGGATCCAAGGTACTAAAAGAAGATTTATTTACATCATCAAGAAAACAGGTAACCGGAAAATCAAGAGAAGATTAACACCGGCAATGGAAATATTAGATAAAATATAACTGCTATTTAGAGATCTGTGGCATAATTGATAGTAAATCAAGCATACAGGACTTCAGGAAAGCTGATAAGGATAATTCTTGCAATTAAAGGAAGCTATACTTTTATATAGACTTGGACTATAAATGCAATACATAAATTACAATGATTATCTCAATGTTCTTCATTCTTTAAAGTTAGTTTATGCATTTTCTAATAAAAGAAATTAACATGCAAATGACATATCTCAGGGATGGCTATTATGTAATTTTTTTTAAAAAGTTACACAAAAGTACACATAATTTCATAAAATATTAACCAATGCCATCCAAGTATCATATGCATTTGTGCAGTTATTATAGTCAAAATGATGTAAGGGTTTATTTATGAATTCAGTAAGGTAGTTTTCTCAGTTAGGGTTATATTTGTTATATATGCACCTTTTTAAAAACATGGTTTCTTGAAAACCTCCGATGTCTCTGAAATCAGAATATCACTGGGGTAAGCAGGGAAGGTATATGTAATTTTTAGTGTTACAGGTGATTCTTCTGTACACTTCTTAAGATCATAGATATAAGACTTAGGAAACAAAGCAAACTGTTGCTAACTCTTGGAACATAGCCTAGGACAACATTATTATTTAGCACATATAGTAATAGAAAAAAAGATAAAACAAATACCTGAATAAATATTGATATCTTCTCACCACATGCAGGCAATGGCATACTAAACCCCCCGAAGTGTCTTAGAGCTCCTTGTGATCCTGGTGCTGTGAAGTCAGCATGGCAGAGTTCCCTTCTGACACATCAGATTTCTAGAAAGTGTTTTTCAGGCATGATCAACAGGGAGCAAGCATCAAAAAATACTCTTGTAGTAACAGTATTCCGGTCCATTGGACATTCTGTCTAAAAGACTAGGACCTCCTCTTTCAACTCCTGCTCAGCCAGCAAGAGACCAAGGCCCACTCTTGGTGCTTGGCTTATTTCCCCTCTGAACTGCAGGAGCATATATCATCCGGCAACAGATGAAAATGAAAGGGACAACTTCAACACGATGTCTTTCAGGAGGTGGAGATTCCTTAGATTTAATGGAAAAGCATAAAATGCAATGACGAAAGAGGTGAGCTAAAAATACATGTATAAGCAATGATATGTCAGCATCTGGACAGCTACCCTGACTTCCGTCAGATGCTCTTTGTAGTGTGTGTGTGTGTGTGTGTGTGTGTGTGTGTGTGTGGGGGGGGGGCGGGTGTACCATTTTCTGCATACTGTGATGTTTTGACGTCTTAAAAATCCTTTCTATCTAAGGAGAGACTGCCCCTCCTGCCACTACTCAATTCTTAGAGATAGAAGGGCCTAGCCAGGAGCACACCTTTCATTTGCAAATGAACCAATCTAGAGCCAGCCCTCCCCTATCTGGCTCTTACACCCCAACAGGCAATATTCTTTTGCCTGAATCATCCCAGGGCCAGGTACCAGGTGACTAAGGACCACCCTGTTGCTTACAGCCTACTAACATTATTCAAACTAGCTAGTCCTAAACTGGCCACCCTGACTTACCTTGCCAGGGGAAGCTCAAATGAAGGCTCGACCTAAACTTTCCCCTTGCTCTTCTGTCTTCTGACGACCCTAATGGTTTTTCCACATGGTCCCATGTGGTGTCTCATGTCTGCTGTCTGCAGGGCCTGTGAGCACAATAACGTTTGTTTCTGGAATCTCTCCACTGCCTCCTCATATGACCACATCTGACTGACCATCACACAAAAGAACATGAAAAACTCCCTGTCCCCTCCCTTCAGGCACCCAAGAGTTCAGCATTAATTTCAAAAATGCAAGCAGAAGAGGCTCTGGATTCATTTGTTTTTCTACTCCCTTTTCCCACAGGATATCACCTTTTAGCAGGGATTCCTGACCTTTTTGTTTGTTATCCAGAATATGACTTTATTGGCATGAATGAAAGACAATTATTAAGTAAAGCAATTATCTTAAATATTGTTAGCAAAATATAAACAAATTGTGATATAACCTATATTTATTTTTTCAACATATGAAATGATAAAATCTATTAGTAAATGTAAGGACTACTTTGATTACAAAATAGTGATTTGTGATATGTTGTGATAACTGCAAATAACTGTGATATGAGAATATTGGATTTCTACTGGTGACAACATCACAGAACCTCATACAACAATTGTGGGTTTTGGCCTACAAGGTCTGAGACATGATTTCTGCCAACACCAATACTGGAAATCAGTATGGCCTCTACCTCACACGTATTTCTAGGTCCCTTTCTGCTTTTTAACAAGCAGATAAACCAGGAAGTCTCTGAATGGGCTACAGCAGAAACAGTTAAGGTTTGTGATTGGCTGTCACATTAATGTTGGCAGTGGAAGTAGTGAGAGAAGGAGATGGGTAAATGGAACAAGTCTAGAACATAATGGTTCTCTATATCCCCGGCGTATACATTGGCAACATCAACATCACTCATAGATGAGACTCCATACCAGGCAAAAGGTGGAAAGGTCCCAGTTTAGAAACAGTCTCACCTTATTTTACACATGAAATCTTCCTTCTGCCTCAGATACAGAGAATTAAAATGATTTCCCTGGCTGCTGGGATATGCCATTCTTAAGGCAAAGGAAAGATGTGTCCATTTTATAGTGAACCTTTAGACAGGAAAAGGCCAGTTCTCCTCAATGAATATGAATGTTAGAGAAATAGAAAATTACATATGTATGTGTGTGTGTGTGTGTGTGTGTATATATATACACATATGTGTATATATACACATATATCTGTATATATATACGTATATATGTGTGTATATATATATATACACATATATCGCCATCCCATCCTAACAGCATTAAGGATACAGGAGTAGGCAATGTCTACAGTACCAAAGTACAATTCCAAATTTCTGAAGTACATTGAAAATAAAATACAATGTAATTTATGCAGTTAAATCTTTGTAATTTGGACCACATTTGTGCAATGAGCATTGCCTTTGAGACGTGACCTTGGCTAGTTATGCATGGGAGTAGCCATAGAAAAATCCTTCTTCAGTGAAGTAATAGTGTACCGTAATATGCACAGTCTACTGTATTTTTCAACCTACCCAAAGCAATTTTCTCTTTTCAGTAAGTTATGCTGCACTTATTTACATACGATCATTATATTACTTGCCAAGATAATGTAAATATGAAGAATAACTAACAGGCATTTTAATTAAACATTTTGTAATTTTAAGTCAATAAAGGCAGTATAGGTAGTGGTTGAGTGCGTGGTCTCTGGCTCATTATCCCATTTCTGCCATTT
Organism: Hylobates moloch; assembly: GCF_009828535.3. Lineage (NCBI taxonomy): Eukaryota > Metazoa > Chordata > Mammalia > Primates > Hylobatidae > Hylobates > Hylobates moloch. The sequence continues at coordinate 153,413,543 of NW_026652279.1, forward strand.
GCCAAAGATGTGAACTTGAACAAGTCACTTAAATGCTCAATGCCTTAGTTTCTTCTGTTTAAAATAAGAAGGATCCCAGTAGAACCTCTCTCCTGAACATATTGTAAATATTGAATGGTTAACTGTATGATGCAGTTAAAATAATGCCTGGCATGTAGTAAGTACTATACAAATCTCATTTGTTTATTTCCACACAGGCTACATGGTCATAAATAGAGAAACTTCTAGATTTCTTTAAAATGTGTAACTGTGCAGTGTTATCATTAGTACTAACCAAGATTTTCTTCTCTCTCTACAACTGACTTAGTAAAGTTGTCTTCATATTAGGAAGGTTGCCTTACATTATTTTATTAGGAAAGAAAGTTTAGAAGAAAAGAGAAGGTTTGGAGTTTCTATGGCAGGAGAGCAGCTACTTTTATGTAGTTCAGTAAATCAATCTCTGTTGCTGAGTGTGAGCCTCAGAGGAGAGAAACTTGTGGATGTTTAGAAAGGAACGAAGAATGCACCGGTGAATAACACTATCCAAACTGACTGTTGTGACCGAAGCGACCAACTCATTAGATAAACATCTTCTCTTTCCTGATATCTGTTTCTTTATATGACTATAAACTATCAGTTTTAGAGACCCACTTGATACAGTAGCTGATGTGTTGCACAGTTTAAGAAGGCAGGTTTAGCCTCCAATAGGAATTCAGAAATAACTGTAATTTTTCATGGTGCCTTCAAAGAACTTTCAAAATAAGGTCCAAACATGTAACACAGCAATAGTTATCAAGATTGCTTCTTACCTCCTCACCAGCTCTCCAGCTCTCCAGCTCTCCAGCTCTCAGCAATTCCACAAGCCTCAGAAAATCTCTTATGAATTTCACCCTTACCCTGTGCATTTTTCGCCCAGGCACACCACTTCCTTCTTGTGGCATTCTCTCAATACGTCGGCTCTTGCCAAGAAGTTTGTGTTCTCCTTCCACCATATTCTCTCCACTCTCAGTCCTTCTGGTGCCTGTTCACCTCACATCGGCCCTCCCGCTCTACCACCTACAAGGCTGAATGTTGAAGCGGAAGCCATTTGAGGGCACTGAGATGACAAAGAATTATCTTTCGTATTATTTCCTGTAAAAGGGAGGATGTAGATTCCTGGTTTCTTAATATCTCTTCAAACTCTGAAATACTCTGTCTGTTAATAACCAGAGAATTTTGACCTCCTAAAACACAGTGAAGATGACCCTATGGGGGCTCCTCTTCCTTTTGCTTCGTTACTTCTTCAATATGCTGCTAAATCATCTTTGCTTCATCATAGGTCTGGGGGCTAGATTCCAGTCCAAGAGAATTACGTATTTTCAGATAACTATTCTGAGGTTTTATAAAAGTGAGTAAAGTTATCAAGAACAGTAACACACCTTGTTTGACTTTGTCTTTTATGCCTACAAAGTGGCACCATACATTAAAACCATGGCATTCATACTATGAGTTTAAAAATATCTGGGGATTGCTTTTTTTGTGTGAAAGCAAAAGATTTTGCCAAACGGTAAATCATCGCATTATGTACCCTAGCAGGGTAGCATAATAAAAGGGAAGCCCCAAAGCACAAGACAGTTCACTGATGACCAACTCAATAACACTGTGTAATAGCAAGAAGAAAATAAAAGATCTCTAAATACCAAATTCCCCCACTCTAGTCTGGTGATGGGCAGGTACCAATCAATATCATTTTTCTATAGCAGTCTTAAATTCCTAAAGACCCAACATATAGCTAGTAATAGTAGTGCAATTATTTCTTTATGTTTCTTGCTGTATTTCATCTATGAAGTCTATAACATCACTTAGCTTTTTAGAATTAATATGTCTGTGCAAATGTCTCACGTAAAATAAAATAGGATATCGTGATACTGAACAGTGTTTAAAAAAGAGCCCCTCTCCCCAAAAAGCTATTTTTGTGTTAATTGTTCTATCTAAGCTTTCTACCTAACAGTTTTTAAAAGAAACATAACAGATGACTAAACATAAAAAGAGTTCCAAAGGCCATTTTCCATTTGAATTTTTCACGTTTTTTTAAATGCAGTTTTCTGTTAAATTTTAACTTGCATGAAATACAGTTTATGTTGAAAAGGACTCAATTAATGCATTCTTTCTTTGCTTGTACAAAGAAATCATGAATATATGCTAGACTAACTACGCTGTTTAAATCCACTGCTTAATAACATATATTAGTCTGTGCTAACAAATATAGAAAAAACTAACATTTTATCAAAAGACAAAGTAAGATAGAAGATGTATTCTGGATTCCATTTTAGTGAGTGAAAAACTTACTATTCAATCTGAAGTGTTAAATAGGATTAAGTTCTTTTATTATGATAATGTTATATTTATCACTGTGTTTAATCGATTCTGGTGGTATGGGATAGATAAGTTTTTCTCTGATATCACAATTTAATTTCAGAGTTAATTAAACTAGTGTTATTACAGTCTTGCTACATCCTAAACACTTTCATTCATTTATGCAGCATATCGCTTGTGGATCTAGAAATTTACCTCCTCCAAAGAGAACAGTTTGGGGTGATCTTCATCATCATCCATTAATTACTCATCAACATTTCATCATTTCCAACTACTATGCACTTAATTTTTTTTTTTTTAAAAAAGAGGAATTATGATACATCCCAGTTAAAGAAAAAAGTCTCAGATTTTTACTGTGCTATTGCCAAGTATACAGAAAGAAATAATTCAAGAATAAAACATTATTTTATATTTTTAAAATAAAAGTGGTTGTCAGATAAAATATGCTTTAAACATATGAGCAGACATATGCCTTCCAGTGCTAGTTGTTCAAATCGTCACTTAGTAAGGAATAATTTCCATTTCTGCAGGTAAATGGGACCCAAAGCACCCTATTCTTCCCTGTGTCAATAGGTTTTGCATGGATCCATCTGTGAAACAAGAGATTCTAAGTAATCAGTGTCGTAGATAATGAAATTATACAATTGGAGTTTTTCTACTGCTTTATTCACTATCCTAGTGAAGATTGAGATATTAAAGAGAGTTGTCCATGTGTTTTGTGTTGATGTTTTAATGCAATATAACTAGCCCCACTGTTGTTATTTTTGTGTCTATTTTTCCTACTTCATTTTATTTTTTGGTGTTTCATTAATTAATTACTTTATAATTTCAATTTTTATTTTAAATTCAGGGGATACATATACAGGTTTTTTACGTGGGTATATCGTAGGACATTGAAGTTTGGGATACAAATGATACCATCACCCAGGTAGTGAGCAGAGTACCCAATGGGTAGTTTTACAGTCCTTGTTCCCCTTCTTCTCTCCTCCCTCTAGCAGACCCCACTGTCTACTGTTCGCATCTTTATGGTCATGTGTACTTAAGGCTTAGCTCGCACTGGCAAGTGAGAACATGTGGTATTTGTTTTTCTGTTCCTGCATTAATTTGCTTAGGATAATGGCCTCCAGCTAGCATCATCATTTTGAGGCTAATTTACTTCAGATCGAGTTGGTTTAAATCCAAATAAAATATGTTATTCTTTCCTTATCCTAATCAGAAAATTTTAGGAAATAATCAGATAAACTTTACAATTGGCAAATCAAAGGCAGAACTGCATTAAACAACCAGATGTAAAAGGTGTGACACCTCTTCTACTCTTCTTGTATTCACTTTTAGGCGAGAAAACAGGACTCTTTTGGAAGGTAAAACTGCACTCATTTCGCTTTTAAGACTCATGAGCCATTCTGGAGTCCACTAATGCCTAAAGTATTTGTCAGTTAAGCATAATTTTGCCTGAAATAGCAAGCTTTAAAGGAACACGTAAATATTTTAATGGAAAATAGATTTTGAAGAAATCAACACATTTTTACATAAGTTTTCCAAAATGGGTTATATATTATTCCACTGAAGGAAAAAGAAACGAACATTTATTGAGCGATTATACTGCTCCAGGCACTTTCACCTTGTTTTTTTTATTTCTTCTCTTAAAGATTAGTTTTATAAGTTCTATCTTTTTAAATAAAGGAACTGAATCTAAGTGGTTAAGATCTCCGTCCAGAGTCATGCAAATAAAAACCTGCCAACCTCACTTCAAGGCCATAGTTCTTCCCCTTGGATGACATTGTCTCACATACAGCTTTTCTTCAGTGCTACAAAGTGTTGTGAGCAAGGGTTCTTAGTGCTTTGCAGTTACAGTTAAAATAAAGAGTTAATAACTTTCAGTAAAGTTGCCCTATCTCTCAAACTAAGACCACAAGTTTTTTCCACTAAGGAAGAAACGTGGTTAGAGCACAGAGTTGTAAAATAATCATAAAAACATGTATCTACATTTTATTTCAATTAAATATGTAGAAATTTACATTCATTTGCCACACTTACGACTAAAGCAAGTGACTTTTTGTGTTTTTTTAGAATGGGCCTATTGATTGAAGTTTCACTTTAGTTTTTGTTTTATATAAAGACAATATTTTTTCTTTCAAGTTCTTTTTTTTAAAGATTTTTTAAAGCAATATGAGTCCACATTTTTACCCTTCTATTTAGAATGTGTCTCTCCTTCTTAATTTGACATGAACTTTTTAGTGATCAACATTTAGTAGATATTACAATGTATTCAATATTGTTTATGAAATCAAATTTATTTTTGCCAACAGTCATTTTAATAATTTAATTAAATTATATAATTACAGTATAAAATACAAACTGGTGAGGAAATAACTATAACTCAACTAATGGGATCAGAGGTCTTCTTGACTTTAGAACATATTATCATTTAATCTTTATAATCTGTTAGAGGCCATGGAGAGGTGCATGTCTCAGACCACTAAAGGTCCTATACACTATTGAAATACTGATTTTCCAGGTAGAATTTAATAACAGTTCAGCAGGAAGATGATCCTATGCTCAGAAATTGTTGAGTAGCTATCAATTTAGAAATCAGCACCTATCATCTTCTCATGAGTAAAAATCAAAATGTTTGGAGATATAGAGAACTTGATTTAAGAGAATATTGTTTCCAATATTTCAAATTACATTTTAATATCTTTAAAGCTAAAGGAATCACATGAAGACAATGAGATTGAATAGAAGAATACAGAAAATAAGCTGATACAGTCAATTCATTACATCATGGCCCACAGGCTTTCAGAGCCCCAAGGGAGTTGAAAGTTTCAAAAGTATTGATCGTGGCCCTTGAAGAGGCTAATGGATTTTAAGTCAGTCCAGCCATTAGCAAATAAATGCAATTGTCCTCAAACACACTTTAGCTTTTTCTTGATTTTCATGATAATCTGGCTCTAGTGTTACGGTTTGGTCTTCTGCAGTAACAGGGTAAATAACAAATCCATCAATGCTCCAGTGTGTTCTATGTCCTCACCTAGAATGTAAGAATTTATTCTTCAGTTGTATTGATGCATTTTGATCCCACCTTCCAATTCCCAATCAGAAAGGCCAAACTGCAAGAGCTAAGTAGCATAATGCCAAAAAATGTAAATAATAATATTAAGGAGATTGCCAAATTTGTCAAACTTATTCTATTTAATTCTGAGTCTAGGTTTTTTGCTTTTTTGCTATTATTGACCTAGAGGATGATTATAATAAATATTTGATGACACATGGAAATTCTTCATGATTGACCTTTAAGGTCTGGTATATTAGCAAAACTTTCAGGGAGTCTTTGATGCCATCTACAAAGACAGCTGGCATAGAAGTTGATAAAGACTTGATACTTGGCTGCTTCTTGTTTGAAAGGATGAGGAAGTCTTTACCCACATTAGGTATTCACACAAAATGGACAGTTATTTCCTTAAAGGCCATGTTCTCAGTGCTAAAAATTTTCCGAGGCCAAAATTTCCCAAAGATTTGATGATATATAAAATACTTTTGGCATTGTCTGCTTCAACTTGTGCATAGAAAACCCATCATCTTTACCCTGTTCGTCAGCATTTGTAGGCAAAGGGGAATTTATCACTTTTATCACATAATTGGTACTGTAATGACCCAGTTTGACACAACATTTCACAGGCTGATAATATGATTGCTGGCTGTGGTGAACAGAATAATGCCTCCTCCTCAAAGATGTCCATATTCTAATCCTAGAAACTATGATAGTGTTCAGTTACACTATCAAGTGGAATTAAGGTTATAAAAGGCATGAATGCTGTGAATCAACTGATGTTAGAATGGAGAGATTATCCTGGATTAATTGAATGGGCTTAATGTAACCAAAAGGGCATTAAAAGTCAAAGAGTAAAAAGTCAGTATCATACTGATGAGATGTGTGAAACACAGGACTCCCAGATACTAGAGGAAGGGGCCCAGCAGCCAAGGAATGGGGGCAGCCTCTAGAAGCTGAAAAGACAAGAACATGGGGAATTTTCCTTTGGCGCTTCCAGGGGAAACACAGCACTGTTGGTGTTTTGATTTTAGTCCAGTGAGACTTGTGTTGGCCTCGTGACCTACAGAGCTGTAAGATCTTACATTTGTTACTGTTTTAAGCCACTAAGTTTGTGGCAATGTGGTATGGCAGCACTACAAAACTAATACATTGGTTTCTTGGCATTTCTCAATTCAGCCAACTGATTTAAATGAATAATGAAAGAAAGAAAAAGTGTAGAAATTGAAAAAGAAATATTCAAGTTATTGGCTGAGCAATAGAGACTAACAGAACATTTAGTTTAGTTTGTTATAATATTGGCTGAGCACAGTGGCTCACACTGATATCCCAGCACTCTGGCAGGCTGAGGCGGGAGAATAGCTTGAGGCCAGAAGTTCGAGACCAGCCTGAGCAATATAGCGAGACTCCATCTCTAAAAAAATAAGAAACAAATGTTCGAGTAACTACTATTATTTATTACCAATGCAAATAATATTTTGCCTATTAAAATTGAAATTGGGATAAACATCGTGTTAACCAATCTGCTCAAAGTAATTTCAAAATACCATGAGAAAATTCTAAGTATGCCTGCCTGACAGTTCACCATACTTAGCTGAGAATGGAATATTCTTTGCATAAAGCTAAAAGAAAAATTTACAAGTAAAAAAGACAATTTAGTATTGCTCAGCGTGGGAGAAGACTTCTTATTTGTCCAGTGTCAGTTTATGACAAGGACATTTCCAGCTTGGTTTGTTTAAAATATATTTGTGCCAACAGACTATTTAGTTTGTTATAACATTCTCATTTAGGTTTCTAAGTTTCACAATGTTTTAACGTGATAATTTTTATTTTACTGACAACACTCCATTTGTTTTGAATGAATATATGATGATACTAATGATAACATGCATTTGTGTTCTTATGACTGTGTGCTTATGATCATACCACTAAGGGCTGGCCCTGTACTAAGTGCTTTATAAACATCAGTTTGTTTAGTCCTCATAAGAAGTCAGTGAACACAATGTTATTATTAATCCCACTTTAGTACTAGGAAAATCAACGCACAGAGAGGTTAAATTATTTGCCCAACATCCAGCAGCAAGCATGCGATGGAGCCAGGAAGGTATGTACTGTCTCTGCTCTCCCTCTAGGTCAGGCATATTCTATACATTTCGTATGCATTATTTCGATTAATGCTCACACTGTCGTCCTGTAGGTACTATTGTTAACTCCTTTGCAAAGGAGGAAATTGAGGCTTAAAGAGGCTAAGTGACTTGCTCTAATCACTCTGTTCCACAATATTTTATTCCATCAAATAAGCCCTTGTGTTCTATGTTACATTATTTTGATGGCATGCCAAGATCTCATTGTACTAGTTACATGGCTAGAACATAAAATGGTTTTTGAAATAGGAGCTCATAGCAACCCAGTCTTTGCCTCATCTTAGAATGTCTTGTTTGTGCTAAATAAAATTGCCAGCCACTAAATACGGGTCTTGGGAATAGCAGAGGATGTCATCAAAAACACCCGAACACCTGGCTAGAATGAACAGGGAACAGGACAGAGACAACATTACCCTCTCCCCTGACAAAGCAAAACTAAACTCTGTTTTGCAAGTCCTGTGCACTAGGATTATAAACGTCAGGAAATAGAATTTTAATGCCACTGTACATCTGCTAGAAATTGGCCTTTTCCTTAAAAAAATTCTAAGACATATTACTGTTTTAAAAATGGATTTATATTGCTTACTTTGATTATGAACTGATACAGCACAGAACTATCAGGAGCCTGGCTCCTTTTAAAATATAAACAGTTACACTGTGTTCTTTCCTTCCTATAATCTCTTTATGATCAAATGCAGAATATTTCAGTCTGCAATTTCCAATTTAATTCTTGTCCTCATTTGAGCTATTAAATTGGACTCCATTTCAGCAGCAACTGAGCTGACACTCGATCCTCTATTACCAATGAATGTGTATAGCCATCTGCTTGAATGATTTTCACCATATGTGTTTTTAAAAAGACAATGTTTTATACATGCTTGCTGTAGGTAATATCTGACAATCATAAAAGAAGAGCAAAATCAGAGTCAGCTGTAAAATTGGAAGGAAAAATTAAAATCCTAAAAATATATTTGAAATCCCAAGAGTTAATATCAGGGTATTTTCTATAATTTCTAAGTCAATTCAAGTACAATTTGAAGGTATTAGTTTCCAAACTGAAAAGAAGAAATTCATCACAGATTGGTTAACATTTTAAATAATTTAGATTAACATTTTAAAAATTGATCAAGTCAATTATGATTCGAGATAATTTTTTATTTTCAGTTTACTGAGAGGGTTGTAATAATTTCCTTGGCCATGCAGAATTTAGTTTGCTTCCTCCAAAACATTTTAGTAACATACAAATAAAGGTTATTTAATTTAAACCTTTTAGCAGATATTGTTCTGTAACTCAAATACAAATAAATTTTCTGATTTCTGGTTAAAGATTTATTTTACTTAGTTGATATAATTAACCTTCAATTAATTGATGTTATTAATATTGTGATATATTTATATGTAAAAAATGGTGAGATCAAGTCCAAAAAAGTGGATATGGAGGAAAATCCATATACAACCAACACAGCAGAACCTACCAAATATTCAAAAGAAAGGGTGTCTGAATTGAAATGTAACTACAATTATACCTATTAGTATTATTTTTACAGCTTACATCTATTTTGATGGCACCTTTACATTGCTAGAGTTGGTCCTCACAACAGCCACATAAAATGCTGAGTTCAAATATCATCTTAATTTTACCAATATGGAAGTCGAAGCTCTGTGGAATAAACCAATTGCCAAAAGCCATATAGCTGGCGAGTGACTGCTCAATGTTTTTCTCCTCCTTCTTTTGATTCTAAGTTCCAGGCCCTTCTCACCAAGACTTACCACCATCTCTTTTGACTCTTACGTCTAACATAGTTTAGGAGACATCCTCAGCATTAAATGTTCCCTTGGGGGAATATACAATCAGTTGTTGCATACATGCATGATTTGAGAGGCGGCTAGTTTTGTCCATTTCTGAAAATTTGGGAGGAGCATACAAACAGCTGAGGCAAGGATTCGGAGAATAATTAGACTCACATCTCACAGGTCATAAATTGTTGCCACATACATGGTTCCAGTTCTATTCTCACCATAATCCTGAAGTATAGAGAGACAGCAACTTTGTGCATTTCAAAACAGAGCAAATTGAGGCTTACGACTTGGGGTTAAATGACTTGAACAGGATGACACAAGCAGTAAGTGAAAGGAGGAGCCAGGCCATGCTCCATGGTGTATATTAAAATGCCCTTCTGGTATCAGTGTGCTTTGTAATCCTTTTAATTATGTATATTTCCCAATAACCAGATTGATTGTATGTATTTCCCAATAACCAGATTTCATATAAATATGAAACTGCATTCCAAATCCAAATATGGCATATTCATTTGGAAGATCCATTATTTCAGGGATTACTTTTAACATTACAAAAGTGCCTTTCCGGTATCAGTGTGCTTCGTGATCCTTTTAATTATATCTATTTCCCAATAACCAGATTAATCCAATAAAATATAAATATGAAACTGCATTCCAAATCCAAATACTGCAAATTCATTTGGAATATCCATTATTTCAAGGATTACTTTTAATATTACAAAAATATGAGCTTGTAATCCCAGCACTTTGGGAGGCCAAGGTGAGTGGATTGCTTGAGACCAGGAGTTCGAGACCAGCCTGGGCAACATGGTGAGGTCCCATCTCTACAAAAACTAGAAAAATTAAATGAGTTTGGTGGTGCCTGTAGTCCCAGCTACTCAGGAGGCTCAGGTGGAAGGATCACCTGTGCCCAGGAGGTCAAGGCTGCAGTGAGCCATGATAGCAACACTGCACTCCAGCCTGGACAACAGAATGAGCCTGTCTGGAAAAAAAGAAAAAAAAGTAAGCTGTTAGCCATGTGAAATCTTCTTAGGCTATAAATCTACTTCATCTAGGTTAAATAAGATTATTGATAAACTTTTATTTTTCTGATTGAGATATTTGAAAATAAGCATGTTCATATTTGAAAATACATTTGTTTTTGTATAATATTGATTTTTCTTCAGAATTAAATATCTGGTCTGAGTTGACTAAATAATAGAACCATCATCTCTTCATTTTCATGGTAAAAATACTATGCTAAAGACAGACAATTTTCCCAAATGACCTTCTTTGTCAGGAAGCTTTCTGAGTGTTCAACCATTGTTGTCCATTTTTTAACGTTATCACCTTTTGTTGGGACATTTTGGCCTTTCACCAAGAGCTGAATACCATCATTCTTTGTTGTGTTCTTTGTTCTGTTTTCAGCAGGGAAGATGGATACTGCTGTGGTGACCCTGACCTCTTGATAAGGAAGGCACACTGATGTCACAGAAGCATTTCTGTTAGATATGGTTGGGTTCATTAGGCAAAAAGGGGGGTTTCTTTTTTTAAATAAAATGACATTAGGGTTTCTTTATACCTTGATCAATGCTAAGAATGAAGCTCTAATAATCCTTTAAGAATAAAAGACAGTGAAAAAAGAATTCTTTTTTACATTAACCTTTTTTCCCAAGATGTTCTTCCTCAATATATTATCTCACCATATGACACAAAATGTCTAGCTTCATGATTTATTATTCTGTATATAACTGAAAGCAAGAAATATCTGTTAGCAAAATAACAGCAAAAATTAAACCATTTTACTAGGGGGATTGCAGTTCTCTATTCCTGTAGCTCTTCCCAAAACAAAAAACAAAGTGGTAATTGCCTATTATAGCTATTAGAGAAAGATTAGATATATAGATATTGACTTCTTTGAGATGGTAAAGCACGAATCTCTCAAGTTACTTTTCATTTTTCAAAATAAAAAATAATAAATTGGCTTTGATGTGATCAATTTAACTTTACCAATAACTGTTCTCTGGACCAATGCTTAAGTTTTATGAGAGTTTTTCGTAAGTGTACAGAGGTTGAATTTTATCAAAACTATCATGACATTAATCCAGGTAGACCACTATCTCTTCCTCAAACTTTCACTAGCAATTGGTTTTAAAGACTGTGGCTACTGGTCTGATGGGAATTTATGGTAAATAAAATCTATGCGTCAGTTTCCTCAGGTGTGCCTAATAACGGTATTTAACTCAAAAGCCTATAGTGAGCATTTAACAGGTTCATGCATCTAAACCATTTTTAAGGGTAACTGGCACTAAGCCGTTAGCTATTATATTAGTAGTCCAGTTGTGAGAGAATTAAATTTAAAAAGTAGTGCTGAACACTTATTGCCTCATTGTACTACTCCAGAGACAAGAAGGCAGATGATTTTCAATTATACAATGTTTTTCCAATATGATTTCTTAGATTCTGTTTCAGTTTTCAATTTCTTGCCTCTCAGCTTTTAATTCATTCTTCAATATTTACTCTGTGCTAATGAATGGGATGGGTTCCTTTAAGCGTTTCTCCCAGTGAGTACGTTGTTAAAATTTCTCTGTAGAGGGTGATAGAGTGACATTGCAGGAGGAAGAGGGCTTCCGCTGGTTCAGGCGGTTGCACCCTTGGTCAGCAGAACATGTGTGGAGACAACTGGTCATAGCTCCTACCATGTGACTAAAATGCGTGCTCCCTTCGCAACCTTGCAATCCCAGGCTAGCCTAGTAACCCCTTCCTACAGCCCTCCCAATGTGGACACTGCATATTCCAGTTGTCATCAGCAGCATACCATTGTCTTCATACCTGCCCAGTTGCAGTCCACCTGCACCCTGAAGAGGGACTTCTTCTTTGCTTGTCTAGTGAATGTGCATCAGATCTGGTCTGGGCAAACCAACGAACTTCTCCGTCATCCAGTGAACAGCAATCACACTTTCTCCAACCTCCAACAAGGCCTGAACCCGAGCCCTGGGGAGGTATCCTTCCAAGTTTTTCTTTCCTAAATTACTCTCCTTCAGGCCTAAGATACCTTTTAGCTTTCCACTGCACCTTGTAGTTATGTTATTCTTATTGCTTAATAATTCTTTATAATAAAGCTTCTCTTGTTTAAAATACTACAAGTCTGTCTACGGATTCAACTCAGAGTGATACAGATAAAGTAGAAATCATTTTTGCCAAGGAAATGACTTTTATCTAAATCCTGAAAGAGAGCTTCTCTTTTGAAACAACTATGCTAGCACCTTTTCAGAGTGCGTCCATGTAGAAACTCATTTAATCCTCTAACAACCCTATTTCTTAGGGAAAATTGAGGCAATACCTTCTTGAAATCATTCTGAAGCTAGTAAATTAGTTTTTTTCAAAGTTTGTTGTATTTTCACCTGAAGAGTTTAATTCAGTGTCTGGAAAATAGTGATCTCTTTATAAGTATTATACATTGTCATAATCGATATGAACTATCAGAAAAAATATTCATCATTCTCTCTCATAGTATTGGGTTTTCTGCATGTGCCTGATGATCTTTGATTCTCTATTTATATTCATGTGAAAGAACTAGATTACTGACACACATAGCTTCTGTAAGATTTTGTTTCAGTTGTGAATGATTTCATCATCAGCAGGTCTTTCTTCTGAGTGGGCAGGCTGGCTCTGAACTCTATGTGCAGACAGGCATGTCAAGACAACTTTGAGGTGAGCAGGAGAGCAGCTGAGATTGCCCTAAAATGCCAGAGAATCATAATAAATCAAAGGACTAACCCTACTCAGGAAGAATGGTTATTACTTGAGAGTGTTATTTGCTGGCTTATCTAGCAAGAAGGTCAGGAGTAAAGACACTTCTGCCAGCTTTTATCTCAGAATGAACCAAAAGGAAGGAAGAGAAAGGGAAGCTGGAAAGAGACAGAACTATTCATCCACAAAATCTCAATGATTTCCCTGATTTCTGTTCCGTTACAGCTTTGCTATACTCAATTGCTCACATGAAGCTTAAAACCTCCTGAGGCGCTACCCTGGGCAATAGTTTCCATCTTCTCTACTCCTTCTGCTCCCTTCTGGGCAAATTTTGGACAACTAGCAGCTCTGTTCTCTTTTATTCTTATCATAGTGTAGCTGATTGAATAGTGGCCGCCAAAAAGATATGTTCAAGTCTTGACTCCTGGTAACTGAAAATGTGATCTTATTTGGAAATAGGGTCTTTGCAGATGTAATTAAGTTAATGAGCTCAAAAGGAGACCATCCTGGATTTAGGGTCCTAATTCTGGTGACTGTTATTTTTATAATTAAAAGAAAAGGCAATTTGAAACACAGACACATTGGGGAAAAGGCCATTCATGCAGTGAAAATGGATGTAAAAATTGGAGTTATGCAGTCACAAGCGAGAGAACACTTTCAGACACTAGAAACTGGAAGAGGCTGGGACTCTCCCAGAGCCTGCAGAGGGAACCTGGCCCTGCCAACACCTTGATTTTGGACATCTGGCCTCCAGAACTGCGTGAGAATGCATTTCAGTTGTTTTAAGTCACCAAGTGTGTAGTAATTTGTTATGGCAGCCCTAGGAAACTAATATAAATAGAATCCCATTAACTTCCTGTCTTTCAGAAGTCCTCCAAAAATCTCTGAGCTGCTCATGTAAACCCTGGGCCCATATTCCTCTCAGCACTGCTGTGTATTTATGTCATTTTGTTTCTCTTGACTAGGACAGAAGTGAACCGGTTTCAGTCTGCATTGAAATTTTTAAAATAATATTTAATATTTAACTCCAATGTATCTTCAGTCTTGCCTTAGAAGCCAGATTCAGATTCAGGCTAGATTGAAGAGAAAGCATTCAACTACAAGAAAAGAGATTTAATTTTTGGTTCCCTGGCACATAGAGTATGCATTCCACAGATGCAGTGGCGTCAGACCAAGTGCATTTAAGATAAAAGCCAATCAAGACTGACAGCTTTGACAACTTCTTACTCAGCTTCAATGGTCCCCATGCCATCTCAATCATAAAGGTGTGTATGTGTATGTATATATTCAGTTTCTAATTCTTCCACTGGCATTGTTTGACAAAATCCCTCCAGATATAACGAATACTAATTTTAATTTCAGTCAGAATAAGTATAAAATCAGTTCTCTTCATAACATTAGTTTTTGCCTTCAAAGCTTCAGAGACATAAATGTGTTTTATGAAAAGCTCCGACTATTTCTTTCCTCCAGCAAAAGTCATGCAGTGATCTGTTACTGCCAGTGAGGAATTAGATATGTAAATGGGAAGAGGGCATTTGAAGGCAGACGGTACCTAGGAATGGATGGGCGGTTGCAGGGGTTTTTCTTCATTAAGACGTTTTAAAGTTTAGTTCTCAGTGTGAAGATAATTTAAATTGAAAGAATTTTTGTACCTTGACACTGGAATAAGTTCCCTGTACATGCATAAAATTTTACAAATGAGAAGCTGTGTGGCACTTCTGCTAGAGCAAGGTGTTCATCACTAAAGCAACAGAATATTCCTTAAATATCCCCCTTTGATGTCAGAGCCTGAAAATTAGACATTAAAAATGAATAACCCTGCAACTCTAAGAAAAATTAGAGCAAGTAAAATATAATTTAATGAATCCCTATGTGATAGGAAACCATAGATCAAATCATTTGATATCAGAAAATACCATCCATCCCTTAACCTCAAAATATGTTAAAGCCAGCTGAAATCACATGACTTTTAGTAAAACTTCTCAGACAGTTCCAGCCCACATTGATCTCTTTCTCCAAAGACTTTATCTGTACTTATCTATGTCAATCATAAACTTGAAATCATGTCCCATCTTGAAGCACTGTCTAAACTACTTCACCTGTATATAGCTTGTTTTCCTATTGCAATTACAAATTCAGTGGAGTCAACAACCATATCTTAATCTTCTTTTGTATCCTGCAATGAGTACTTTTTTAAAAAATTGAAGTGATGTAATCTTCAAAATAAAATGGATCATTCAGACACATTACCATTTTAGCTAGCAAATTTCCAAGATAGGCTGTGTAATTTTATCTGCAGTATTAAAAGCTATAAAAGTTCACCTACCTTTAGTCATAAGTCATTGGGAAAGTCATGTGGGTATATTATATTCAAATCCACATCCTATCTGCCATACTTCTCTGTTGAATTCTCCTTTTGGAGACTTTGGTTCCCTTTACTTAGAATAATTGTGAAGGTATGCCTAAAAAATAATTGACAAGACCTGCATTTCACCAACCCATTACCCCAGTCATCAATCTCGCTTTAGTCCAGAGTTGGCAAGCTATTAATCGCTACCATTTTGAAGCACTAATATGTTCCAAATACTATATAGCTAGATAGATAAACATAGACATGAATGTATGTATGTATGTATGTGTGTGTGTTGTGTGTGTGTCAATGACCTTGAAAGTCTGGTATTATTAGCCTTGTTTTGCAGATACATAAATAACTTTCTCAAGGTCATAGACTAAACCAAGATTCAAACCTCAATTTCCAAAATCCATGTGGTTTACATTATGTCACCTCCCTTGCTAGTAAAGCTTCATATTTCAGATCCTACAAAGATAAAACTGGAATGGACTAAAAGCTCTTTGATTTCCTGAGTTTATAAGTTTTGCTTTCATTTATTTAATTAATATCCTGCAAGTCACAAAGTACAAAATCTCATCGTGAAAAGCGGTGAGTAAAAGTCATGTGAGAGCAAGTTTACAGAAGAAAAAGTAAATAGCATAAAAAACAGAGACTGTGCAAGAGATTGGTCTGGTTACAAGAAAAATAAAACAAGGAGCAGAAAAAAATTTTAAAAAATAGACAATAAAGAAGTGGCTTTATTATGTCATTTTTGAGTCAAAATGATATTGGCACATGCATTATTTTAGACTTTTTAAAAAGACTTTGCACATATGTGCAGTTGGGAGTCAATAAGGAAAGACCATGCAATGAAGGTTTATTTATTTGTGAAAATACTTGTGGTTGCAAATGCTGTAGAACTTGCAAAATCCTGAATATACTTATCATAAGATTGACCACTGGCTCCCAGTTTCATCCTAGCTCCTTTTGTAGTAGAGGTGGACAAGCATTCTTATTTTCTGTTGTGAATGGTGCAGTTGGGCTTATGGAAGTCAAGGTAAGAGGAACAGGGACGTGGCTCAATCAAAACCCTTTTATGTGTGTTAGACCCAGATAGCACTAAAAGTATGCAACTCAGTTACCAGAACTCCTGGGGTAATTCCAATGAACAACCAAATTTGAGCATTACTACTTTAATTGAATAGGATGGTGTATTAATCAGGCTTCTCCAGGGAAACAGAACAAATGTGATACAGATAGATTAGATAAGTTGGTTTAAAGAAGGGAAAGAGAGAGAGATACATGGGGAGATACGTTACAGAAATTGGCTCACCTAGTTACGGAGACTGAGAAGTCGTGTGATACACCATCTGCAAGCAGGAGAACCAGGGAAGACTGTAGTGTAATGCGGTCTGAGTCCAAAGGCCTGAGAACCTGGAGCTCTGTTGTCCGAGGGCTGGAGAAGCTCCCAGCTCCAGAAGAGAGAGCAAACTCACCTTTCCTCTGTTGTTTTGTTCTATCTAGTCCCTACATGGATTCGTAAGGGCAGATCTTCTTCACTCAATCTACTGATTCAAATGCTAATCCCTTCCGGAAACATCCTCACAGACATACCCAGGAATAATGTTTTACCAGCTATCTGTGTATTCCTGAACCCAGTGAAGTTGATGACTAAAATTAAGTGTCACAGATGGTGTCAGCATAACGACTTGGCCTAGAAGATAACATGGATTCAAGTGATAGGCTTGATAACCACATGGACGAATGACATTATCCAGTCATCTTAAAAATGCATCACATGATCCCAATAAGTGATAACCCCAGAGAATTCAAATGGAAGACTAGGCTTTTGGGGCAACTGTCATGTAGGAAAATTAACTGCAATAGTAGCTTCATAGGACGCTTACTAGGAAAGTTATTCAGAGGTCATGGAAAAGAAAACCTCACTGTCAATATTCTTCAGTCACCCACTTATCAAATCTATTTTAAATACATAGCAAGAAACAAAAAGAAAGAGATAGGGTAAGGTAGGATTCAAGCAGGTAGAAGGGCCATCCTCCCTGAATTATAGATTTTAGATTAACACATTAACACATGCTCTCTCTCTCTCTCTCTGTCTCTCTGCTTCATCACCCTTCCCAACTGATGTAGCAGTAGTCTTGATGAATAGAGTTGGGGTTTGAATAAAGGGGGCAAATACATGCTACTTGGGGCAACAGAATACACTTGCTCTATTTGAGATAATCAGGCAAGTATTCCTGATTACGGATGACATCACCAGTTAGCTTGCTGAACAGGTGTGGGTTTTATCTGTATTTATTGGATATAGCGTATGTGGGGCCATAAGGGGACTATTGCATGTGCTACCAGTGGGCAGTTAATTTATAAATAACTGAACTGAGAGAATCACATCTAAT
Source organism: Hylobates moloch (assembly GCF_009828535.3). Classification (NCBI taxonomy): domain Eukaryota; kingdom Metazoa; phylum Chordata; class Mammalia; order Primates; family Hylobatidae; genus Hylobates; species Hylobates moloch. The sequence goes on from NW_026652279.1 coordinate 153,431,351, forward strand.
GTCTCAGCCTTTCCATATTGTCTTTTACAGAAGAAAATTCTTGTCTTTGTTACATCATGTAACCCTTTTATTATTTCTGTCTTTAATGTATCTTAGAGATTACCATTGTACATCATCTAGCTAATATCTCTTGAATTCTGCCTACATAGCAAAAGCTACTTGCTTATTCATACCTAGACTTAACACATCCTATAAGGTTTCTCTCTCCCTCTCTCTCTTTATCATAAGCTAGCTTTTTCACTATGTATGCTTAACATTCTTCACAGTTCTATCACTCTTATTTTCTTTTTGTAAAAGCATTGAATATTCTCAAATAAGAAAGCAAGCATATATTCTAAAAACTTTCTCCATGTTTGAATGACAGGACTTTATTATAGAGGTGAAAGAGACCTCTGTCACTTTCATTACTCACTTAGGATAACTTTGTACCTTTTAAAGTAGAAATGTAACTGCTGTGCGCAGCCTTTGTTAAGGACAGCATGTTCAAGGGGCAAATGCTAAGGGCAAATCAAAGAAATTGAAATTGAAGAAAGGTCACAACTAAACATTAAAGCATAAAAATATTTCAAGAATGGGATGACCCATGTTGAGCAAAATTCCAGGCTAAGCACAAATCCAAAACAGTGACATTTTGCAAAGACTGGCAAGTGTAAATAAAAGGATAATTATTCATTGTAGGAACTGTGGTTTCTAGTCTCCCAAATTAGTCCAATGAGTTGCACACTGAAGTAGCATTTGTGTCATCAGAAAAAGTACTTTATATTTTAATAATTATGTATAGTATACATATAAACACAATTAAACATGAAAAATATATAAATATATGTGTGTTTATATGTATATTAGGCCTTTCTTGCATTGCTATAAAGAAATACCTGAGGCCGAGTAATTTATATGTAAAATAAGTTGAATTAGCTCAAATTCTGCAGGCTGTAGAGGAGGAATGGCACCAGCATCTACCTGGCTTTTGGAGAGGCCTCAGGGCAAAGTGGGAGAAGACACATCACATGGTGAAAGCAGGAGCAAGAGAGAGGCGGAGGGGACACTCACACTTTTAAACAACCAGATTTTGCGAGAATTCACTTACTATCATGAGGACAGCACCAAGAAGATAGTGCTAAACTGTTCACGAGAAATCCACCTCCACGATCCAGTCACCTCCCACCAGGCCCCACCTGCAACATTGGGGGTTATATTTCAACATGTGATTTGAATGAGGACAAATATCCAAACCATACAAATATGCATATACATATCTACAGAAACAACCAAAGTTACCTTTTCTAATTGACAAGTAAAATTATATATATTTATATTGTACAACATGTTTTTGACATGTGAATACATGATAGAATGATTACATGAAGCCATATAACATATGTCTTACCTCGTATTCTTATCTGTTTGTTGTGGGGACAATTCTTAGCATCTACTCTTAGCAATTTTGAAATATACAATATATTTGCATTAATTGTTGTTAACATGGCATATAACAGAGCTCTTGAACTTACTTCCCCTGTCTAACTGAAATTTTCTGTCTTTTCACCCTTGTCTCCTCAGTCCCTCTACTCCCTAGCCTCTGGTACCCACCATTTTATTTCCTATTTCTATGAGTTGGACTCTTTCATACTCCACATGTAAGCAAGATCATGTGGTATTTGTCTTTCTGTGCCTAGTTTATTTTACGTAATGCCATATCCTCCATGTTTATTCGTTTCATTGCAAATGACAAGATTTCCTTCATTTTTAAAACTGAAAGGTATTCCATTGTGTATATATACCACATTTTCTTTATCCATTCATCGATTGATGAACATGTAGGGTGATTCCATATTTTAGCTCTTGTGATAGTGCTGCAATGAACAGGAGAGTGCAGATATCTCTTTGACATACCAATTTCATATCCTTTAGAAATACATCCCAGTGGTAGAATTACTGGATCGTATGTTAGTTCTATTTTTAATTTTTGAGTGAGCTCCATACTGTTTTCCATAATGATTGTACCAATCTACATTCCAACAAACAGTTAAAAAGTTTCCCCCTTCTTCACATCCTCACCAATACTTGTTGTCATTCAACTTTTTGATAATAGTCATTCTAGCAGATGTGAGATGATACCTTACTATGGTTGTAATTTGCATTTCCCTGATGATAGGTGATGTTGAGCATTTTTATACCTGTTGGCTATTTTTATGACTTCTTTTGAGAAACATCTATTCATATCCTTTGCCTAATTTTTATCAGATTTTTTGTTTTCTTAGTTTTGAGTTCTTTATATATTTTGGATATCAGCCCATTACCAGATGCATGGTTTCCAAATATTGTCTCATATTCTGTAGGTTGTCTCTTCACTCTGTTGACTGTTTCCTCAGCTATGCAGAATCTTTTTAGTTTGATGCAATCCTCTTTGTCTATTTTTGCTTTGTACTTTTGAGGCCAAATCTAAAAAAAAATTGCGTACATTAATGTCGTGTAGTTTTGCCCCTATACTTTCTTGTAGTAGTTTTATAGTTTTTGGTATTAGGGTTAAGTCTTTAATCCATTTTGAGTTGACTTTTGTATTTGGTGTAATACATAAGTTGACTTTCATTCTTCTGTATGTGGTTATCCAGTTTTCCCATCATCTCTTCTTGAAGAGACTGTTTGTTCCCCATTGTGTGTTTTTGGCACCTTTATTGAAAATCAGTTGACCAAAAATGAGTAGATGTTTTTATTTGTTTCTGCCTGTACCATAATGTTTTGATTCCCATAGCTTTAGAGTAGATTTTGAAATTGGGTTTGTGATTCTCTCAGCTTTGTTCATTTTGATCAAGGTACTTAGGCTATTTGAGATTCCATATAAATTTTAGGATTTATTTTTCTATTTCTATAAAAAATATCACTGGAACTTTGATAGGGATTACACAGAATCTGTAGATTGTTTTGCATGGCATAAACTTTTAACAATATTAAGTCTTCTAGTTCATGAGCACGAGATATCTTTTCATTTATTAATGTCTTCTACAATTTCTTTCATCATTGTTTTGTACTTTTCAGTGTGTGGATCTTTCATATCCCTGGTTAAATTTATTCTATTTTTTTTTTTTTTTTTTTTTTTGAGACGGAGTCTCGCTCTGTCCCCCAGGCTGGAGTGCAGTGGTGCAGTCTCGGCTCACTGCACGCTCCGCCTCCCAGGTTCACGCCATTCTCCTGCCTCAGCCTCTCCGAGTAGCTGGGACTACAGGCGCCCGCCACCATGCCTGGCTAATTTTTTGTATTTTTAGTAGAGACGGGGTTTCACTGTGGTCTCGATCTCCTGACCTTGTGATCCGCCCGCCTCGGCCTCCCAAAGTGGTGGGATTACAAGCGTGAGCCACTGCGCCCGGCCAATTTATTCTTATATAATTTTTTGTAACTGTTGTAAGTGGGGTTGTGGTCTTACTTTTTTTTTCAGATAGTTTATTGTTACTGTAGAAACATCATTATTTTTGTATGTTGATTTTTTATCCTGCAACTTTACTGTATTCTTTATTATTTCTGATAGTTTCTTTGTGGAGGCTTTATGATTTTCTCTATATAAGGTCATATCATCTGCAAGCAATGATGATTTAACTGTTTTCCTTCCTATTTGGATGCCTTTTATTTCTTCTTTTACCTAACTGCTCTGGCTAGGATTTTCAGTTCCATGTTGAATGAAAGTGGTAAGAGTGGACATCCTTGTCTTGTTCCTGATCTTAGAGGAAAAGCTTTCAACTTTTCACTGTTAAGTATGTTAGCTGTGGGCTTCTCATATATGACCTTTATTGTGTTAAGGTACATTCATCCTATTCCTAATTTATTGAGAGTATCTATCATGAATGGATGTTAAATTTTGTCAAACACATTTTCTGCATCTATGGAAATGATCATATTATTTTTGTCCTTCATTCTGTTAATGTAATAAAAAAGATATTATTGATGTGTGTATGTTGAACCATTCCTGCATCCCAGGGACAAATCCCACTTAATTATGAAAATTATCTTGCTATTTAAACTGGTAGCTTCATAATTCCTACTCTGTCAATCAGTTTACCACCAGAAAGCAGCTATAACAAACAAATAAATGTAATTGGAGAAGACTGAATGTACAGCCTATTTTAAAAGTTAAGAACAGCATATAGGCAAAGAAGTTAGTGAAGTGCCCTGTTCTAGTGACAGTGGAGTCACTACTGTCTCTAGGCTGGAACAGGCTAGAGGAGGAGTTTCTGGAACCCAGCATGAGACAGTTGTAAGGAAAGGGCCATCTTGAGAGGAGCTTGGGCCTGTGAAGGACACACACAGTCTGAGGTTACCAGGCAAGAAGCTGTCTGAAAGAATAAGTTCTGGGAGAGTTTCCTCTTATCTTCTCAAACCTGATGATATGGTTTGGCTGTGTCCCCACCCAAATCTCATCTTGAATTCTCAAGTATTGTGGGAGGGACCTGCTGGCAGGTAATTGAATCATGAGGGCAGGTCTTTCCTGTATTGTTCTTATGATAGTAAGTCTCACGAGATCTGCTGGTCATTATAAGGGGGAGTTTCCCTGCACAAGCTCTCTCTCTGTCTGCTGCCATCCACGTAAGATGTGACTTGCTCCTCCTTGCCTTCCACCATGATTGTAAGGCTTCCCCAAACACATGGAACTGTAAGTCCAATTAAACCTCTTTCTTTTGTGAATTGCCCAATGTTAGATATGTCTTTATCAGCAGTGTGAAATGGGACTAATACAGTAAATCGGTACCAGTAGAGTGGGGCATTACTGAAAAAAATACCCAAAAATGTGGAAGCAACTTTGGAATTGGGTAACAGGCAGGGGTTGGAACAGTTTGGAGGGCCCAGAAGAAGACAGGGAAATGTGGGAAAGTTTGGAACTTCCTAGAGACTTGCTGAATGGCTTTAACCAAAAGCCTGATAGTGATATGGACAATAAGGTCCAGGCTGATGTGGTCTCAGACGGAGATGAGGAACTTCTTGGGAACTGGAGCAAAGGTGGCTCTTGGTTATGTTTTAGCAAAATGACTTGCAGCATTTTGCCCCTGCCCTAGAGATCTGTGGAGCTTCGAACTTGAGATAGATGATTTAGGGTATCTGGCAAAAGAAATTTCTAAGTAGCAAAGCATTCAAGAGGTGACTTGGGTGCTGTTAAAGGCACTCAGTTTTATAAGGGAAGCAGAACATAAAAGTTCAGAAAATTTGCAACCTGACAATGTGATAGAAAAGAAAATCCATTTGCTGAAGAGAAATTGAAGCCAGCTGCAGAAATTTGCATAAGTAACTAGGAGGTGAATGTTAATCCCCAAGACAATGGGGACAATGTCTCCAGGGGATGTCAGAGGTCTTTGTGGCAGCCCTTTCATCACAGGCCCAGAGGCATAGGAGAAAATGGTTTCCTGGGCTAGGCCTAGGGTCCTTGTGCGGCATGCAGTCTAGGAACTTGGTACCCTGAATCCCAGTCATTCCAGCCGTGACTAAAACGGGCCAACGTACAGCTTGGGCTGTTGCTTCAGAAGGCAGAAGCCCCAAGCCTTGGCAGCTTCCATATGGTGTTGAGGCTGCAGGTGCACAGAAGTCAAGAATTGAGGTTTGGGAACCTCCACCTAGATTTCAGAAGATGTATAAAAACGCCTGGATGCCTAGGCAAAAGTTTGCTGGCGGAGGGGGTAAGGTGGGAGCTCATGGAGAACTTCTGCTAGGGCAGTGTGAAAGGGAAATGTGGGGTCACAGACCCCACACAGAGTCCCTCCTGGGGCACCATCTAGTGGTGCTATGAGAATAGGGCCACTATCCTTCAGACCCCAGAATGGTAGATCCACTGACAGCTTGTACCATGTGCCTGGAAAAGCCACAGACACTCAACACTAGCCCATGGAAACACCCAAGATGGAGGCTGTACCCAGCAAAGCCACAGGGGTGGAGCTGTCCAAGACCATGGGAACCCACATCTTGCATCAGCATGACCTGGATTTGAGACATGGAGTCAAAGGCGATCATTTCGGAACTTGAAGAGTTGACTGCTTTGCTGGAATTTGGACTTGCGTGGAGCCTGTAGCCCCTTTGTTTCCGCCAATGCCTCCCATTTGGAATGGCTGTATTTATCCAGTGCTTGTACCCACATTGTATCTAGGAAGTAGCTAACCTGCTTTTGATTTTACAGGCTCATAGGAGGAAGGGAATTGCCTTGTCTCAGATGAGACTTTGGACTATAGACTTTTGAGTAATGCTGCAATGAGATAAGACTTTCCAGGACCGTTGGGAAGGCATGATTGGCTTTGAAATGTGAGGACATCAGATTTGGGAGGGGCCAGGGCAGAATAATATGGTTTGGCTGTGTCCCCATCCAAATTTCATCTTGTATTCCCACGTGTTGTGAGAGGGACGTGGTGGCAGGTAATTGAATCATGGGGGCAGGTCTTTCCTGTGCTGTTTTCATGATAGTGAGTAAGTCTCACGAGATCTGATGGTAAGGGGGCGTTGTCCTGCACAAGCTCTCTCTTTGCCTGCTGCCGTCCACATAAGACATGACTTGTTCATCCTTGCCATCTGCCATGATTGTGAGACTTCCCCAGCCAAGTGTAACTGTAAGTCCAATTAAACCTCTTTCTTTTGTAAATTGCCCAGACTTGGGTATGTCTTCATGAGCAGTGTGAAAACTGACTAATACACCTGGCTAGGTTTCAGAGCTTAGTTTATATGCTGATGCTAATATTTGGTAATGGGTGCTTAAATGTATTGTGAACATGCAACTCGTGAAGACTGTAGTGACGGATTAGTCGTGTCTGCTTTCAATATGAAAAGACAGAATGGTGTCAAGCTTGCCAAATATTTTCCAGTGTGTTCCCTGAAAATATTATGGTTAGAGAAACTGCAAGGAAATTTCTGAAGAAATTCTGAAGTGAAGAGTGAATTCTCATAGGTGAGGCTGAAAGGTATTCATGCATAAGGCATAGCATGTGCAGATATCCAGAGAAGTAAAAGACCATGCACTATTCTTAGAATTGCAAGTACCCACAATATGAACAGAAAGCATAACATGTGAGAACAAGAATGTGAGAAATAGGTCCAGTAAAGCAGGCTGCATTTAGGTAATGAAAAGCCTGGAAGCCTAGCATGTGAAGTTGGGTTTTTAGCCGTGGGTTGTCCTGATGAAATTTTGCATTTAAGCAGCCACTTTGGCATCAGTGTGCAGAATGAACTGGAGCAATGAACAGAGTAAGTGGAACCAACAAAGACAACTGAAGAAAAACACCCAGTGAGCTCAGCTTTACTTAGTTAAGCTTCACATTTATGGGTAACCAATCTGTACTGATTCCAGGGTAGGTGCCAAATAGATGGTTGTGAATATGACACAGTCCTGCCCTGCCCCTGAAGATCTTACAGGAGAGAAAGGCAATTTCTCCAAGTGCCCTGGGAGCAGAGGGCTAGGAGAGAAACAGAAATGAAGAGGTCAAGCATGACCATTCTCTATCAGCAAGGCCAGTAGCAACTCCTGGGGCTTACAGAGTTCCCTAGAGCTTTCAGCATTTCTAAACCAGTTCTTGAAGATGTCACAGTACACTTGTCTATATGTCTTTCTCTCTTGCATACACACACACACACACACATGCACACCCATGCACACACACTACATACACAGGTACACAGTTTTACTTAATGAGCTATTTTCTTCTTGAACCATCGATCAAAAATATCTCCATCAGTATCTCCTAATTAGTTGAGAATTAGTAAATACATATAGTTTGAGAAGATAACTGTTGTACTTCTAAGTAAAACATTGACCATCATATCTTGTATTAAAAAAAAGAAGAAAAATTATATTTTCCCAGTTTTCCTTCAATAATATGAATTGGCATTCTATATAAATAACTAAAATATAAAGAAAGTTAATAACTACTTACATTTGTAAATCTATAAAATTGTAAATGATAACACATGTTTTAGTTTATCTTTACAAAGCTCTGGAGGTACATGGGAATTAGTATTCTTTCATTTTAATATGCAATGAAAATTCATGGAATTATGTGACTCTCTCAAGATTTACAAGTAAATATCATAGCCAGCACTTGAACCTTAATCTTCTGTCTCCAAAGTGAGGATGGTTTTTATTATACCACCCCATTGTCTAACAGACAGTATTTTGTTAAAACAGAATTCAAAAGAAAAAGAGAAAAATCTTATTGTACATTATTTATGGTACTTCTGCAGAAGAATATTTGAGAGAACGGCTATGTAAGGAAAAGAGCATATCGTCTAGTCTCAATAAAAATTTAATGTTTAAAATTATTGAGCCTATGATCTGCTAACAAAAGAAAAATAAAAATATAGATACAGCCTTTCCATCACCATTCCAGCGAGTAATTCTGATCCCCTTAAATGCTCAGCTTCCTGAGCATTCACTCCTGGAGGCAGCCATGCTCTCAACCCGCGTCTCCACCCTCCAGAGTGGTGTTACATATTCTCTGCGGTTAGGTGTAATATGCTGGTTGGAATTACTGGGTATAGATCATGGTTTTTTTTGTGTGAGTTTTTTTTTTTTTTTTTGAAGGGCCTATTCTTTTTTTTTTGTTACTTTAAGTTCTAGGATACATGTGCTGAACATGCAGGTTTGTTACATAGGTATACATGTGCCATGGTGGTTTGCTGCACCTATCAACCCATCATCTGGGTTTTAAGCCCCACATGCATTAGGTATTTGTCCTAATGCTTTCCCTCCCGTTTCCCTCCAGCCCCTGACAGGCCCCAGTGTGTGATGTTCCCCTCCCTGTGTGCATGTGTTCTCATTGTTCAGCTCCCACTTATGAGTGAGAACATGCGGTGTTTGGTTTTCTGTTCCTGTGTTAGTTTACTAAGGATGATGGTTTCCAGCTTCATCCATGTCTCTGAAAAGGACATGAACTCATTCTTTTTTATGGCTGCATAGTATTCCACAGTGTAAATGTACCACATTTTCTTTATCCAGTCTATCATCGACGGGATACCCAAAGGATTATAAATCATTCTACTGTGAAGAAAATGCACACATTGTTATTGCAGCCTCAACACTGCGTGTGTTGCTCTCTGAAACAGACTCTTGAGTCATCTACACTGCTACCCACTGTTTTGTTTCCTTGTTGAGTTTATTTATTGAGCACTTTCCATTTGTCAAGCTCTGCTTTAGATAAGCCCTTTTGAATAGCTCTCCCTATCCAGATAGCTATGAGCTTGTTGTTCAGTAGGTTTCCTCATCGTATAATAACACTGTTAGTCTCTTCCTAGGCATGTGCCCTGGCCCTGTCCTTTCTATGTGTCTGTTCTAATTCAGCAGTACAAGTCATATGAAATATAGAACTATGTAGTAGGACTCCATGAGACAACTTACAGAGTATGTTTATTGCAGCACTATTTACAATAGCATGTTTTTTATAATTATCTGAAAATTGTCCTGGTCCCTGATAGAGGAGGTATTAGTTCCATACAGTTGGCATCCTGGGTCATAAAACAAATAAAAAATTGCTTTGATCTGTAAAGCAATTTTTGCTCAGATTTCTAATTACTGTCATTTTATGTAGAAGTCTCATCCTAACCAAGATGTATAGAAATCTCTCACTAACATTGGGAGAAAATGTGCAAGTAATGAGAGGCTTCAGGTAAAGGTGAGGGGGGTGCTTTCCAGAGTTATGTCTCAAGGGAAGAAAAACATGTGTCAGTTTCTTTGTATCTGGACTAGAGGAAGCATTCTTCAAGTCAGTGGAGTAAACATTTCTTGACTTTGGTTACCAAATGCGTTCGTGGTAGGTCCTAGTAAGTTAGCACTAATGATATTCTGTTCCTATGAAGCTGTTTGCAGCCTTGAGTAACACTAGAAAGATTTCCATCTACCAGCTGTACCAAAACTTGGAAGAGGCCTAGAGAATATTCCTTTTCTGCTGTCCTTTCAAATGAGAAGATTGAATTGAAACCTTGAGAGTCATGAGTTCAGTGCAGCAAGGAAGCATCATGCATTTACGCATAGTGCTGCAATTTTCTACTGTTGTTTTTCATCCCTGAGGCTAGAGACAGTATTCTGTAATTCACGAAGGTCCATTTTATTCCCCAGCTTTATTCCACAAAATTGGATCCTGCCCCATTATGCCCAGCATTTCTGATCAAATCATGATTTCTTTTATTTTAAAATCATAAAAAATGCTTTATTCTTCCTAACATCATAAAATTGTTAGTGAGTAGAAGAATAATTCATGAGATTTTATTGTCATGGCACTGTGTTATTCTCCAACCCAAATAGTTACTTTTCTAAATATTGCTTTGCCAAATTCCATAAACAGTTTCATTGTCACAACAAATAAGGTAATCAGGTCTGTGGTGACCCAATCAAGTTATTTTACTTGTATAAAATTAGTTAAACTAGAGAGAAGTCCACATAGGATTCAGAGTTAGTATTTTGTATGCTGGAGAAATGTGACATTCATCATTGTTTCACATGCGTGTAAAGTATAATCCTACTTACTTAATTCAATCAAAATGACAATCACTGGTATTACAAAATATACATGTACTGAGAACCAAATTAACTAGTTCACTGCTTGTTTTTTGGGGCTGTGTGGCCAAGGTTAAAAGGTTGATGAGTGCCACCCAGGGAAGAGATGAGTGCATAATTAGAGGTTGTTGGGAACAGACAACGTGCACACTCGGCAGTAGTGATGCAGTGTTTATAGCAAGAAGAGCGAGAGAATGCACAAGATCCAGCTCCTTGCAATACTTCAGGCGCCCAAGGCCAGGGATCTACTCCCCAGCCAACATGAGGGGATGTCTTAACTGCACATAGCCCACTTCCTGCTGTAGTAAAAGCACCTCAACACCTTTCCCTGTGGGGAGTCTGAAATACAGAAAGCTAGGGGCATGCATGAGGGCCATGGAAGCATGCGCTTAAGAAGAACAAAGGAGGACACACCGAGTCTGAAACATGGAAAGCTGTTCCTACACAAGGCAACAAGCCCAGAACAGTCTGCGTGAGGACAGTGTATCTATTGAAAAGGGAATGTTCCAGACCCAAAACCCATTCCTATGCAGCTAAGCCGGAATTGACAGACTGCACACAGGAGACCTTTCCCAACATTAACTTTTCTGAACAAAACCTTCAAGGGGATGTCATTACTCTCTTCCTTTGTTTCTTCCCACTGCTTTTCTCATGGTGGTTTAATCTGTTATCAGAACTGAGTCATGACAATTGACACTTCACTCAAACATTCCTTCTGAATTCACTTTCTATTTTCTTTTGGATCACAAAATATCTGGAACTGAGGACTCCTCCGTCAATTCAAGTTTTATGATAAATATCTCAGCCCACGTTGTTATTGCAGGTTCAACATTGTGTGTGTTGCTCTCTGAAATAGACACTTGAGTCGTCTACACTGCTACCCACTGTTTTGTTTCCTTGTTGAGTTTATTGAGCACTTTCCTTTTGTGAAGATCTGCTTTAGATAAGCCCTTTTGAATAGTTCTCGCTATCCAGATAGCTATGAGCTTGTTGTTCAGTAGATTTTCTCATTGTATAATAGCACTGTTAGTCTCTTTCTAGGCATGTGCCCTGGCCCTGTCCTTTCTGTGTGTCTGTTCTGATTCAGCAGTACAAGTCACATGAAATATAGAACTATGTAGCAGGACTCCATAAGACAACTACTGCTAAAATTTAAAATTTAAAAGGATTAAATTTTAATGCTAAAACAATGTAAGATTATTAAAATAACTCTTCGTGTCCCCTTCATCAACCTTTATATGCTGATTGGGAAAAAATAATGTTTAAATCAGTTCATCTCAGTTCAATCAGATATTTAAAACCATACTTTTAGGAAACCACAGTCTCTGATTTGGAAGAATGTCTCATCTCAAAGATTCATTTCCCCTCCAGAAGCTTTTCTCCCTAAGATGACTGGGTACCTTGACTGGGGAGCCTGATGTGTGTCGCTATTAGGGAACATGGACCTTGGGCTTATGTTGCCTCCAGCGTGAGTTATGCCTGTATCTCATCAACTCTAGGAGAACACCCTTTTCTACCCTGGGTGCTTTGTCACTTCTGGTTTATGTTTACAGTCTCTGCCTGGTGAAGTTTTACTTTTAATGTATTTTTAATTAACATAGAAAATTATGTGTATTTATCATGTACAATATAATATTTGAAGTATATGATCATTGTGAAATGGTAAAATCTAGCTAATTAACACATCGATTACCACACATAGTTGTCATTTTTGTGATGAGAACACTTAATATCCACTCTCTTAGCATTTTCATGATGACATATAGAACTAAAGAATTCTGTATATCATCATTAGTTATAGTCACCATGGTGTACAATAGAGCCCTTGAATTCATTTCTTCTATCTAACTATAATTATATATCCTTTGACCAACATTTCCTCAACTCCCCCACCCCACAACCACCCTAGCCATTGGTAACTGCCATCCTACTCTCTACTTCTATGAGATCAATTTCTTCAGATTCTATATGAATGAGATCTTTGTCTTAGGCAGTGATAGTGCAGAGAACTGGCTCAAACTCCAAGAAACTCTCTTCATCAATAAATGTGAGCACCTGCTAAGCCCTTCACCCAAGCCATTGACCTGAGAGTCCACCCTTAACTCCGGCTGAGGGTCACTTTTCCCTGGAGTGGCTGGCACTATGCTAGGCCTGCTGATATATCTATGTCAAGCAAGGACTGAAGACAGGCTTTGAAAGCCACACATCAGTGGAGTTCTCTTCTATATCAATTTATGAAAGAATACACCAAGTGTGTAAAGACCATATTCCACCATTGCTCCTGTCAACCCATGTAACCTTCGCTTATATTTCAGTCATCCATATCCCGTCCTAGCTGAAGGTTGGATAGAGTGGATTGGAGGATACAGGTCTTCTTCCTGTTTTCCTCTCTTCCATTTTTTTCTTCTCTCACCCTTCTTATATTCAAGAAATGTCTAGTCCCTGCCAGGCACATGTTCTAAGTACAGGGGATGGAGTAGTAAAGACCATAGAAAAATTATTCACCCTTTGTGGAGCTTACATTCAAGAAAGAGAAATAGAAATAGAAAATAAACAAGTAAATATGTTGATTATCAGGAGATGATAAGTGGCATGAAGAAAAATGAAGGGACTGAAAACAAGGTAGACTTGATGATAGGAAAGTAAAGTACCAGTTGAGAGAAAATATCTACATGTTATGAGGGAGTGAGTGGTTCATAATCAGCAGAGAGTGACTTCTGGTCAGAGATAAATAGTAATTAAAAAAAGTCCAAGATTGGAACAAGTATGGCTCAATGGAGGGAAAGCAAGATGGCCTGTGTGACAGTTCCTTGCAATACTAGTGTGGAGTGAGTGAGGTTGAGGGATGGGCGATGTGCATGCTCCGGTGGCCCTCATGCATGCCCCTAGCTTTCTGTATTTCAGACTCCCCCCAGGGAAAGGCATTGAGGTCCTTTCACTACAGCAGGAAGTGGGTGATGTGCAGTTAAGACATCCCCTCATGTTGGCTGGGGAATAGATCCCTGGCCATGGGGGCCTGAAGTGACTAGAGTGGAGTGAGTGAGGTTGAGGGATAGGGATGAACTGCATAGCCAAGAGATAGCAGATCAGAGAGATTTAGCACTTTGGGGTGATTTGAGCATGGGTGGATAAAGTGACTAACTTAAGTTTTTGAACCATCTCTGTCTGTTGAAAACTGACTATAGAGAAAAAAAGGGAGACATAAGGAGAAAAGATGACAATATTTTCAGGAGTGCATGACAGTGGCTGGTTCCATGGTGGAAACGTGATTGCATCTGGGTTACATATTTTGAAGTCAGGGAGGAAGGAGACTGCTGATGAGATGAATGTGTAAATGTTTAGTGAGTGTCAGTGCTATGTACTGAGATAAGGAAGATTGGAGGTTGAAGTATGGGGTATCAAGAGTTCTTTTTTTTGGAAACATAAAATGTTAATGTTTATGAGACATCCAGAGAATCATGTTAAGTAGGCAGTTAGACAAAACAATCAGGAGCTCAGGATAGATGTTAGAGCTAGAATAATAAATATGGGAATCATCAGCAGAGATGGCATTCAGCATTAGAGGACTGGATTTTATCAACAGGAAGTACATTTAGAATGGGAAGAGAAGATGTTCTAGAATTGAGCCCATAAGTACCCTGACTTTCTTGAGAAGAAGGGCATGGTGAAGGAGACCAAGAAGATGCAACTAATCAGATGAGCACCTGTACAGTGTATGTGTCTAAGAAGTCACAGAAAGAAAGTGTTTCTAGAAGGAGACAATCAACAGCATTAAATGCCCTGAAATGGCAAGTAAGACGTAAACTTGACAAAGGTATTTCAGTGGATTTGTGGGGATGAAAGTCTGATTGGAGAGGATTAAAGAGAGAATGGGGAGAACTTCCATTTAAATACATTTATTTACCGCATTCTCCCAAAGCACCACTAAAATGTATGTAATGGGATTTTTTTAAAGGCATAAACTACAAGAACAAATAGTGTAGACAAGGAAACAACAGGCAGAAAACCTACATTAACAAAATTTTACAATCTAGCCACAAATGGAGTGGTAGTAACTGATTCAGTAGTCCAGAGAAGGTAAAATGTAACCCTATATCCAGATTGCCAGAAAGATATAATTCTGTTTATTGCTAACCCCCAAGAAGGCTCAGAAAGTGGAGAATCAGCTTCCTTAGATGGCAGGAGTGTGAAATGGAGCTAAAAACAGGGTTGATTGAAGGTATTTTAAATAGCTACCAGATACCACACTTCACTTCCCAGCTCATTGAAGGCAGGCACGGGAGTGTCACTCTCTGGAAAGGTTTGATAAGGGGTTAAAAGGCTCTGAACATGGGGATGGCAGACACAGGTGAGAGCAAATGTGCAGTGCCTTACTGACATGGAGAGATTTTAAGTAAAATTCTTTAATGAATGGTAAGACACTCCTTACCCTACTTCCTTGTCTATTTCTCAGCTTTACCTTCGTAAAGATGGCTGCCAGGCCTACACCAGTGCCCTCCCACTGTAAAGCATTCTAAAAAGTTCACCTTCAGTTTTGAGGGTTGTGATCCTATAGCAATAACCCATTTCCTCTTCTACATCTTTGCTAACCCTCTCGTCGTTGACACCATCCAATTTTTTCTGCAACCAATGGTGAAACATGTCTCAGGCTGCTTCCTGTATTTGGAAAAGCCCTCCTTCAAATTTGGCTAAAGAACTCTGTCATGTTTATAAAAAAAGGAGAAAAAATATCACTTGAAATGAAATGTCCCATTCCTATCTACTTCCAACCTTAAATTGAATATCATGTCAAACACAAGAGGCCCTTAACGTGCAAACACTCGTAATCATCACTGCTTTACTTCGCCCAGTACATCTTATTATTTGTGTTTTTATGTAATTTGGATGTGATTAAAATGTGTACAAATATTATTGTAATGTAGCTAAGTAGGTATTTATGTGAAAACATATTGTCCAGTGTGGTGGGTATAAGACCTCATTCAACAACACATGCATCTAGGTGTTTAATGATACTTGATGGCATATACATTTTTTGAAATCTCAGTTTTCCAAATCATTACCTAGATTCAAGAGGGCAGAGATCCAGATGCTTTACCATATTTTCTGCACCTCATTATTAAGTTCACTTCTTAACTGTTCTTTGTAAGTAAACTGTCATAGAAGACCTTCAGAATTAACCGGAGAAAGCTTTATGACTCCTTTTTCAAAGTTTAAATAGGAATCTAAAATCAAAGCATACCAAATACCTATTCTCTCCAGGCCAATGCAGACATCAATAAAATCAGCCAGTGTTCTGTCAATGATCATGTAAATCATTCTCTCATGAATTTAGGCACAACTATATGAGCTTATTATTGATGTCTTATATTGTCATAAACAATGGTTGCAGTAAGAGTCGCCTACCATATGTAAACCTACAATTATGAATTGTGCGTAGACCTTCTCTGGAAGTCAAAAGACAGTATTTACTTTGTTTTATGGAGTAATCTTTTCGGTAATGTCAAGAAAGTCATATATTTTTAGCGAACCTCATTCTTGCTTACTGTAAAATAGAATCCTGCCCCAAGCTCTATCAAAATCATCATAAAATCAAAGGTGACAATGTGAAAATATATTGTTACTTTTGTCAGTTTATTTCATCTAGTTCACTTGTTTGTCACTGCTCTTATTTGCTATTCTTGCACAAAAACTTCATACTTGTTTCTAAGTGTACACATGCATTCTCATTCAGATAGAGGTGTTTTGAGTACCTTGAATCACATAATTTAACCCTCTTGATTTTTCAGATGAAGAAATGTTATTCAGTGAGAAAATTTAAGTGGCAAACAAGGCCACACGTTTAACTAGCGGCAGTCCCCAAACGAAAACTCCAGGTCTCTAGTCTCTTCACTGACATCCAAATTCATTTCTCAGAAAATATCACTTACTTTGGGAAGCAATGAAAGAAATGTTGCTAAGATGTAAACAAAAAATAAAGTGAGAAATAAATGAAAAATAAAACACCGTGTTTAAATATTCAGATGGCATATAATATGCCCCAACTAAGATATTAGAAAAATCTAAAATGAAGATCTTCTCCTAAATATACATTTATACAAGGTTTATATATGTACATATATGTGTATATATATTCAGTATAATAATAATTATTATTTTGAGACAGAGTCTCACTCTGTCGCCAGGCTGGAGTGCAGTGGCACTATCTCGGCTCACTGCAACCTCTGGCTTCTGGGTTCAAGTGATTCCTAGCCTCCCAAGTAGCTGGGACAACAGGCGCACGCCACCATGCCCAGCTGATTTTTGTATTTTTAGTGGAGATGGGGTTTCAATATATTGGCCAGGATGGTCTCAATCTCTTGACCTTGTGATCCGCCTGCCTTGGCTTCCCAAAGTGTTGGGATTACAGGCGTCAGCCACCGTGCCAGGTTGTATTCAGTATAATTCTAAAGTCATAATATTGATAAAATAACTTAATTCTAAAACAGGCTCCTTATGAATTCTTTGTATACATGTTTAGTGACAACATTAAAAGAAAACTGAATAATTTAAAAAGTCCTCAGAGAGCACACAGATTTTCCACCTTGGCAAGATCCTCAGCACTGAAGGTGACCAGCAGCTCCGCAGCTACAATATGGAGAGACAAGTTCTTCCATTGTTTGTTGTTAATTTCGCCCTCTTCACAGTGATGTAAAATATCCAGGGAACTCGGAAAACTATTTTTTTTTTAATTTTTATTTTACGAATCACAAACACTCTGTTAGGATCCTGCTTACAATGATTTAACATGCATTGTCAGGTCTTACTGTTTTAATGCTTTCAGGAATTTGGCATCTGCCTTTATTAATTCCAAGTTGCAAAAGCATATCTCAACCATCCGCATCCTCATCTTCCGGAGTTCAGTATATAATGCCACGAAATTTTTTTTTTTTTAAAGCACATAGAGAAAAGGAAACATTCCTAATGCTCATTTGGAGAAACATGTAACCAGGGCACTTACTTCCATGTTCTGAAGGCATTCAGGAGCCAGAAGGATACTTTAGCTACATGATGTTTGACTAACTGCATCCTTTGAAGAGACTGTAAAATTGCATTTACGTCTGACATCCTCCCAGCTAAAGTGTTGACTTTATCAAGTAAACAAAAATAAATCAATTACATTTCCACAAAATTACTGAGTGCTTCTGGGTGGTGAGTGGAGGAATCAGAATCAGGCTTTCCCCCTTTTCACAGAAAATCTAAGATAATGTCAAAGAAAAACTAAGGACTGCAGTTTTTCCAAATAATGCCAAGGAAACAAACTAGATAGCATTTTTAGTATAGGCATCCATTTTATTCATTGACATTTTTGCATGCAAGCTTACTTTGGTGTCAAAAGAAGACAGAGAAAAGATAGGAACCAAAACTTAATAGGATAAATGAATCTATCTTTATGTTAGCCCTTCTCTATCCCTAAAATACTTTTTACTGTGGCATCTGGCATGCATGCAGCATGCATGCATGCATTCATTCATTCATTCATTCATTCTGTTGTTGTTCATCCACTTATTTTCTTGCAGAATTAACACTTCAGTAGTGCTGAATATAGCTCTATTGCTGTGTTCCTTTGAGAGCTTCCATCTGAAATGAATGAATATCAAGGCCAAATTTGGAACTACAGGGACAATTTTCAGTTATTCACTTTATATATTGACTGAACCGTGAGTCAAGGTTCCTAGGTCATTCCATCTAAATTTAGCTTACTGGGATGTATTTGAACTGGATGAGTTGTCATTTCTTCTGAAGACAAATTCTGACAAGACCATTAGTGAGGCATGATATTTTATGAAAATAAAATGTTTCAAAAGTAAAGATTCAAACTGTGAAATCCTCAGCAGCCTCAAGGAGCTGTGTTTATAATTATTTTTAATTAAATTTCACAGTCAAGATATGGAATATAAAATGCATATGAATGCAAATTGTTGCTAGGGAGGTTGGACTGTAGCAGAAAACGTTTTGTTGCTTTAATTTTTAATTTTCTCTCACTAATTTTTCATGTGTATGGAATGTCAGATCAATTTCTTTTTTTTACATTGTCTCTGACTCTGATATCCTTATGTGTTGCTTTTCTCCCCTTGAAAGCTTTTCAACTTGTTTTTCATGGGAACTTTATCTTCTAGATTATGAAGATTTTTGTTGCTCTGATCCCCTCTTATTTAACCCTTTTTATTCTATGTTAGATAACTATGAAATAATAAAAAATAAAGGCAAGTTTAACATGAATGTAGTGTTTGTTTTTAACATCTCATGTGGGACGAGTTTAAAAAAAATTTTCAATAGCATTTCAAAATAAATTTACACCAAATTGTCATGTTAAGGGGAAACAATTTAGAATTTATCGTCTTTCTATCTAATGATTAATACCAGGAAAGACTTTAAACGCCTATAATCCCAGCACTTTGGGAGGCTGAGGCTGGTGGATCCCCTGAGGTCAGGAGTTCGAGACCAACCTGACCAACATGGTGAAACCTCGTCTCTACTAAGAATACAAAAATTAGCTGGGTGTGGTGGTGGGCGCCTGTAATCCCAGCCACTTTGTGTGAGACTCTGTCTCAAACAAACAACAACAAAATAAACCCTTTAACCTCAAATGTAGACTATTCCAGAGTGGTGACACTGTATCTATTTAGTACTATCTAGTAATAGACACAATTATTATCATCATCCAAGAGATTTTCTTGTATCGGTTTTTACAAAACAATAAATAACATTTTCATTGTGAGTTGTTGACAATTACTTAGCGTAGTTGTAGACCCAGATGTTAAATGTTTGATACAACGGACATATTTCTTGACCTTACTGCTTATAATGAGATATACAGACTTACAGGCAGATGATTATAATACTGTGCAGTGAGTGCAATCATTAGGTAAATATGCACCTGACCTATATTTAGGGAACTAGGAAAGGCTTTTGCAGGAAGGGATACCTATGCTAAAATTTGGAGACTTGGCAGGGATTAGCTAGAGAAATGAGAAAAGTTGGCTTGAAGATGGAAGAGCAGGGAGGGAAAGGGTATTCTAAATAGAAGGAAGAGCCTGACAAAGGCCTTGATTTTAAAGTAAGCGTGTGTTTGAGGAGCTGAACACAGTTCAAGGCAAGATGTCAAACAGGACATACTAGAAGTTGATTCTGCAGAGATTTGCAGGGTGTGGAAAATGAAGGGGCTGATAATGAAGCCATATTAATGAGTTTGGAATTTAACTTGCTGACAGAGCGGAGCTATTGATGGTGGTCGGTTGGCCTTGCTAAACCAGATAATGGCATGAGGATGACTCTGGCTTGCTTGCTGATAAGGGGTTGAAAGACAAAACGGGAAAGCAAGAAGACCAGTTAGGAAGTAATAAGTTATCCATGGAAGGAGGCTTCACTAATGGAGAATTTTCCTGGATTAAGAGAGAGGGTTAAATTAAGACTTTTTTTTTGTAAAAAAAATTATTCTGGTAAAATATATACAACAGAAAATTTGCCCTTTTAGCCTTATTTAAGCATACAATTCAGTGGCATTGATTACATTTATGATGATGTACAATCATCACCACTATTTCCAAAAGATTTTAATCACCCCAAACAAGAAATATTTAAGAGACATTTAACACAGGACTTGGTGACTTACGGGATATAGAGTGGCAGAAGCAGTAAAAAATGATATCAAAGGCCGCTTGTTATTACTCTTGCTATCATGGCTTTCAATTTTTTTTATTTAATATTTTCTTGAACTTTCTGTGCTGTCACTGTCAACATTGCAAATCCATGCATTTTTCAAGTGTCTTTGTAAGTCTCCTGTAGATGGATTTGCTTTTTTTCTCCAACAATACAACCGTAGCATGTAGTCCATTTATATTTAGTAAAGTATGGATATATTTGAATATATTTCATCATCTTGTATGTGCTTTGATCTTATTTTTGACTTCTAGATATTTTGTAGGGTTTTTTAACTTTCTTATGGGCACAGCAATTTATTGGAACTTATTTCTCACATTTTATCTTATTTGTGGAACCTTTTAAAGAGAGTATTATTTAGCATATAGCTAGCAAGATTCTGCCAGTAAAGAAAGTATTCCCATGTGTTTTTTCTTCTTTTCAATTAATTAATTAATTAATTCATGCATTCTTTAAGACGGAATTTCGCTTTTGTCACCCCGGCTAGAGTGCAATGGCATGATCTCAGCTCACTGCAACCACCGCCTCCCAAGTTCAAGTGAATCTCCTGCCTCAGCCTCCTGAGTAGCTGGGATTACAGGAGCCCATCACCATGCCCAGCTAATTTTTTTTTTTTTTTTTTTTGCATTTTTAGTAGAGATGGGGTTTCACCCTGTTAGCCAGGCGAGTCTCAAACTCCTGAGCTCAGGTGACGTGCCCACCTTGGCCTCCCAAAGTGCTGGGATTACAGGTGTGAGCCACCATGCCCAGCCCTTTTTCAGTTTATTTTTAATCTTTTGCTGTTCATTGGCTCATTCTGTGTATAAGCATGTTAAATTCACCCAAATATGAAAATAGCCTCCCCTTGGCCCTGAACCCCTCTACAAGCAACTACCTCATGATTTTACCTCTTTATCCTCAAATTCTTTGGAATATAATTTATAATTATTTCATCCTTACCACCTTTTCACCATAATCTCTTGCAGGATAACTTCTATCCCAACCACTTAAATGAAATACCTCGCTGAGAAATCCATAATTTAGTTATAAGATAGAGACTCAATGACATTTTTTAACTTCTGGTTTTTAATTTTAATCTATAGCATTTTGAAAAATTTCCAACATGTCTTGAATTTTATAATTTAATTCGTTGCCTTAATATGAGTTTATTCCAACTAGCTGTCTAATTTGTTGAACTGTGCTGACTTAGAGCTCTGTTGATTGGTGTTACAGGGTAGTTCTGAACATAAACTTGCCATTTGGATTGTTTACTAACTGCTCCAAATCTGCATGATCACTAAGGACTACTAAGGCAGTTTTTTATTTAGCAGCTTATTTCTTTTACACCAGTGTAACCTCTTGCTTTTGAAGACTGCAAAGCCCTAGGTTCTTGCAAACTCTTTCTGAGAACAGTATAGGCCAAAAAATGAAAGATGGTGTGGGATTCTTGAAGGCAGACTATCCTTTTGAAACTGAGACTTCTAACAACCAATTCCAAGAGGGAAATTAGGTCAGTAACTTAATTATCTATGACAAAACATGTTCAAAAGAATAGCTGTGTTGGACCATACTCGGACTTGATGACTCACTAAAAAGACACACAAGACTCAGAAGTCCTTACAGTCATAGTTTTGATTTTTTTTTCAACAAGAAGATACAAAGCAGTAAGAGTAAAGGGGAAAGCCACATGGGGTGTAGTCTGAAGGACATAGGTGCAAGTTTCCAAGTCCTCTCTCAGCAGTTTCACAGGACAAAATTGATTCCTCCAGTAAGTTGGGATAGTATGTGCAAAGTGTTGCCTGCCTAGGAAGCTCATCTGAGCCTATGTACATAATGTCTACATAACTGATTTCAGTCACTGAAGCTATAGACTCCCAGAAGAAAAGCAACTGTTGACCATAAATCCCACTGTTTGTTTAAACTATCTTGACATAATGGTATAATATGGATAAAGGTCTCAATTCCAAGAACTCAATTTTCAAGAAC
Source organism: Hylobates moloch (assembly GCF_009828535.3). NCBI lineage: Eukaryota > Metazoa > Chordata > Mammalia > Primates > Hylobatidae > Hylobates > Hylobates moloch. The sequence goes on from NW_026652279.1 coordinate 153,453,522, forward strand.
TGGCCAAAGGCCAGTCATGAAATTAGGTCCTTGGGAATGTGCAGGATTTGAGTACATCAAGTCTGCTCAGCTAACTCATTCCTGAACAAAAGCTTTTTGTTTTTTTCCATATTCTAAAGCCTAAGAAAATCTCTGTCTTCCCAGCAGCAACCTAGTCTTCTCAAATCCCAGAACCACTCCCCTTACATGAAGCCTTCTAAGGAGGTTCTGAGCATTTTGTTGTTTTAATTTGCTTTCACAAAAACTTACTAAACCTAGATTGTATGATTTAGTAATTAAAAATTCTGATAAGAACATTTGGATTATCTTATAGCTGAGGTTTCAATGATAGAAATGTTTTAAGAGATTGCACCTGGGAGGCACAACACAACTTGCCTAAGAGAGCTCCAGGAATATTATGGGCTGGATATATCTCTTTCATTGTTGTATTACCTAGGGTAAAACTAGACTACTTTAACAAGGAGACCCAACACCAATGGACTTGTAAAAGAAGAGTATATGTCTCTCTTGTGTTACATTTGAAGTGAGTGGTTAGGTCTGTGGGTGAATTTGCCTTATGAAGTCATTCCAGAATGAAGTTTCCTTCCTTTGTTTTGTGCCATCATCCAATAAATTGCTATCTTCTCCATAGCCAAAACTACATCATCATGAGTTCCGGACAGCAGGAAGGGGAGAGAGTACAGGAGGTATATCACTGTCTTGGGGACCAGGTCTGGAAGTTGTAAGCATCACTTTCGACTCCCTCCACTGAGGAAACATAATCACATGAATATACTTAACATTAATAGAGGACGGAATATGTAGCTTACCCATGTGCTCAAAAAGAAGAGAAGAATGTATCATGAGTCAACCTTCAGTCTCTACCTCCTGTAAGATACATATTATTTGACCACAAATTAATAAATTGCATGTTAACTAAAAGATCATAAAGCAGTATTAACCCATTAGTTTTCAGTGTAAATCAGTAACAAAACAGGAATTACTTTACAGGAATTTACTTCAAGGTAAACTTTTTGAGAACATTTCTTTTGGATAAAAAATAAAAGGATCTCTACATTTCTTTGAAATGTATTTAGGGATTTACATGTGAGAAGTATTTATTCAGAAATCAGTATCTATCTAAATGTAGAAGTGGTTTAACATAATATTTGTAAATAATAAATGTTAAAAATATAAGGCTACACAAATTAAATAAAATAAAAGACATAGATAATAAGCAGTCTTTGTGAATTAACAAACCAAATGGCTTTTAAAAAACAGAACTCTCACACCTTGCCCTGTCTGGGCACCTAGAACTTTCTAAATTTTATTTTTTCTTCAAATTAACCCTCTTAAAAGTGGCAGATTGAACAAAGCACACTGAAACTATGCAATTGCATAGACTAATTTCAGACCCAGTTTTTACTTCTTGTACTATTCTTTTTCAAATTGAGTGAAGAATTGCCTGAAAATAACCTGTTTGATTTTTATCAGGAAAATCACTTTTTAATGAGCATTTATATAGTATATTAAAAGTCCAGCACTTCGAAGGAATTTTATTTCAGTTTTGTTGTTTATGAGGTGCTTACAACATAGATGATATCCATTATTAAGTGCTTTTATTTTATACATACTTTTCAACATTTCACATATAGATTTTTCTGGACAATACAAATGGCTGTGTTTTCTCATTAATATACAAGCTTTTCTTTTGATCTTGAAAGTATAGCAAGGAGTGCATTCTGTGGAATCTTGCTGACTCTTCATTAAGGAATTTAAGGGCAATTTAGGCATAAAGTATTGTGGAGCTTTCAGCAGTCACTGAATGTCAACCAGATCCTAGGGTCCCATTACATCTCCCAGACGAATTGCTGAATTATTGAACACACATGAATACTATGCAGTCTTGATTAGAGAATTGTTAATCAACCCATCATGGTATATAAGTCAAAAACCAATTAGAAATCTGTGATTGGAATGTATGATTAAGAAACAATTAATTGCCTAGTTTAAAAAAAAAGGAAAGGCAGTCATAGTGAATTATTTGCTCTTTACTGTACTCCACAAATTCTTGTAATCATTAATTCTCCAATATTACTAGATTTATAAATTTTTAAAAATGGTTTGTGATAAAAAGTATATTCATCTCCAAGCAAATACTTTACTTGTCACTACAGCTTATTTAAAATACCATTGTTCCAGCCCTCATCCTGGATTTTATTGTTTTCTTCCCCTAAAATAAATTATGTATGATGTTTTAGGAAGGCTTTGAAGTTCAATCAGTTTTGGCAAAAGAGTAGTACTTTGCAAATAGTTAAATTAGAATTCTGCCTGTAATTTATCCCTTTGAAACATTTCTGCATCAGAGAGATCTGAAAAATAAATGAGCAGCCGTATTCACTAGTTTTACAAAATACACGGTTAGGACACCAAGGGAAAAAAAAGTTTGCCTGGATTTTTTTTAAAGGATTATGATAGGACTGGAAAAAGAGAAAATGTAATATTAGGTTATTAATCAGTAATATAAAAGAGCTAGAAACTCAAGTAAATACTATTGATGTGAAGGCAAAAGGGAAGGAACTGCAACTTTTAATTCAAGGAGGAAGAAGTTTTAAAAATAAAAATTTTCAAAGCTATTTTAAGAAGGTATTAAACCTTTTAGTTACTTGGTCTGGGACCCTAACTTGGACCAACAATTACTCTTTTCTTTTTTCTTTCTTTTTTTTTTGTTATTACACTTTAAGTTCTAGGGTACATGTGCACAACGTGCAGGTTTGTTACATATGTATACATGTGCCATGTTGGTGTGCTGCACCCATTAACTCGTCATTTACATTAGGTATTTCTCCTAATGCTATCCCTTTCCCCTCCCCCCACCCCATGACAGGCCCTGGTGTGTGATGTTCCCCACTCTTTGTCCGACTGTTCTCATTGTTCAATTCCCACCTATGAGTGAGAACATGTGGTGTTTGGTTTTCTGTCTTTGCAATAGTTTGCCCAGAATGATGGTTTCTGGCTTCATCCATGTCCATACAAAGGACATGAACTCATCCTTTTTTTTTATGGCTGCATAGTGTTCCATGGTGTGTATGTGCCACATTTTGTTAATCCAGTCTATCATTTATGGACATTTGGGTTGGTTCCAAGTCCTTGCTATTGTGAATAGTGCTGCAATAAACATACTCTTTTCTTATATTTTTATAAACTTGTAGAACGAGGATGAGGTTTTCTGCTGCAAAGTGCTCATGTCTACAGTGTCCTTTCCATATTTTTTAGAGTATGACAGTTCTTATTAACTATTAGGATCTGGCGTCCACATCCTACATATTTAACACTGCCTCTGTTTGTTTATTTGAAGGGTGATATTACAAGGGGGTTATGTTACTTTGCTTTTCTTCCCTTTGTTTTATTTTGGGGGAGATTTGTTTTCACTTTCCTTAAGAATGGTATGACTGCCGTCTTGATCATGAAGAAATCCTAAGTCCAGTCGTACAGTACAATGTAAATACCACTTGCAAATATTTTATAAGCAATTACTCCACATGCGCTTTGCCCCATTCAAAGTTTTGACTTTGGGAGGTTGTTTAAATTTTCATTTTTTAAATATTCCTGCTATATTTTTAGAATTTCTGTCAAATCTTAAGGGAAAATATATTTTGAATAATTATAATCATTAACAAATATTTGTACTTTGTATGTAGATTTGATGTTCTGAAACTTCCAAGGTTTTAATAGCCATATCCGGCTATGTGGAAAATGGATCTGGATAATAATAGTTTGAGCAAGACCACAAATATAATACGATTTGGTAAAAAGAGAAATTGGGCAATTATTTTTTGTCCTTTGAAAATAAAGTAATATGAGAAGAAATGTAAAGCCCTCTTTGCTGTTTTACCCTACTCTTCCCCAGGACCAACTCAATTACTTTTAATGATTGTGCCCTGGAGAAGAGCAACATATTCAGGCTCATTATCTACTAGTGGCAACTTCAATTCTGTCTACAATGGCTTGCATTAGAGAAATAATAATTTTTATTTAGGAAGAAGACTTTTGTTTAACATATTGTGTATATTCTAGTCTCCCTAAGAGAATGGAAAAGGACAGAAAAAAAATTTAAAATATCAGACATAAAAATAAGAACAGACTTTTTTTCTCCTTCTCCCTCTAATAGAAGAGACTGATAATAAGGCAGGAGATTTTCTATTCCAGTCCAACACGGTAGAGCCTCAAATTTTCTATGAGATTGTGTATAGTTATTTAAATTCATTAAATTTTTTATCCATTTTAATTGACAAAATTATATATATTGTGTACATTATGTTTTCAAATATGTAAACATTGTGGAATGGCTAAATTGAGCTGATGTAACATATGCATTTCATCACATACTTACTATTTTTTGTGGTGACAACACTTAAAATGTACCCTTTTAGCAATTGTCAAGACTGCAGTTGACCCTTGAACAACATGGGTTTGAATTCTGCAGGCGCTTTACACACAGATTCTCTTCCACCTCTGCCTGCCCTGAGACATCAAGACTAACACCTCCTCTTCCTCTTCAGCCTAATCAGCAGGAAGATAATGAGGATAAAGACCTTTATAACTATCTACTTCCACTTAATGAATAGTAAAGATATTTCCTTATGATTTTCTTAATAACATTTTCTTTTCTCTAGCTTACTTTATTGTAAGAACACTGTAGATACTGTATATAATACATATAACATACAAAATATGTGTTCATTGACCATTTATGTTATTGGTAAGGCTTCTTGTCAACAGTAGGCTATTAGGAAGGCTATTAGTTAAGTTTGGAGAGAGTCAAAAATTATATTTGGATTTTCAGCCGCATGGATGGCTGGCACTTCCAACTCTTACATTCTTCGAGGGTCAACTGTACATTGTTATTAACTGTTAATTGTGCACAGTCCTTTCCAAGAGCTGTGAAGCTTTACTTATCTAAAAGCACTTAGCCATGTATTTGATCAACTAAGCCTGGAACATGCTACTTCTTCCTCCACTCATTGCTCTTATCTAGGAGTACTTTATTGTCTATAAAACAGTATCCTATAATGGTAGGCAATCCTAAGACACAGTTCTAGCCTTATTAGTTTAAAATCTTAAATTGTCACCCTTTGTATACAGAGAATTTTTAAACTTAAATGCATATAAGGGGAAAACTTGTAATATAAATGCATTATTTTGGCCCAGATATAATAGGGAGTTGAAGAACTGTCCAGTATAAAGAAAGAATGCTCCAATTAATATTCAAATTCATCTTAAAGTAGAAAAGCATTCACCTATCCCTGTGTGTATACATGTTTGCATGTGCGGAATCTGAGCTGTGTTCCTGCCCGTGACTCCACCTTTGAAGATGTTGTATAGAGTTATCCATTCACTCATTTGTTTGTTATACATGATTGTCATGATCTTCATATCTTAGCTCTGTGCACACTGCCTAGACTATTTTTCTTTCCATTCTTTTCTGTGGTCCAACCATAATGTATAGGGGGCAACTGTGCTATTCTAAATATATCACCTAACTTTACCTCTGTGAGTTTGCTTCTGAATTCTCTTTGTCGTGAATATCCTTTCTCACCTTGTCTGTTTTTCCTGTCTTGAACAACTGTTATTGTTTTATTTAATTGGCAAAATCTCCTATATGCAGTTTTCCCCAATTCTTCCACCCCAACCCTCAAAATGTTAGCTATTTACTCCTCTTTGCAGGTTATTCTGTGCATAAATCTGGGTTATCATACTACATTCTAGCTTATCGTTTGTATTTGAATATTGGTATCTTCCAGCAACTAGGGTACGAAGGAATGTGCTAAATCTTTGAAACCCTAGGAACAATAAAAATGCTTAGCATATAGTAGGTATTTAATAAGTATATCAGGATGAGGGAATAAAGGAAAAAAAGAGAGGGTGAGTGAGAGGGGGTTGGTTGGGGAATACATAGGTGATGACACTTATTACCTTAGATAAGTTATTACCTCCTTTCTTTTCAGTTTTTTGAAGGAAAGATAATACCTGTTTGGCAGTTTTGTTCTAAGATTCAAAAGAAAGGTAAAAGGAAAACACTGGAAATGGCCAGATAGTTTACTTCACTAGATAAAACTTTATCTAACCTTCATTTACTATTCAATGTGTAAGCAAAAAATAGAGTGCTTTGTGATGAGGTCAGTTAACGTAATGGACCTGAACCAGTGCCAATAATGAGTTTTATGCTCCTGCTGTGTTGACCAGCTTTCATGCATGAAAACCTTATGAGGCACAAGCAGCTAATCTTAAAATGCATTTTATTGATGCTTTTAAGTAAGAAAAACATAAGATTCATATCAAGACCCGAGTGGTATTAAAATTGAAGTTCAGGCCGGCACGTTGGCTCATGTCTGTAATCCCAGCACTTTGGGAGGCCCAGGTGGGTGGATCACAAGGTCAGGAGTTCCAGATCAGCCTGGCCAATATAGTGACATCCCGTCTCTACTAAAAATACAGAAATTAGCCAGGCATGGTGGCATGTGCCTGTAATCCCAGCTCCTCTGGAGGCTGAGGCAGGAGAATAGCTTGAACTCGGGAGGTGGACATTGTGGTGAGCTGAGATCATGCCACTGCACTCCAGCCTGGGCAACAGAGCAAGACTCCATCTCAAAAAAAAAAAAAAAAAAAAAATGAAGTTCAATGTAAACAGCCTTAACATTTCCTTAAAGTTGAACTTTGTGTTCAAAGATTTTTTAAAAAGAGAGATTTCTATTGAACTTTGAACTGACTATAATAAATACCAGATAAAATAAACACTTTCTGGGTTCGTCATTATTATGGATATTTGATTATCTAGAGAACAACTATTTTGTGAATGGAAATAAATAGGAATATTTTATTTTATTCTAGTAGAGTTAATCTAGAGTTCATTCATTGCTTCAGAACAATTTCACAAACTTAATGTATCATATATCTCAAAATTTTCCTAATGATATATTGAAAATGGTTTATAAATGTTCTAATTTCAGCTAGGAGGAGCATCAAAGAAATGTGCTCCAGTCAGCTTTTAAAACATCTTGATGACACTTCCAAGGTACCATATAGTACCTCAATTTCTTCAGTCTCATGAAAGGAAAGTGTCACACTGAGGCAGCTTATGCACACTTCACTTTCACAAATCTAGAAACAGCATTCAGCATTTCTGAAAGGAAAAATTAAGATTAATCTCTTTATTAGTCTGTTTTCATACTGCTATAAAGAACTGCCGGAGACTAAGTAATTTATAAAGGAAAGAGGTTTAATTGACTCATAGTTCAGCATGGCTGGGGAAGCCTCAGGAAACTTACAGTCGTGGTGGGAAGTGAAGGGGAAGCAGGCACCTTCCTCACAGGGTGGCAGGAAGGAGAACTGCCAAGCGAAGGAGGAAGAGCCCCTTATAAAAGCATCCGAATTCATGGGAACTCACTCACTATCACCCCTGGTCTCTCCCTTGACACATGAGGAAAAATATGGGGATTGCAATTCAAGATGATATCTGAGTGGGGACAAAAAGGCTAACCACATCAGTCTCAATACATTTTTTTTTTTTTTTTTTTTTTGCTTAATCTAGGTAGATCTCTCTGCTGAGTGATCATCTACAATATGTCCTATGTAGTATATTATAATCATGAAAGTTCCTGGGCAGTTCAGATATGTAAGAGGTATGAGGATATCTAAAATAATTTTATGACCATAATAAAATCACATTTGGCTTCTGAAGCAATAACTGTGGTATGGCAAATAGGTTTAATTCTTATAAACCAGGCATATTTAAAATATAGTTATAACCAATGAATAGAATGTAACTAATATAATCAATTGCAGCAGACTTAGTAAGAGGTACACAGAAAAAGAGGACTTTCATTTCCATGGACGTAGGCTGTAATCCCAAGACTGGATGACTCTTTGAGAATCAGGCATCTTCCATACTTTTTCTCTCACTTTGTCTGAAAATGAGTGCTGAGATTCCACTTGACAATCAATATCTTTACCATCACCATGTCATAAAATGGATGCTTAAGACTAAAAGATGAGCCATATTTAAATTCCAGTAACGTAATGTATTCAAAGTATTTTCTTCGATGAAAATTCACCTTCAAAAATCTATAGTTTTGTTGTCAAATGTCTATAAAATGGAATCTGTTAGTAGTCCTCAAGAGTTTTTTTCATATTTATCAGCCCACTTGCCTTTCCCTTTGCAAATGACTGTTTAATGCTCAGGACTATGTCCTAGTTATAGGATTTATTCTAAACACTTATTTAATGAATTTTGAAGTGAACATTTTAATTGTTATTAAAATACTAAAAATATTCTCTGTCTTCTTTTAAAAAGATTTCCCTTTCAGGCAATTGAACTAAGAAAGTATTTCTAGTACAGTAAGACATGGTTTTGGTGAATATTTTATAGCAGTGTATAAAACAGGATGTTCCTACTATTTTTACTGCCATACGATTCCAAATGTTTTAGAGCTTAAGTTTTACAAAAGTTTCAAAGAATCAACCATGAAAATTGCACGGTAGGCTTATTTGCATTGCGTACCAGGGAGAATATTTGTAGCTCAGAGCTATTTTAGACATGACTTGGTAAAAATGAACTCTCTTACTACCCCAAGAGTATGCATACATTTCTACAATAAATAATGAAGAATGCAAAGGTATGAAAAAATATTACTGCATTTGGAATTAGGTCTTGTCTCCAAGTTCTTTGAAGGGAGGTTAATGTGCAAAAGGGCATCCCTATTCATGGCAATCTGAATGCTGATAAATAATACATAATGCTAGCGATTATCACCTAATTTCAATATTTATTGAAAACTGTCATTTCAGAGCAATCAAAGCACATCACGAATTGTGCTGTTATCTACATTTGTGTAAATTTTCCATAAATATTGAGCTTCAGTCATTATCATTAGTATAATTTATTATTAACCTCTTGGAGACTTGAATCCATATGGAAAATGATTCAAATCTTAACATTGTCTTCTTTTGTATCTATTATATTCTTTATACATATGATATAAATAAAGGAATAAGTTATTCAATGAGGCCAGTAAAGCATATTTTATGGAGAGGGCTATTTCTGAGAAAAACTATAAAGTCACAAAACTTGTTTTTGATACCATCACATTTCCACAGTTAGTGTTATTTCTTGGCAACTTTTGCATCAAAGACAAACATACACAACTTCCTTTGGAATTTCAGGACTCTTATGTTGTTCTCATAGTGCTCACATTGCACTATATAGACAAAATGTGCATTCTCCCAACAGAATTCACCTTTCTAATAAGTGAAAAAACAATATTGCCTGTTCTGTGCCAGACATTATGATAGGAACAGGGTTATATTACAAAAATAATAATCACTTAAATAAGATATTTGTAAAATTCTTTGTCCTATAATATTTCATAGCCTAGTGCAAAAGATGGACATGTGATTAATCCATACTGTAATAAAAATAACATAACAAATGACATTTATTTTTCAGGAACCCTTTTGAACACTTTACATGTATTAATCCTTATAACACTCCTAGTAGGCACTGTCAATATCCCCATTTTATAAATGAAGAAAGTATGCTGCAAAGCAATTAAGCGCAAATGAGTTATTGCCAAGGAAGAGGACATCTAACTTTACCTAAATGATTCAGACATTGGTTAAGGAAGGCTTTATAGAAGCAATACACCTGAATTAAACGTTCAAAATGATTAGGTTTGCAATGATAAGGAAAAAAATAATCAAACAGGAGCTGGGTTCACAATATATGAAGTATGGAAAAAATAGCAAGATATCACCTCTACTGTATATATATATATATATATATATATATATATATATAAGCAGGGCATGGTGGTACATGCCTATAGAACCAGGTACTCAGAAAGCTGAGGCAGGAGGATCACTTGAGTACAGGAAGTCAAGGCTGCAGTGAGATAGGATGGTGCCGCTGCACTCCCACCTGGGTAAAAGAGCGAAATCCTGTCTCTAAAAAAAATTCTTTTAAAATAAAAATGAAAACAAAAACAAAAAACCAAAAAGTGAAAAAGTCACACAGATGTGAGAATATATGTCAGATTTGGAAAGTACCAAGTCAGTATTCAGTATGCCTAGAATTTAAGACTGAGTGAGAAAGGAAGGAATGAAGCCAGAAAATCATCAGCTTATGAAGGGTTCTGCGTGCTTGTCTAAGAAGCTTGATTTTATGCAAGAATTTTTAAGATATTTAGCAAAAGAATGAATCTCCACCCTATCAACTGTCACTCACCAAACATAATTTATTATTGTCCCTTGTTTTTGCTATGGCTATCCTTGTCTAATACCATTAAAAATAATTGAATGTAAATGACTATATCTTAATGAAGTTTAAATATCTTTGAAAAATAATACTTTGGTATATTTGAAGATCACAAAGCCTTTAAGTTTCTAAGACAGATGTTTCTAGACTTATGATGTGGTTACTTCTCAACAAATCCATTGTAAATCAAAAATATCCTAAGTTGAAAATGCATTTAATACCCTGAAAAAGCCATTGTAAAAATGAAACGTGGTAAGCTGAACCATTTTAAGTCCAGATGCTCCTCAACTGAGGATGGAATTATGTCCTGATAAATTTATCATAAAAGTCAGAAAATCCTAATTCAAACCAGAGTAAGTTGGAGATCATCTGTATTGACATTTCAGGTCACTTGGCAGAGTTGTGAGTTGCTTTTGGGCAGAGAAACCATCCTCTTACTACAGTGAATAATTCAAATGGTTGGTTACAAGAAAGTTAGGAGAGTAGCAAATTAGGGGCCTCTGGATTCAATGTCCATGTCTGTCACTCAGTTGTTGCAAGTAATTTAGCTTCTCTTAGCTCCTCTAGTCAACCATTTTCTCAATAATGAAATGGGTAGGAGGAGAGACACTGAGAAGCAAGGTTATTTCAAATTCCTTTTCAAATTCTTACATCATCATTCTATGATACTAATCTTTTTTTTTTTTTTTTTTTTTTTTTTTTTTTTTACGGGGGCTTTGTTCTGTTACCCCGGCTTGGGTGTAGTGGCGCGATCTCGGCTCACTGCAAGCTCCGCCTCCCGGGTTCACGCCATTCTCCTGCCTCAGCCTCCCGAGTAGCTGGGACTACAGGCGCCCGCCACCACGCCCGGCTAATTTTTTTGTATTTTTAGTAGAGACGGGGTTTCACCGTGGTCTCGATCTCCTGACCTTGTGATCCGCCCACCTCGGCCTCCCAAAGTGATACTAATCTTGACCTATTCAAAAAGCAAGTTCTAACTGCAGATCTAGATTTCTCTAGAAATATCTTTTACAGAATAGTGTTAACTCTCCAGAAGGGCAACATATTGATGTAGCAGCTAAAACTTTTGTATAAGCTCCAAACATTTAACAGAAGATATTTTGTTAAATATAGAAAGCAAAAGGACAAAACAGTAATGCCTTTCTCCTTAAAAGGGTCATATAATTAAATCTGTAAGAATAGTCTTATGCATATGATTACCTCCATTTCACATTTAGGGAAGCGGAGTCACATAATCGAAATGACTTTTCGAACATCACATATTCAGCAGTGGTGGAGCCAGACGCTAAGTCTCTGTTTTCTGATTCGAAGTCCACTGCTTCCTTTACCATAACCGTTGTTCTTATGTTGACAATTAAGGCTTAGCATTATAGACAATTTCACAAGCAATAGGAGTATTTTATTTCAAACAGTGCTAGAAAGATAATAGACATAAAGTCAAATGTGTTAACCACTTGAACCACAGAGAAGCTTGCGTTTCCAGCAATGTGTGAAGTATAAGGTGGAAAATGCAAACGTGTCAATGTGCCCCCATGTCTATCGAACATGTGGTTTAACAGGATCACTGGGAGGGAACACACACAGTGACCACAGAAGGAGCTTGCCCTTGGAATATTACTGTTTATTTGAATTTACAACAAAAGCTGATCTTTCATTGGCGTTAAGAAGTTATATAGCCTTCCTGAACCTGCTTTTAAAATAAATATATCTAGAGTAAAATTACCAAATTGTGTTCTTTAGATGTTAAAAAATATTGCAAGGTCAGTAAAATAGACTTCTTATGGTCTTAAATATGCTAATTAATATTTAGTTTAAGTCTCCAAGGAGGGGTATAAAGGCTATGAGCAATGCAATATTTCCCAAACTTTTTTGACCAATAAAACTTCCCCTACCAACAACACCTACACCCAAAAAGCATGTAAAGCAAATGAAAAGGCTGATAAAAATAAGGATTTATATTTTTCACCAGTAAAATAGAATAATCTAGAGGGATAGTGAGATAAAATTTAAGTTTCCTAAAGAAGACTTAATATGTTGATACCTCCAGGGCATTTTAATATAAACATTTATGTTTGTGCTTCCACTATAGAAATGCATAGAGAGTTTTCAATATTTTAGTATTTTGCCAATGTATAGTAATCAGAAGTGGCATCTTGAAATCAAATATGCTTATTTAATAATACTATAGCATACCTTGAAGGTATGTAATAAAGTGTGGAAAAGTCTGGATGTGTAGAGAAGTTATGGAGGACATAACTGGTAAATGTGAAACAGATTGTACAGCAATTTATGAACACTACAAAATACTGCTGGTATCCAAATACTGAATAAAATTAGCAAGTAAGTATTGTATAACATTGTTCTTCCTATTTTACTATAATATATTTTAGGAACCGTGTTGTTACACTACCACAATCTGGATACATCCAATTGCTGATAATATTGGACATATTTATACAAAGGATTACAATATTTTATTGCTCAAATGTCCAACTTTAAAGATGGGCATTTTATGAGAAACATGATGTAAAAGGAAAATGCTATAACATAGGATTATCTCTTGTGAAACTTCATGTATGAAATAATACAGCTTCAAAATGTGTAAAGCAAGAGCTGCATTAACTGTAGAAATGACAAACGGGAAAAGATAGACCCAAAATGATGCTAAAGATTTTCTTAAACCCTCTCTAAGGCCATGAAAGATAAAATACACAAAATATTCATAAAGATAAGGAAAAAATAAAAAAGAATATAATACATACACATAAACATATACACTGATATGTTTCATTATATTAAAAAGCGACCATTACTTCAAATGTTGTGGGATCTTTAAATAAATCAGACAGTAAATTTTTTTTTTTTTTTTTTTTGAGACGGAGTCTCGCTCTGTCGCCCAGGCTAGAGTGCAGTGGCGCAATCTCGGCTCACTGCGAGCTCCGCCTCCCGGGTTCACGCCATTCTCCTGCCTCAGCCTCTCCGAGTAGCTGGGACTACAGGCGCCCGCCACCACGCCCGGCCAATTTTTTGTATTTTTAGTAGAGACGGGGTTTCACCATGGTCTCGATCTCCTGACCTCGTGATCCGCCCGCCTCGGCCTCCCAAAGTGCTGGGATTACAAGCGTGAGCCACCACGCCCAGCCAGTAAATTTGAAAATAGAAAAAGAACACATGTAATGCTGTTGGGCTTAGAAAATGATACCCAGTGCATGGTGATTTCGCTTGCTGAGTACTTTGCCCTGAAGGACTTTGGAACATCTCTGAAGCAGCCTTAGAACCAAGTTACTCCTTCCTCAAAGATTCTATCAGAGGTCGTCTGTTGTAACTTCTACCTGATCCCCTCACATCAAGTATTGCCACCTAGAAATCATGCTCCGCATAGAAGCCAGTGGTATCATAATAAACGGCAATCAACAATCCAGCGTTCAGTTCCTTTAGCTCTTCTTTCCATTCTAAATCTCCTTTTATTCATCAAAACACCCACATTTTAGTATAGATTTCTGCTCTACTAGCTGTCAGTTTAATCTTTCTCCTTTCTGCTATTTTCCAGAGTTTTAATTCCTTACATTTGCTTACTTCTTTTTTCACCAGGAAGTTCCTAGTTCCATTTGTAACTAAATTTCTTACCCAAGTCTCTTAACTGCCACTCTATTTCCCACCTTGTGTAATTCTCACAAAAGATTCATTTCACTTGATATGTATTTATGATTTTTTTCTCTTTGTAGGTATCAGACATATGTTATTCACTATTGCATTAATATTAATGATAATGCAAAAATTTTACTCTGTTATTTCAGGGAGCTTTTATAAATTGCAATGACTGGTAGTAACATAACAATGAATATAATTAGTACACTTTTCAAGAGTTTACAAAATTTATACTCATACTCTAGGAGTCACATACTTACAGGATTTTAAATTGAAAAGACAGCACCCTCATTTTTGGCAATAGCTAAAAGATAGCTAAAAAGAAATAACACCTAATGCTTCAGTTATGTGCAGCTCTTAAGTACTCTTCCCATGGTAATTGCCATATGAAATTAATAAAAACTTGTCATGCAAATGGTGCACCAGTGAAACTAAGAACAGTAGCTAGACTTTGCATCCTTTTCTTCCCCAGTTGATTTTTACTAAGTAACCTATAAAAAATAAGGGAAATTTTCTTGGATATCTTAAGTACATAGTTATTTGCACAGATGACTGTAAGATTTTATTGACATACGTCTTTCAGGCCAAACTAATGTAGTATTCTTTTCCTACAATTGGTTGTTATAAATAATCTGATCACTGACAATCTGATATATTATTACAAGGAAAAGTAGAAAAAAATGGTATTTAGGTTAATTTGACTTCTGCTCCCCAAATGCTTAACTTCAGTCACTCTATATGATCTGAGATACTGCAGAAGATTACAAAGTATGTAGCTAACTCCTCCTAATACTAATGATGGGCAAAAGATAAGTAGATACACCGGTGATTAAAAACACAGTAAAATACACCTTGAGTAAGGAGATATACCAGTGATTAAAGGGCATTTTAATTCTTTCTTCACTTTTATTCTAAAGATTTTCATAAGAAATGTTTGCTGATTTCAACTTATATATTAATAGAGATGTTGCTGACAAGTTGAATAACTCCAAATTAGGTTGCAAGAAAATGTTTAAAAAATGTAAAAAAAAAAAAAAGCACTGTGACTAAATGAAGTTTAATATTCATGCCCTAATGATTAGATTGACCACTAACATGACATAACCATAGAGTGTCATGTGAAATAAAGATGGATCATATTAGGCAATGTGTATGTCCCTATAAAGTATTAACCTCTTATCATATTAATACGAGTCTCACTATTAATGGTATTAAGACATTGAAGTAAAACAATTGAAGAATTTATTAAGTTAACTTTCTATATTGGCTCACATGTTTAGTAACCAAAAATAATTTTAGTCACATCTATATTAAAAAGTAGTTTGCTAAATCACAGCTGTCACTTTATAATAGCAAATGCAAAAGTAATTGCAGAATAATGATTGTTAATTTTCTCAAAACTAAGTTACTCACTTTGTGTTTAAAATAATAAAGAAAATACTTAAGGGGCTTCTTTTCAAGCAATTGTGTTTTACCATATCAATAAACGCATTATCATTTGTGCATGGAGATAATTTTCTGAGAACTGAGAGTCAAGATTAGTTCTAACAAATTAATAATCACTACTAATGTGTTTATTTTTAAAATGGCATATTTAATTTTTATGTCATATTGCATTTCTTCATAGCCTTGATAACTTCATTTTTATTATAAATGGCTTCATATTGCATACACTGAAATGCATTTATTATTTAAAATAGAACAGCAAATTTTAAAGTAACATTTGTTGTATAAGCAATTTTATGAAGTAACTTGCCAATTATTTTTAGGTTAACATACTCTTTGCAAAGATCGCATATACTTCTTTAAAATCAACTAATTTAATCAAATCCATTTAAATTCAAGTAATATGCATTTTCTAAACACTGAAGAGTACAAAGATGATAAGATTCTTCTCTTAAATAATTTCAGTTTGATAGTACAGATTAACCATATTTATAAAATTCTAAAATGAAAGATAAAATAATTGCTATTAATGATAAAAAATGATTGTGAGACATCCAGATGAGATGTAGGAGAGATTCTAGACAAATAGCTGATTGATCTATCATTCGAAGTATGACCAGGGTTGGTTGGTAATCACAAAAGTATGTTTAAAACAAAGAAAAACAAAAATAACTTTTTTTATTTCTAGGAAAAGCACAAGTTGTACCAAAGTGAAAAGGAAATAATATACTAACTGAAACAAACAATATTTGCTAGTTAAGATTATGCTAAAACTGATTTATTGAATCACTTGAATATTGTTTAACCATATCACTAATCTACAATTGGAGGACGGTACATAACGCTAAAATAAATAAGTCAAGATGTCACGACAATCAATTTTCTTTAGAAAGATGGTAATAAAGACCAGAAAAATAGCTATCAGAGTTAGTAGTATTATCCTTGGGAGCATAGTTGTTTAGAGGATGAACAATGATCACTTTTTATTATTAATCTTCCATATCACTTAATTTTTTTAATTTTTTAAATGCATGTATAATTCTATTAACATTTTACATAACAAAGAGAATAATTGAAGGAATAAGTGAAAGAAATAAAATGATTACAGAACTAGAAACTCAAGAAAAAACTTTCAGAAAAATATCTAATGCAAAGAAAAGAATAAAGAAAATTAAAGAGGCAAAAACCAAAATATTTAGAGGATCAATCCAGGTTGTTCATCATTTGATAAGGGGAGTTCCACAATTATCAAATAAGTAATGCAGCTTGCCTAAAAAGAAGCATCTTAGGTAACACACATCAAAGTTCTTCCGGGAAGGAGACCTTCAGGAATTCCATCAGGTTTTTTGTTTCTTGTTTTACATTTTGTAATATAAAGTCACTGGTGATGCTCATATAGAAGTAATTCCAAAAGTGACTTAAAGATTAAAATATTAAAACAATTAAATCAAAATAATTTCAAAAGATAAAACTAGAAAAACGACCAAAAGCTACTATTTCAAGTATTTGACAAAGCAAAGAAGCTGAAACTGATGGCTAAATGAATTACCAGTGTCAGTAGTTGGGAAGATTTTTAGAACGTGGGAAACTTAACCATGAGTGTAGGCAGAGTGTGGGAAGTCAGGGAAGAGAGAATGCAAATTTACAATATACTGGTGTAAATGTTACACTTTGTTGAAGGAATGGGACTCGTTGTAGAGGAAATTACAAGATGGCTTTCTCTTTCCATATCACTATCTTTAAACAGGTCTGTGGACTTACTTTATCCCAATTCTAGAAGAAATCTCAGGTAAATAGTATAGCTGTCTTTGTTGTGCTCAGGCATGAATTTATAGTGTCATTTTGAAAGACTAAATATTCCAATCCAGTCTTGTAAATCAAAACACAGTCAATGTAAAATTCTCATTTCACCATTTTGTCTTGATTGAGTCTGGGAAACCTACAGTGGGAAGCTGGGGTGAGGCCAACATCTCTTTCTCTTGCCTCTTCTTAAGTCACACTCACTGGCTACTGCTTGGGCCCAGGGAGTGAAGTTGTAAGAATGAGAAAAGATCACGTTTTATGTAAGCAGAGTTGTCATCAGACAATGTTATCCTCTGGCTGGGGCAACCGTCCAAAACCAACTCTGCCACTGGCCATGTGGGTTCCCGGGAAACCCACCCCTGATGGTACCCACCACAGCCTACACTCCCACCCTCAGCCCCCACATCTAGCAAGATGCTTATGAATTGGCCGCAAGCCTTAGCTGCCAGAGGTTGTCCCTCTGTTACAGTTATCTCCAGTCATCTCCCTGGGTAAAATTCCTTTTAGTAGAGATAAATTCAATCATATTTCTTCCGTGAGGCCAACATCTAGCCCACAGAAAACGTGACTGAACCTTTGCCCAGACTTCTGGAGATCCTGAAGCATTTCACTCCTAAGGAAATATTTCTTGGCCAGCCACAGTGGCTCACACTTGTGATCCCAGCACTTCGGGAGGACAAAGTAGGGGGATCACCTGTGGTCAAGAGTTCAAGACCAGCCTTTCCAACATGGTGGAACCCCTGTCTCTACTAAAATTCCAAAATTAGCTGGGTGTGGTGGTGGGCAGTTGTAATCCCAGCTACATGGGGGCTGAGGCATGGGAATTGCTTGAACCCAGGATGCTGAGTTTGCAGTGAGCTGAGATAGCACCATTACACTCCAGCCTGGGCAACAGAGAAAGACCCTGTCTCTAAATAAATAAATAAATATTTCTGCACTCTCCAGCTCAAGCCAGTCTCTGGCCTTTAAGCTTTGAAAGCATGAATCAGGTCCAAGTCCCTACATAGTACCCAACTACAACAACAACAATAATAATAATAATAGAACATACACCAAGCTCTCTGTGTGTCTTCCTGAAAGCTCCCCGCAACTAATGCTTTCGGTACCTTCTCATTCCCCCTCCATGTCCATTCTTTATCTGGTTCCAACCCTTCCTGTTTGCCCCTGGGATGGTTTGCCGCAGCTTCCAGCCCTCTGGCTCTGGTTCTGTCTAGCACTATCAGGAGAAGAAAGTATGGAGGAAATAGTAGCTAAGGCACTGGTTGTTCTGACCCTGTCCCTGCCAGGCTCTGGGTTAGCAGTGGCGCTGTTTCCGTCCTGAAGACACAGCTCCCTGGAGGCCTGTCCTCAGCTATGTCACCACAGGTCTGGGTTCTGAAACCTTCATTTCTGTTTTTCTCTTTAGGTTTAGGGATGGTTATAGTTGCTCTGTTGCTAACACCAGATGCTGTATGCTCCATTTTTGTTTTTCCTCAACCTTCCTACAACTTTATAAATAGTTCCTCTGTTAAAATGTTGTTATTAAAACTCTGAGTGTGTTATCTGTTCCCTACTAGGACCTTGAATGTTGTGCCTGGATTAACATGAGATGAGGCACCCTACTCTCTCTCTATGCTACTCTCTAACATTTTGTACTATTCCATCGATTGATTTTTTTTTTTCTTTGAGACAGGTTCTCACTCTGTCACTCAGGCTGGAGTGCTGTGGTGCAATCTCAGCTCCACTGTAGTCTTGAACTCTTGGGCTCAAGCAATCCTCCTTCCTTAGTCTTCTGTGTAGCTGGGATTACTGGCATGAGCCACCTTGCCTGGCCCTTACTAATCCACGTTAATATGCCAACTACTCTCTTTAAAAAATCCTCATCAGTGTCTTATCAAATTTAATGAGAAATTATACTCTTATCTAACCTGAAAGTAGACGATGGGCCAATGCTGGAAGAACCAGTTTTATAACTCTAAAAACACTTGGCAGAAGTGAGTTAGCACCTCAGTGAGAATGTGGCAAAAAAGAGAAAATAATGAGGTCTTAGGGAAGAAGAAAGGAATGAAATGTTCAGGCAGGAAAATGAGAAGAATTTTTTTTTCCTCTGAGATAACAGAAAAGTAAAAAGTTATATGGTCCCAGCTACTAGGGAGGCTGAGGTGGGAGGATGGCTTGAGCCTGGGAGGCGGGGGTTGCAGTGAGCTGAGATTGCACCAATGCACTCCAGCCTGGGTAACAGAGTGAGATTCTATCTCAAAAAAAAAAAAAAAAAAAAAAAAAAGAAAGAAAGAAAGAAAAGAAAAGTGAAAAGTTATATGAACAGGGACAGAAAAAATGTTTAGGTAAAGAGCAAGACTGCAGAAAGACTCAATGTTGTCAGTAAAAGAGTGAAGTGGTTGCAGGGCTCATCTGCTCTGTGTGAGCAGGATTGTAATGAAGACTTGGGAGAGTTAAGTATTTTTGGAACATATGCTGCAAAGAACTATGTAGGAAGTCCACTAAAGGTGAAGGAAGAAATTGCTGAACAGCTGTGAGGGCTGTAGAAGTCTCTCGCCCTACAATATCACCATTTCCAAACACCTGCACATGCTTCACAGCCTTCTCTCGTACACTGCGTTTTAAAATCAAAAGTGACTTTTAGATAACAAGTAATTCTTACATTTTTAAAATGAGAGAAAAAAGCTAGTTTTTTATTAACAATTCTTGAATCAAAGTTTCCTTTGTCTCCACGTTAGGTTAGTGGATTGTTAACGGCAAATCTTGAAGTTGTTTTTCTTTAGTAAGGATCAAGCTATATTTTCAGATGTGAGATAAAACTATTGCCGAAATGAACATTATAAGAAATGTTGCATAACTAAACATCTAAAAATAGTTTTCAAATTAAAAAAAAGTGAAATAGTTGCTTCTGAGCATAGCAAATTTTTCAGGAATGCAATTATTCTTAGTCATTTCCCTTAGAAAGTCTATTGATAGTATGTATGTATTTATTTATTTCTTTATTTATTTAGAGACAGAGTTTTGCTCTTGTTGCCCAGGCTGGAGAGCAGTGGCGCAATCTTGACTCACTGCAACCTCTGCCTCCCGGGTTCAAGCAATTCTCCTGTCTCAGCCTCCCAAGTAGCTGGGATTACAGGTGCCCGCCACCATGCTCGGCTAATTCTTTTTTGTATTTTTAATAGAGATGGGGTTTCCCCATGTTGGCCAGGCAGGTAATTTTTTTTTTTTTTAGATGGAATCTTGCTCTGTTGCCCAGGGTGGAGGGCAGTGATGCAATCTTGGCTCACTGCAACCTCCGCCTCCCATGTTCAAACGATCCTCCTGCCTCAGCCCCCCAGTAACTGAGATTACAGGCATGTGCCACCATGCCCTGCTAATTTTTGTATTTTTAGTATAGACGGGGTTTCACCATGTTGGGCAGGCTGGTCTCAAACCCCTGATCTCAGATGATCCACCCACCTCATTCTCCCAAAATGCTGGTATTACAGGTGTGAGCCACTGCGCCCAGCCTGTTCAAATTTAAATCTAGTGAAAAAGGTCCTTGAATCTAGGCAAAACCTTTAATGAAAACTTTTCCAAATGTTTACTTCTGCCATGTCCATTCACACACTTTTCAGTATGATACGCATATAAAACTGTGAATATTCTGAGATTTTACCCTTCTTGCAAGTTATCCAACCACAGATTTATGAGTGATGGCAGAAGATGAGACAGTTTCTCACAACAATAACAGGAGACAGAATACTAGCACGTTTTGCATCGGTTCTCCAAGCCCCACTTTACACAATTCAGTATGGAGATGGTCAGATGGCACATGCTGACACAATGAGTTTGATTACAGGAAAGAAACTCTGAGCTTAGGGAACCCACAGCTTTTATAACAGGAGGTACACCTGCTGCTTCTCTGCGGGGAGACATTATCACAATCTCTAAGGCTCTAAGCCAACTTCGTCTTTGTTCCGGAGAAATACACTCCGCTTTCCAGGGCTTACTATACAAATATCCTTGATGAGGTAGTCCAAAGGGCAGTCAGTGTCCCTACTTATAAGATATGCAGAATTGCAAGGAATATATGAATAATTGTCTTATAATAGCATGTACTTATATTTAACATAAATTTAGATTCACAATCCCCAGGATTTAAATCCCTGAATTTCTATCTAATCCAGAGCTTGCTTTTTATTATTGCTGTATTATATCCAGAAAAAATTAACCTTCTGATAGGAAGCTTCTATTTCTGAGATTCTGTGTCAGTGTGATTTTGACAATATAATGTTGTCCACCGCGAATTTACATTAATTTGGGTATATAATCCGTGGTATTATTTTGAATACAAGTTTACTAATACAAGGTATTTAAAATGTTCATTGATAGGAATTCACATATTAAGTTAGTTCCTTTGATTTTCATAACTCAGATTCTATAGTTATATGTCCAGAAAAAGTATGCATGATACTGTAAAATTTACATCAATTGGGATATATGACTATTTTGGTCATTTAAAAAATGTTGCAGAGGACCACCAGGAAATTGTTACTGACTATATAACATCTGAGTTGAAAACTGATTAATGATGAAATACTTTTAGGAAATAGCTATATTAATAAGTTGTACATTTTAATGTATAGTGTGAACTCAAGAGAAGAAAGATGATACAGGTCAAAGATAGAAACTTCGGGCTATCAATGTGGAGTTCAGTGGAAAAGAACAAGTAAATTTGTCCTGGTGCAATTTAATGCTGAGCCATCTGCCAGCTTCCCCCTCCTCAACTAACTAAGACCTTATAGGACTTGGGAGGATATTCTTAGTGAATATAATTCAGCTGCTCCCAGCTTTAAGAAGAAAAACTCTACTTCCTTCAGCAGTCTGTTCCTCGAAGTAATTGCTACCTGCCTTTTTTCATCCTAGGAGTGGTTAAAACCCAAAAGTCAAAATTAAGTGTAGGCATAGGACACATTATCTAAGCTTTTGGTCCAAGGGACAGAGGCATCCTTGAGACTGAAAGGTGATGTCACCAAGTATGCCAGAGTGAGGTGGTCACATGGGTCAAAGCCTTAATTATAAAAAATGTCTCCTTGTTCGTTGTGTCCTCACTATGTAACTTTTTCAGGAGCCTGTGACAGCCATAGGAACCAGATCAAGGATTCTCAAGACCCAGGGTCCTGCTAATTCCTTTCTATCTCATTGCAATGAAAATATCTCCTGCTTTAATCATAACCACACCAATTCAATCAATTGAAGTAAATCATTTATTTTGAATTGTACTTTACAATTATAGAATAACTTTTTCTATACTTACAATACTCAGAGTGTATAGTAATACTTCTGATGAAGCTAAAAATAATTTAAAGAGAACAAATGCAGAACTATAACCTCCTGGGAGGAAAATATTATTAATTTCATTGAAAATATTAGGTTTGAAGGGGGATTCTCATTCCTCAGGAACCCAACAGAGCAATAAAGGAAGGATATGGATCTCATATTCCAAGAGACTCATGCTGTTCGGAGGCTCTTGAGTTGGCAGCATGGAATTTTAAGGGGATAGAGACACACACAGTCTAAAGGTGAGAGGGCAAGAGGACACTCATGTGTTATGAGGGAGTTTTAAATGAGGGGGGAAATACAAGCAGTGGCATGTGTGGTGAACATTGGGGATAGACAGAGATGTCTAAAGAGGATTGTAAGCAGGTGCACTGGGTGCTGTCTTATGGAGGCTTCATTGCTGCTTTCTCAAGAGATCTTTTGTAAAGAAGTATCTACATTTTGAGTCTCTTTTTAGAGCCTCATGTACTTTTGCAAGGGATGCTAATTTAATGCTGGGTTGGATTAAAGCTGGCCCAGCTTAGACAAGAACTTAGAAGTTCTGTCATATAATTATACTAACATACATGTATAATTATAATCATCATGTATGGAAAGAAGATAGGAGTAAAACTCTCCTATAATATTTGACAATTATTTCAACAAATATAATGCTAATGGGTGGTTGAAAGCTTAGACTTACCAGTAGCTTTACAATGAAATACACATACATACATGGTTTGTACATTGTTGCTTTTCATTATTTCATATTTTGCCTTCCATAACATCAAATAATAACATTGTTTTCCTCTTACAAAAGTAAAAAAAAATTGTCATTGATTGAATGAAGCTAAGAATCCCAATCATAATAAATATTATTTAAAAATTCTAACTTCTTAAAATATCTTTCTCTCAATCTCAATTGGGCCTTAGTTTTCCTTCTTACTAAGTCACAAGGAATGTGGGTAAAATTTAGAAACTAAATATTTTCATGCCATAGAGCCAAACCTGTAGTCCTTTTAGAAGAATTATCTTGTCAGACTATTTTCCTTCTAACAGATTGGTTCCAGAAAGCAGGTTTCACCTTTAGCAATTTGAGGGGCAAGAAATACTTCATTTTCCCAATGAAGAGAGCATGGCATTATTTATCATTTCTGCAATGGTATAATTACTCACTCAGCGTGGCAGCTATAGTTTATAGAACCATGCTACGGCTTGGATTTGTTTATTGCTTGCACTTTACACAGCTTTTCATCATCAAGTTTCATCCCTTAGCCACTGTGCTTTTGGGGTAATCAGTGGTCAGGTAAAATCACATACATGCAGAGTTGCTTTATTATAATGCACTGAAGGACTTCTGAACTTTTAAAATATGCACTAATATCTACTGTTGCTGTACTACAACATATTTACTGTAATTCATAAAATGAAATATGGCATTTCTACAGGCATTAGCAATAAAACCTCCATGAGCAGTCCATGATGAGACATATTTATTGATTTGGAATTATACGAAAGGGTTCTTTTTTGTTTACAGCCTCAACAAATTATACTAAATCCAAGGAGAAGTTGCAAAGTAATAATTAGGAGTGATGTACTACAATTTGGCTTTATTATACATTTTATACTGAAATGAACATAAAAATATATGTTCTCCTATCTTTCTGTCTCGATCAGTATATATTTCCCCGCCTACAGCATGTCCAAAGTGCCTAGGCTTCCTGAAACAGACACCAACAAATGAATTGTAGCCAATGGCATATATTTTCTTCCTGGACAGTATATTTTTCTTTTTACTGCTCTCTAATATGACATTGGTGTGGTAGACTGAAATACCTAGACTGAAGGTGTTGAATACCTTTCTCATTTGAGTGTATTTTAAACCATAAGCAGTATCTTCCTGGCCTCAGCCTAAAATTCATTCCACCCACCCAGCACTAAAATTAAGTGCTAAGTAAAGGACATCCAGCCACAGGAATTAGAAAAGAGAGAGACAGAGGCTGCAGCCAAACTTCCTTCACCATCTAATAGTCAAAAAGAAACTATATATCAGGTCTTTTTAAATCTATTCTTGAGAATCAATCCTATTTTCTTTTCTTTTTCTTTTTCTCTTTTTCCTTTTTTAAAATTTTATTCTTATTATACTTTAAGTTTTAGGGTACATGTACACAACATGCAGGTTTGTTACATACGTATACATGTGCCATGTTGGTGTGCTGCACCCATTAACTCGTAATTTAGCATTAGGTATATCTCCTAATGCTATTTTTTTTTTTTTTTTTTTTTTTTTTTTAGGCGGAGTCTCACTCTGTCACCCAGGCTGGAGTGCAGTGGGGCAGTCTTGGCTCACTGCAACCTCCGCCTCCTGGGTTCACGTCATTCTCCTGCCTCAGCCTGAATCAATCCTATTTTCAAGTTTCATACTTTCTTTTCCCCTGGCTAGAGCCATTAGCTGGGCTGCTTTGGGGGTCAGCAGGGTTGAGGATTCTGACTCTGAGACATTCCCTCGTCCATGCTCAGCCCTAGCTCTCAGGTATCCAAAACAGGGAGAAGGGACAAGGGAGAAAGCAAAATCTTCATGTGCTCCCTTGGTGGCAGCGTGTCCCCAGCATCATTGTGACTAAACTGGTACTACTTAAAATGGTGGGCATGGATTTCATCACCTTTCATCTCTGAAGACACTTTAGAAGGGAAGCTGAAACACTCATCTGCCTTCTCCAAGTGTTCAAACCCCCGACTCCTTCTCTGAGTTGAGACTCTCATTGGCCTGGCTGACGTTGGACTATACCCATCGCTTTTGTCATTTTTCTAACTTTCCTGCTCCTCTCCTGGAACTAGAAGTTCTGAGGATGTCTCTATATCACCAGAAGGCTTCAAAGAAATAAGAAGTGGTGGGAAGCATTTCCCGTCTTCTTTTCAGTCATGTTACACCAATTTTCTTTCTAGCTTTCTTGTTGTGCACTGTTCCCCTGATCTTCCTCCCATTATAAACCAAAGGTAGGATGTCTCCTTGGTCACACATACACCTATTCCTCTCTTGTAACTTTGGAGAATGGCTTTTGCTTCCACAGTGGCCCTAGAATAAGTCTATTGGAACAACAAGGAAGACCCAAGGAATGAGATGCCAGGAGTTTGTTCTGAAAGCACCCTGAATTTCTACCAGGATTCTTTTGGAGCTCACCTAACTTAGTTTTAGAAATGGTATCTCAAATCCTTTCCAGTTAAACAAAGACAACCTATAGTAGCAATAGATGCGTCATTCCCATAACAGCCTAGTCCTATTATTAACTTGACTGGAGGAAGAGAAGGGTGTTGAAGATATTAAGGCAGTTTGCCTCCTCTTTGTGACGCATAGATGAAGGTATCAGGTCTCAACTGCTGGTGACTAGTTGTCATCTCTGTCTATAATGTGGGGGGATTATTTCATTTGTTCCTAGCTCTTGCCCTGGTTCCTTATTTGTGTATCTAGCATTTACCTGTACATTATAAGAAATGGTGATTTAGCTTGTGCTGTGATAAATAAGCCCAGGAAAGCAAAAACCTTTCTAAGATAGTAGATAAACAATGCATAGAAACATTTTTGAATACATAATCATGAGTTTCACAAAGATAATGCAAATAATAAATATTAAAATACGGAGTATCTCAAGTCATAAAGTGTGAGCACCTGAAGAAGAGTCAGCAATGATTCCATTCTTCTTTCCCAACTTAAGCTGTTTCTGAGCCATTAGATAAATGACACCTGTGACAGATGTTTGGGGAAATAAATGTGGAACTAGAAAATACGCAAGTCTTGAATACAAAAAAAAATCAATAGGACTTCATTCTTGACAAATATTGACAATATAATGCAGGGGTTAGTGATTTTTCTGTAATTCAGTTGATTCTGATTATCTTCAAATACTTGATGACAGGCCCTAAAGGAAGCCTTGAGGAAAAACAACCATAAAAGAGTGCATTTGATAGCAACAGGAGCAAGAGATGTTGACTATTCTAGGGGAGAACCTTCAGGAGATATTCCATTTTTATTTGACATTTGAAAAAAGGGAGACCAAAAGGGCAGGAATTTATACACTTAAAGTAGAAAACAGAATGTATTTGACTCCTATAGAATGAGAAAGATTGATCTGATAAAATACTGACAGTCAGTATTACTATCACACCTAACATTTTTGTTTGTTTGTTTTGAGACGGAGTCTCGCTCTGTCGCCCAGGCTGGAGTACGGTGGCGGGATCTCGGCTCACTGCAAGCTCCGCCTCCTGGGTTTATGCCATTCTCCCACCTCAGCCTCCTGAGTAGCTGGGACTACAGGCACCCGCCACCACGCCGGGCTAATTTTTTGTATTTTTAGTAGAGAAGGGGTTTCACCGTGCTAGCCAGGATGGTCTTGATCTCCTGACCTCGTGATCCGCTGCCTCAGCCTCCCTATCACACCTAACGTTTAATGAGCAATTATTATAAGCAATGGACTATTCTACATAATCATGAATGTATGAACGTATTTAACCTGAAAGCACAGGGAAGTAACAGATGTGGTAATAATACCAAGGCAGAAAGTGGAACAGAAAGAATTGGCAATATGATAAAATATTAAAATAATATATAATTGCAAGTTTTTTTCCTATCTTTAAAAGACAATATACACCTACATGACAAAAGCAAAATGCAAACTATTCTTATTAGCACATTTTTTTTTTTTTTTTTTACTCATTTACTTTTCAGCTGAATTGAAATGGATTGTTGGGCAAACCCTTTTTAATAGTAAAATATATTAATACTATTTGAAAATTAAGAAAATACTTTCTGACATAATAAATGAAAACTCTATAAAAGATAATCAAATGTTTGTAATCAAAGCAGAGACACTAGAACACTTAATGTAGATGACGGGTTGATGGCTGCAGCAAACCACCATGGCACGTGTATATCTATGTAACAAATCTGCATGTTCTGCACGTGTATCCCAGAACTGAAAGTATAATAAAAATGTTTTTTAAAAAACCTGATTCCATTATTAGGAACAATTTGAATAGTTCAGTCGCAATCCATATGCTGGCCTCTGGTGTCTCAACTTGTCCTGGCAAAACTGTTGTAATGCAATATTATGTCAGTCCTTATATACTTATCCATCTCCAATCTGGAAAGACAAGGCTTATATATTTCCTTTTTAGTCCCCTAATGTCTCTTTATGACACAAATCTAGTTAGCAGTATTAAAGATGAGGCTGATTCTCCTTTACTTATCTGGAATATGCTACCATTCCAGATAAGTAATAGTAAAATTGCCATTTCTTCTTGCTAATCAAATGTCATTTTTGAACTCAAAAGCCACTGGCTTTGGAGTATAAAACATAAACATAAGGCCGGGCGCGGTGGCTCACGCCTGTAATCCCAGCACTTTGGGAGGCCGAAGTGGGTGGATCACGAGGGTCAGGAGATGGAGATCATCCTGGCTAACAGGGTGAAACCCCGTCTCTACTAAAAATACAAAAAAATTAACCAGGCACGGTGGCGGGCGCCTGTAGTCCCAGCTACTCTGGAGGCTGAGGCAAGAGAATGGCATGAACCCCAGGGGGCGGAGCCTTCAGTGAGCTGAGATCGCGCCACTGCACTCCAGCCTGGGCGACAGCGAGACTCCGTCTCAAAAAAAAAAAAAAAAACCCATAAAATATATCATATACTATCTGTGAGGTTTTCATAAACTCACATGATCTTTTTATATTTTTATATAAAAAATGAAATACTTTACATTAAAATGGTCGAGATAATTAAATGAGAAAATGCTTGTCAATGTTTTTAAAATTTTATTATTCAAAGAAAGAAAATTGTCACTTTCGATTTGTGCTAAAAAATAACAGTAGAAGCCTGCTTTTAAATATTCTAACTGTGCAATATCATATTACTTCTCATTTACTCTTTGCATTTCTAGACAGCCAAGTTTATTTTTTTTTCTCAATTCAGTTTAAAATCGGAGGGAACAAAATTTAAAACATGACATAATATCAAGGTTAACATGCTAGCTATGTAATAAATTTAAAATTTGGCCAGAAATGCATGTGCTTTGAGAAACAGAACCATGTGAAATTCTTAAATATTTTGGCCATATGGAAGATGATATCAGAAGAATAATATATTGTTCTCTGTACGTCAAAGGAGGGGGATAATAAAAACTATAGTTACTAGGTTGGTACAAAAACAGTTACAGTGTTTTCCACTGCCAAAAACCGCAATTGCTTTTGCACCAACCTAATAATAAAAATATGGTTGAGTTTCTGTAGAATTCTGGCAAAGGATGAGCATCCTTAATCTGTAAGCCAAAATGCTCCAAAATTCTAAATTTTGGGGGTGTCAATATGATGCCACAAGTGCAAAATTCTCACCTGACCTCATGCGATGTATCATAGCCAAAGCATAGGTGCACAACACAGTTTATTCAGTGCTTTCAACAGAAAATTAACATGAGGCTACATGTAAATCAGTTTTGTTTAGACTTGGGTCCCACTCCAAGATATCTCATTATGTATATGCAAATATTCCAAAATTCAAAATAATCCTCAATCTGAAACATTTCAGGTCCCAAGCATTTTGATTAAGAAATCCTCAACCTGTCATGTTTTGAAACAGTTCCCTCTAGATAGACTAAACTGGCCTAACAGAGACAAAAGGTAATCTGGACTTGAGAAAGAATAAATATTTACACACAAAAATCAGGGCAAAAGAAGATTACAAAAACATTGAAATTAAATAAAATTATGCCCTTTTCTCTATGTAGCTCTTTGGCCAGTTTGAACAATGAATACCAAGAGCCAATGACTGAATTCTAATTATATATTTGGTGATTATGCTCAGATAGACTTGAAGAGAGAAATTTCATAAGCATCATTTTGGCATTTGATTTTCTAATAACAGAGCATCCTCAAAATATTTTTATTCTTCATAACTCCCAGAATTATTTTTTTTTTTGGTAAATCTTGCATATGACTCCAACGTGCAAGTTATTTCTAACATTACCAATAGTTTTTCTATTATTTTGGAGGAGAAAATATTCCACATATATATATACACACACACTACATATACATTTTGTATATTCCAATTCTGCCCTATTAATCTATAAATGTTTGCACTAAGAAAATATGTAATTACTAGGACTGTAAACAATATTTATATCAGATAAAATAGATAAATAATTCTATTAGTTTTATTTTTCAAATATATCTGTGTATTAAGCTGTTCCCTCACGGCTGATAAAGACATACCTGAGACTGGACAATTTACAAAAGAAAGAGGTTTAATTGTACTCCCAGTTCCACGTGGCTAGGGAGGCCTCACAATCATGGCGAAAGGCAAGGAGGAGCAAGTCACATTTTGCGTGGATGGCAGCAGGCAAAGAGAGCTTGTGCAGAGAAACTCCCGTTTTTTTGTTTGTTTCTTTGTTTTGTTTTGTTCTGAGACAGAGTTTTGCTCTGTCATCCAGGCTGGAGTGCAATGGTGTGATCTTGGCTCACTGCAACCTCTGCCTCCTGGGTTCAAGCAGTTTTCCTGCCTCAGCCTCCCGAGTAGCTGGGATTACAGGCATGCGCCACCACACCCAGCTTATTTTTGTATTTTTAGTAAAGACCGGTTTTCACCATTTTGGCCAGGCTGGTCACGAACTCATAACCTCAGGTGATCCACACGCCTCGGCCTCCCAAAGTGCTGGGATTACAGGCATTAGCCACCACGCCCGGCCAAAACTCCCATTTTTTAAAACCATCAGATCTCATCATTCACTATCATGAGAACATGTGGGAATTGTGGGAGTTACAATTTAAGATGAGTTTTGGGTAGAAACACACCCAAATGGTATAAATCCGTTTCCTGAAATTTGCTCTATGATAAACAGTTAAGAATCAGATTATCTGAGTCAAAAAAAAAAAGATATAAACTGGCATTTTAGCTTAGCTAATTCTAAAAGTATAAATTAATTTAAGAAAAGCCGAGGTTTTTAAAAAAAAAATTTAGTTTTTTGCACAGAATAAAGGTATAAAAGTAAAAACCTGCTGCTCATTTGGGTATTAAAGGTGTAAGTGTTAAGTATAAATGTTATATTTTGTAATTGGCTAGTCATTTATGTACTTTTATTTATATCTTTTTGTATATTAATTATTCCCAAAACATTCCATAAGTTTTTGTTCTAATACTTTTCTACTGATTATCACAATTTTTCAACTTCTTCAATCCAAATTTATCAATTAGTAATGATGTGGCTTTTTTCTTTTTAAAGTTTTTACCTATTATGTTTTCTGCCATATTAAACTAATGGCTGTAATAGGAGACACACACAATGTGTTCATGAGAATGCATTGTTTCTCACCATTAAGGGTAATGTTTATCTGTCTTCATATAGTCAAATATATGTTTTATATATGTGTGCATGTGTTGTTTTTTTTTTTTTTTTTTTTTTTTTTTCTGAGACGGAGTCTCTCTCTGTCGCCCAGGCTGGAGTGCAGTGGCGTGATCTCGGCTCACTGCCAGCTCCACCTCCCAGGTTCACGCCATTCTCCTGCCTCAGCCTCCCAAGTAGCTGGGACTATAGGCATCCACCACCGCGCCTGGCTATTTTTTGGGGGGTTTTTTTTTGTTTTGTTTTTTGTTTTTGTTTTTTTTTAGTAGAGACGGGGTTTCACCGTGTTAGCCAGGATGGTCTCGATCTCCTGACCTCGTGATCCACCCGCCTCCGCCTCCCAGAGTGCTGGGATTACAGGCGTGAGCCACCGCGCCTGGCTGTGTGCATGTGTTCTTTTGTGTACATGGGTTGCATATGTATGTGTAGTTGTTATGTTAAGACATACCATATTCTTTATTAAATGCATTGAAATTAAGAAAAGTTAATATTTTCAAATGCATTTTGGTATCTTTGGAGATAATACTGTGATATTTATTTAGTAATATATGATGAAAAATACTAACAAAATTATCCTCACATTGTTGCCATGAATCTATCTTGGTTATGGACTATCATTTTTAATAGAATGCTCAATTGAATTTGCTAATATTTTATTTGGTGCTTTTTGGCATAAATTTTCAGGTTTTTAATTGGAATTTAATTACAATGTCATGCTGACTTCATAAACATAATTCCAAGATTACCTTTCTCTGCAAATGTTCTGAAACATTTTAATTATCAAGGGACTTATCTGTTCCTGAAGTTTGGATAGGTATTACTCAAAATACTGATGAACCCTGGTATCTATTCTGGAATAGGGGAAGTGATGAGAATAAAAAGGTGAGGCCTTTTGTATCTTGGTGATATTCTCTTTTTATTTATTTTGTCTTTATTCAGTAATCTGCTTTGATACCCTGAATCTGTATTTCCTTAGGTGGAGAGAGTTTTCTTATATTGAATATTAGATTCTTTCTCCAATTTTACTTTTATAACTATGCTTACCATTCTGTACTTAGATCTCCAAAACTTATTCATCCTGCCTAACCAAAATTTTGTAACTTTGAAAAATATCTCTTCATTTATTCTTAGCTCCTCATTTATTCTCTTTTTCTATTTTCTAGAAACACTGATTTTGTGTAGCTGGGGTATACATTTTTATTCCCCCATATATATTCTTTTCTTTCTTATCTCTCATTGCCTCTTTGCCCCTTTCCCTTGGATCCTAAGGAAGAGTCCTACATTTTCACTGACATCACGTATTATTCTATAGCTTTAATTCTTTTCTCCATTGGTTCTAATGCAGCCTGTAGTGTTCCTTTAATATTTTAAGTTTCCTTATAACGCTTTCTTAATTCAGCTCTCTTTATCTTGTCCTGTAATCAGTCAGAAAAAAAAATTTGCTGTATTTTATATTTTATATGTTTTTTTCCATTTTAAAATATTTTACTGTTAACATATTTTAAAATATTTTACTCCTAAATATTTTAAAATATTTTGACACAGTAAAATATTTTACCTGAAATATACATTTATAGTTCTTATAATTATTTTATTCACAGACAAACCTTTTATCTGATGTTTTCTGTTTTCTTATTACATTGTTAAACATTTCTGAAATTATCATGTACTGTGTATGTACTTATCTTTAAATAAGGTAGGATCTACATGTTCTTTTGATATCCCGTAAACAGAGTATATAAGTTTATCTTGGTTCCCTCTCTATCCATCTGTCTCAGCCCATGGTATGCTGCTATAACAGAATACCACAGATTGGGTAATTTATTTAAGAAACAGAAATTTATTGGCTCATATTTCTGGAAATTCAGAAGACTAAGGGCATGGCACCAGCATGTAGACAAGGATTTCTTATTTCTTCATCTTATGGCAGAAAGTGGAAGGTGGAAATTGAAAGGGCAAGAGAGTGTGTTCATAAGACAGAAGGGAAGGCAGCTCAGCTGATTATTTTATCAGGAACTGGCTCCCAAGACAATGGCATTAATCTGTATATAAGGCCAGAGCCCTCATGCCTTAATCCTCTCCTAAAGGTGCCACTTCTCACCACTGTAGCACTGGGGACTAAGTTTCTAACACATGAACTTTGGGAGAAAAATTCAAACTATAATGCTGTCTGATTATTGGTAGAGTTCTCGACAGATCTCAGGCAGAAGGCTTTTTAATAGATCCAGTCCTTTATCAATTGTAGATAATTAGAAGTGATACACATCTTTACCAGGCTTAAAGTCTTCTTTCTGCCAAGCTTACATTCCTAAACATAAAGCACATCCTCATTCACTTGAATTTTTCACCTGCAATGAACTTCTTGGAATTCTAGGCCTCAAATCAATGCAGAATAAAAGGAGACAATGGTGGCCGGGCGCGGTGGCTCACGCTTGTAATCCCAGCACTTTGGGAGGCCGAGGCGGGCGGATCATGAGGTCAGGAGATCGAGACCACGGTGAAACCCCGTCTCTACTAAAAATATAAACAAGTTAGCCAGGCGCGGTGGCGGGCGCCTGTAGTCCCAGCTACTCGGAGAGGCTGAGGCAGGAGAATGGCGTGAACCCGGGAGGCGGAGCTTGCAGTGAGCCGAGATCGCGCCACTGCACTCCAGCCTGGGCGACAGAGCGAGACTCCGTCTCAAAAAAAAAAAAAAAAAAAAGGAGGTAATGGTAAATTCGAAGAAATAAAATGATCATGACCATTTTTAAGTCAGATCTTTCACAATGGCCATGGCCAATAATGGCCAAGACAAATGGAGATGAATTATAAATAGAGTGAATAAATTAAAATGTCATCTACTCTTCTTTCTCCAGAAGGCTTCACTGTTCTTTGTGGGCCTCACATCTGTCTTTTTATTAATTAACCTTTCTACTGAAGTTTGGATGATCTCCAACCAGTATTCTTAGTTTGTGGTATTGTAGAAATATATTTTTGTGTTTTAATGAGTCAACTAAGCATTTGTAAGAAATCAAGTTATAAAAATCTATTAAGCATTCATTTTGCACCAAACATTCATTGCATAAAATAAGTAGATACAGTAAAAATTCTCCTTGATGGTGAAGAGGTACCACCGTAAAAAATCATTATCATCTTGGGTTGCAATACATCAGTAAACACAGAGGTTTTGATATATATAGGACTTATACTGCTGAGCTTAGCTATGCTCTCTGTATTTTGTTTCTTTGCCCTTCTTGTCAAGTTGTCAGCAATCACTTCACACTACTGAAAATATAACTGCCTTTAGCAGTTCCCTCCCTGGTTCTTACCTTATACTTTGAAGCAGAAGCAGAAAATTACTTTGGCTGAGAGTCAGAGCTAACCTGAATGTTGTATTAAGTGGAGGTCAAAAGTCTCCGAAAATGTACTGGGGGCTTCATTTATTCCTAACTTTTTTTTTTTTTTTTTGAGAAGGAGTCTCGCTCTTTCACCCAGGCTGGAGTGCAGTGGCACGATCTCGGCTCACTGCAGGCTCCGCCCCCCGGGGTTCACGCCATTCTCCTGCCTCAGCCTCCCGAGTAGCTGGGACTACAGGCGCCCGCTACCTCACCCGGCTAATTTTTTGTATTTTTAGTAGAGACGGAGTTTCACCGTATTAGCCAGGATGGTCTCGATCTCCTGACCTCGTGATCTGCCCGCCTCGGCCTCCCAAAGTGCTGGGATTACAGGCGTGAGCCACCGCGCCCGGCCTATTCCTAACTTTTATACTTACAACCATTGTCTGTAATTTTATATATTGCTTCAGATCTCTTGTATTCCACACGAATGGAAGGTACTGCATCTTATTTATCCTTCACTTCCAAGTTCCTACCAAAGTGTCTGACATATGGTAGGTACTTAGTGAAAATTGAATGAAACCAAATTACTGATTATATATTCTCCCTTGGATATCTCACGTGCATCTAAAACTTAGTACGTGGAAAACTGAACTCATCATCCTTCTTCCATGCGCAACATTGTCTTTTCCCTCCTGTGTTTCCTATTTTGATGAATAGCCCATATTCTCAACCAGTCACTTGGGCCAAGAGCTTTGGAGCCAACATGACTATCTCTTTTCCCCTCACAACTAATTGATAACCAACTCTTGTCTATTCTCCCCACCCAAAAATAGCAGTATAATCCATGACCACCTCCCCACTCTCATTGTACTGCCTTGATTACCACCCTCAAAATTCTTAGTCTGGAATGTAGTATCTCCTAATAGTCCTATCCATTCCAATTCACTTTCCAGATTCCTGACAAAAATTGTTTTTCTGAAGAGAAATCTGATCATTGAATTTAGCTAGTAGATTGCAGAATTTAGTTCTCCATGTCAGAGATGAGAATTTGGGAAAGAGAAGGCAGCAACACTTCACAAAGAAGAGTAACAGAGATCAGAAAACTATCCATAGAGAGAGCTTCAGAGATTTTCAGGGGATATACAGATTTATTGAATCTTCCAATTAATACTCATCAACACAAGTATGTGAGGAAATGATCAAGGGCAGGGTACAAACCACTAGAAAGAGAAGACAGAAAAATCTCCAGAATTCACATGGCGTCATAAGTAGTTTGTGTTTTCACTAGCCAGAGTCGAAAAACCTTGAATCAGTTAGAATACTCAGAAGGGTATTGTCTCACTAATGTGCAAAAAATTCTACCTAGACTAAAAGGTGCTCTGGTCTTACCAAGCAAACCTTAAAAGCAAACTTCAACACAAGCAAATTATTCCTAAGTAACTTAACTGCATCCCAGAATAAAGCTTAACTATTCAGCACAAAATAAGGTAAAATTCACTATGTCCAGCATTTGATAAGAATATATCAGGCATACAAATAAGCAGAAAAATATGATACCATGTTGAAGAGAAAAAAAAATCAAGAGAAACAGACTCACAATGACACGTTGCTAAAATTACTAGGTAATGACATTAAAACAGGTATCTATGTTTGAAAAGGTAGAGGAAAGCATCAAATGACAGACATGGAAGAGACAGCAAAATGTGAAGTCAACTTCTAGAGATTAATCAAACAAGGAAACATAATGTCTTAGATGAAAACTATACTGGATGAAATCAAAAGCAGATTATCAATTGCAGTACAAAAAACTGTGGATGTGATTGTTTAACAATAGAAAGCAACTGAAATGAAAAAAAAATGGGAAGAGAACATCAGTGAGATAACTTCAGTGGCCTATTATAAGGGTAACTGGATTCCACAAAGGATAGGAGAGAGGAAAATTTTCAGAAAATAATGTATGAAAGAATAATTACTGAAAAAATAAATTTAGTAAATTGAGCCCTCCTCAGCCTAATGAATGTCCAAAGTCTCTTATTTTCTTGGACTTTCTACTGTCTTGAACATTGCTTTGAGAAAAGTCTACATAAAAAAATAAATAAATAAAATGAGGCAGAGGTAAAGAAAAGGAAACCTTCTCTTGGTCAATCAAGGTGAGATGGCTGAAAAGAATGCTAAATCCTCACCACAAGTGATGGAGTGAATGGTCACCTTGGTCCAGAGTGAGAAGACTGTGAGCTTCAGGATGGTTCTAACACAGGATTACCCACTCATCTGGCTGTAGTCCCTGTAATTCAGACCCATTTTTAGGGCTCTTCCCCCCATCCACAAGTCAGCTTCCTGTTTTCTCTTATACTCCTCCTTTCTCAGATCTTCTTAGTCTTTCTCTAAGCTCTACAGAAGTGTCTTCTTTGTTGTTTCCTTATATATTTTATATCTACCTATGAATTACCATCTCCTGAATGTTAAGGCTTCTGTGAAAAATAACGCAATAATGTTTGTAATCTAGTTATTTATCAGGGCCACCACCATTCACTCCTGTCTGTGTTTAGCACAAAGAACAAGGGGCAGAGTACTCGTCAACTCAGGGGGAGGAGGAGTCAGCAGAGAAAGCATTCATGAAAAAAGGTTTAAATCTCAGCAATTTCTAGGCACAAAAGACTTATGAAATTCTAACATTTTATTTTGACACATTTGTTTTTTAGTCTTTTGCTAGATACAAATACAGATTTTGAAAAATCATTTCATAATAATTACAGTACTTGCCAATCTGTTTACACCACATAAATTCTATGTATAAATAGGTGGAGAGGTAGTCATAATATTGGGGGGCATGTTGCATAGTATCTTGCACCATAGCTCACTGTCTTTTACATAATATCCTTTAGTAAGTTCAGTAAAACATTTTTAGTAAAGGGCTCAGAAATTATGATAGAGTAATACCATTCACAGAATCAACAAAGGCATCTAGTTTTATCTACAAAAGATTTTAGAAATAATCTTGTAACGTACCCACTAAATTCAATGATGAACATTAGATCACTTTTTATTCCATTATAATCTTATTTTCTCTCATAATGCTGTCCATTAAAGAATAGATTCTATTGTAAAAGCTTCTAAAAAACTATCAAATCTTCTTTTGTTCCATTCCATCTAAGCTGTGTTTCTCACCTGTTCTGTACTTGCTAAAAATAAAATGAAAAAATAAAATGACTATCTAAAGTGGTTTTACAAAAGACTGTATCATAGATACTGTGAAATCCTTCCTGATTTAAATCCTTTGAGTGGCTGGATGTCTTGAAATGGCAAATGAATTAGTGACAGAAAAGTGTACTACTCCAGGTTTGTTCATGGAGTCTTATTTATCACAGTGATCTGTGGGCATGATAACATAATTTACATAGTGTTCATTTTTCTTTTAGGTGGTCTGGGCATTCTTAAACCATTTATTCAAACATTATCTTTTCAATTCTACTTTAAAATTTTTATTTCTAAAGCTAAGTGAGCAAAAACCAGGTATCTGTACATGGGTAAAAGTTTTCTAGGATATAGTAAAATGCAGGAGACATTGAAAAGCAAATGGGTGCAGATGAATTGAAAACTCTTCCCTCCCCACATCGAAGCCCAGTTGAAGGTTAGCATTTGAACAGAAAATATCTTCATAGACATGAATGGAAAAAGTTAATGCTCAGAGTCCAGAAGTAAAATGCAACCACTCCTACCCACTGCTTCTAGAAATTACTTTATAAGTGATCCTGAGGAATTCTTTCTCTCTCTCTCTCTCTCTCATTCTCTCTCCTCCCTCTCCTAATTCTGGCTGAAATTGGCACCTAAGTCAAATGTAGCTAAGCAAAGAGACTAGAGTCTCAGTATGAGATAGATATATATGTATGCACAATATACATATATATTTGCATGTATGTATACACATATGTGTGTATGTATGTGTGTATATATATACATATATATGTATTATTTTTCTCCTAATTCTACCCACAAAAGAAGCCCTAATACCTTAAGACCCATAAGCGAACTTTGTGCACAGATGTTTGTTTTGTTTTGTTTTGTTTTGTTTTGTTTTGTTTTGTTTTGTGTTGTTTTGTTTTGTTTGAGACTGAGTCTCGCTCTGTCACCCAGGCTGGAGTGCAGTGGCGTGATCTCAGCTCACTGCAAGCTCCGCCTCCCGGGTTCACGCCATTCTCCTGCCTCAGCCTCTCCCAGTAGCTGGGACCACAGGCGCCCGCCACCACGCCCAGCTAATTTTTTTGTATTTTTAGTAGAGAAGGGGTTTCACCGTGTTAGCCAGGATGGTCTCAATCTCCTGACCTCGTGATCTGCCTGCCTCGGCCTCCCAAAGTGCTGGGATTACAGGCGTGAGCCACCGCGCCTGGCCCCAGATGGTTTTTAATACCTATCCCTACTGAAAGGAACAAGAGCCTCTTGGAGAAATGTCTGGTTCCAAGGGTGTGACAAAGAAGGTACATGATGAATCTGGAACACCTTTTTGTGCCAGAAAGAAAGGAAGTGCTCAAGAAAACAATGGGGACATGTCAAAAAGAAATAGGCAATAGCTTGAAGGGGTTCCCACTGGCCAAATCTAGGGACAATTTGAGTATCAAAATAAGTGAGGATTTCAATGGATTGTAATGATTAAATAAAGTAGGATGATTAAATAAAGTAGGAAATTATTCATCTATTATAATAACCAAACAGTTACATGCATACGTAAATGGATAAATAAGCAGAGGGGAAATAGAACGTTACTTTAAATTAGTGTGCCAGCTGATACATGCGAAAGGAGGAGTAATGGGGTGGCGGGGGAGGGAGGGATGGGGATGGGGAATACCATTTGCAACCATGGTGGTAAAGAATAATTCAGGCAAGAAATATCACAACAATACTTATCTTTGGGAAGAGCTGGATGAGAAGCAGGCTCCTTGCATGTTCTCGAAGTGTCTCATCACAGACTGCTATTCGTTACAAGGAGAAAAGTACTAACTAAACAGTGGAGAATGCAAATGACACCTTGACCTTTTGATGCAAATTAACCTCACCAATAAGAGGCATGTAGACGTCTTGTATTTGGGGATATGGTACCCCGAGAAGGACACCACATCACTGCTACATTATTCCACTTGCAGCTGTATAACCAAGTCTAATCACGAGAACACATCAATCAAGCTCAAATGAAGAAACATCCTGTAAAATTACTAGCCTGAATTTTTCAAAACTCCCAATGCCATGATAAAGAAAGGCAGAGAAACCCTGATAGAATAAAGAAGGTGAAAGAGATATAGAAACTAAATGCTGTATGTGATTCTAGACATGGAATATGGACTACATAGATTAGATGAAAAGATTACTTTAGTGTTAAATTTCTTGAATTTTATTATCTTCAGATGCTTGTTTGAGGATATTTAGTTCAGTCTGGAGAGTTTTATTGCAGTTTATTTTACTTCCTAGTTGGTTTGAGGGGAAGAATTTCTTCAGCTGAAATATTATGACTCATATTTTCTGTTTCTACAGTAGCTTTTATATTGTAGTTTTTGTAGTTATGTTTTTTATTCTGTTCCCAGGTATCATAGAAATGGGGTTCCTAGTTCAAGAGTATCCTTTTCTATAAATAAAGGAAAATGCATTTATTTAATAAGAGATGTTGGCACTTTGGGCGGAAAGGGAGTGGTAGGCATGTGATACTTCTCTTTCATCTGGACATATTCCTTAATTTTACCTTATTTTTTTCCTTTCTGTGCCATGACTCCTGATCAATCAAATAGACAACTGAAATTATTCTCAGATCTGAAATTTTTTCTTATTTCTGTTACCAGATTCGTAGCTCTTCAAAGCATGTTTAACATGTGCACATAGTCTCATTTTCACTGCTGGTGTTGACAGAAAAAAAAAATATTTCAAAAATGGAAGCTAGGGATTGTAATATATTGTAGTTATATAATGGCAATGGCACTATTTCTGGTTTTCCTGTGCTTTGTGTCTACCTGAACAGTAGGGTGCACTTGCTGTGACTGGTAGGGCCCACCTACATTAGGTTGGTGATTTATTGTTGAAATAAAAAAAACTAGTGAAATTTTACTGAGTAGACTCTTGATCAGCAGGATAGCAGATGTCTCCCAGAGTATTTTCCTTCTGGAATTTACAGGGCTTCTACCTTTCATAGAAAACCATCCTCACCTGTGACTCATGTGACTCATCTTTGGGTATAGCCTCTTCTTGGCAGTCTTTGGGAATACTTCAAAGCAGAATTAATCCTACCCTACTCAGTGTTCCCTGGACTCTTCTTCCATTACATGGTAGTCCATTGGTGTCTCAACAGGTCTGTACATTGTAAGACTGTGAGCTCCCTGCTCCCTCAACCAGATAGAGATTGAAGAGGACACCATCTCTGTCTACTAAATCGTGTGAGGCCATTACGAATGGCCGACATTTGTAGGCCACTACATCTGGGCTACTACTCAAACATGTTTTACCCAGCCCTTGAGTTTGCAAAGTGTGTTGAGTTAAATTTGTAGTTTAGAGAGTTTAGCCGAGGGGAGCTTAAATGTTCTGTATAGAGCAGTGGGAGAAATATGTTGTTGTTATTGTTGTTGTTCCTGAAATAGAAGACACAGAGAAGACAGAAAAGCGGTAAACAATAAATGAGAAAGAGAAGTAGAAATGCATTCTGCAACAGATGACAGGAGACTGAAGCTAGAATCCAGACCAGCCCAAGGGACTTTATGATTTTAAGGAGGATGGCTAACTCACAACTTTAGGTGTTGGCAGTGCTACAATTGTCAGTTATATGCATTTTTCTGGCTCTTGAAAACTTGTGTAAGATCTGTTAAAAAACACAGAGCATGTGTAAGAATTTTGTTTTTATGAACACTAAGGAAAATGCTGTGTTTGTTACATGACTGGCCAAAATAATCAGAAAAAGAACCCTACACACGGAACAGTTGTATAATTTTGAAACTAAGTTAAATCAGAGGAAGCGTGGAGGGGTAGGAGGAGGATTACTACAAAATTATAAGCCTACTGATAATTTGTTAAAATCCTGAGGAGGATTTTTAAGAAAGTGTGCATTGAAAGCTTGAAGCAATCTCACCTAGTGTTTAAGAAGAA
The DNA here is from genome assembly GCF_009828535.3 of Hylobates moloch. Taxonomy (NCBI): domain Eukaryota; kingdom Metazoa; phylum Chordata; class Mammalia; order Primates; family Hylobatidae; genus Hylobates; species Hylobates moloch. The sequence continues at coordinate 153,494,809 of NW_026652279.1, forward strand.
GGATTTCCTTGCTGATTTCTACTATGTGTTTTTATTCATACACAGGCACATTACCTAACAGGCTATTTACTTAGATAAGAGGTGAGCTCAAGCTTAGATAAGAGGTGAGCTCAAGGTAAGTATCTGTACCTTTGCTGCTAGCTTTAGAAACAAATATCTAATAGGATCTATTTTGACACTGCAATGGAAATTAGCAAAACTGGAAAACTCCTTAGTAAGTGTTCAACAATGGAGAAATGACTAAACAAATTACAGTATATTTGCCCTATTTTGTACATGTCACAATCACAAGATTGAAATCTGTCTATATAAGCTGACATGTTAAGTTCCCTAAGACATAATGCCATGTGACAAAAGATATGTTGTCCTACTGTACAACTGCCCTAGTTATGCAAATATTCAGGAAACTATGTATTAACAGCAATTGACCCCAGTTGAAGGATTTGATTGGAGGGAAAAAAGGTAGATCTCTACTTTCCTCTTCCTATCCTTTTATGTCACTCAAAATTTTGTCATGAGAATTAATATATATGCATGAAATATTGTAATATATTAGTATATAAATCAATACATGTACACTATAAAACAGAACATCTGTTTTTGGAACATGGTTAGTTGAGCTAATGCAAAATACTTTGTTACAATTAACATGGTGGAGAATTATAAAAATTTTGCATAGTGCTGGGAGTTCATGGAAAAGAAATGGAGATGGAAACCCATAGATATTGTAAAAAAAAAAAAAAAATGGAAGGAGGTGAGATTGCATGAAAAATGAGAACCATATAAGGTAAACTTTGTTGGACTTATGACTCAGTCATAGGCTCTCAATAATACAGGTTTGGGAGTCTCTTTTTACTCAACTTTATTGTAGTAGAATTTCAGAAGGTGACATTCACTACTTTTACTTGCACAATTCAAGTTTTGATAAAAGCATGGTTACATAGGCCCTACTACATTCAAACTTTAAAACAATCCCAGCCAGAAACTCTTCTGGTGCCCCTTTAAAGTCAATTCCTTTCTACCATGCCTAGCTTCTGGGCCTGGGCTGGAGTACAGTGACACGATCTCAGCTTACTGCAACCTCCACCTCCCAGGTTCCAGTGATTCTCCTGCCTCAGCCTCCCAAGTAGCTGGGACTACAGGTGCCCACCACCATGCCTGGCTAATTTCTGTATTTTCAGTAGAGACGGGATTTCACTATGTTGGTCAGACTGGTCTCGAACTCCTGACTGGGAATCTTTAAATGAATTTTTGTCCTTGTAGTTTTGGGTTTTCTAGAATTTAATATAAATGTAATCATGCTTGAAGAAGCTTTTTAAATCTAACTTTTTACTCAGCATAATGCATTTTAAAGTAAGTCTTGTCTTTATATGTATTACATTTTCCGTGATAAAAACCTAGAAATTGAATTGCTCAGTCATATAATAAGTGCCTGTATGAATTTATAACATAAAGTGCTAATCTGTTTTCCAAAGTGGCTATAATAATTTACATTCTCATCAAAAACATATGAGAGTTTGGTTGTTCATCCTTACCAGAACATGGTTTTGTTACCTTATCTTTATTTTTATATTAAATGTTCCAATAAATGATATTTCCTTATGGTTTTAATTTGCATTCCCCGAATGATTAATAATGTTGATCATCTTTTTATTTGTCATCGCTATCATTGTTTTTTGGTGAAGTGTCTTTTCAAATATTTTATCTAATTTTTTTAACCAAATTGTTTGGCTTCTTGATATTGAGTTGTAAGAATTCTTTGTATACTCTGCATACAAATTCCTTATCTGATATATGATTTGCAAATATTTTCTCCCATTCTGTGGATTATCTTTTAATTTTCTTAATGCTGATTTTTAAGAGCGGAGTACTTAATTTTTATAAAGTCCAATATTTCTGATTTTTATTTTTATTATTTATCCTGTTTTCTCGCCTTATTGAAGAAATCTTTTCCGAACTATGTTCATAAAGATTTTCTCAAATATTTTCCTCTAGAAGTTCTAGAGTTTTACATGTTACATTCAGGCCTCTGATCTATTTCAACTTAATATTTTTATAACAAGAAAGGTGAGGATCAACACTCATCTTTTTTCATATGATTCACCAAGTTACTCAAGCATCGTTTGTAAAAAAGTCTCTTCTTTCGCCATTGAAAATCAATCACTGTAGAATACTAGCTGACTATATATGTGTGGATCTATGTTTAGACTCTATATTCTGTTCCATTGATCTAAGTCTTACTTTACCTCAATGCAACCCTATCTTTCTTACTATAGCTTTATAGCGTGACTTTAAATCAAACCATATGAATCCTCCACATTTGTTCTTTTAGAATATTGTTTTAATTATTCTCAAGGTTTGCATTTTCATATAAGTTTTAGAATCAGCTTGTCAATTCAACAAAAATACCTGATAGGATTTTGATAGGGATTGAATTGAATTTATAAATCAATTTTGGGTAGAATTGAGATTTAAATCATATTTAGTCTTTTATTCCATAAGCATAGTGTATCTCCCCATTGCTTTGCTTTATTTTTATGTTGACTTTTTTATCAATGATTTTTAATTTCCGGTACACAAACCTTGCTTATATTTTACTAGATCTATTCTGAATAATTTCATGTTTTTGATATATTGCAAATGGTATTATGTTTTTTAATTTCAATTTTCAGCTATTTTTAGCTCATATACAAGGGTGTGATTTTTTATGTATATATAAACATATATATGTAAATATATGTAAACATATACATGTAAGTATATATATAATATATATGTGTATATATAATATATATGTGTATATGTATATATAATATATATGTGTGTGTATATATATTATATTATATATATGTGCGTATATATATTATATTATATATATATATGTATATATATATATATATTAACCTGGCATTCTATGACCTTGGAAATTTCACGTTTAAATCAGTTTAGCTTTTCTGTAGCCTTTTTGAGATTTTCTAAATAGCTAAGTATAACATATGTTAATAAAGACAGTTTTGTTTTTCCCAGGCTGCATGCATCTATCTTTTTTTCTTCCCTTATTATTTTCACTAAGACCTCAGCCTAATGATGAATGTAAATTGTTAGAACAGACATCCTTACCTTGTTCTCAACCTTAGGGGATATTCCTCAGTCTTTCGCAATTTAGTATTATATTCACTGTAGGTTTTGTCAACTTAAAAGTGTTCCTTATCTTTCTGATTTGCTAAGATCTTTATAACTATAACTAACAAATGTTGAATTTTATCAAGTGCATTTCTGCATGTATTGAGATCCTCCAGGTGCTTGGATGTCAGTGCTCCTGTTTCAGGGCCAGGCAATGAGATTTGTGTGTGTTTTCATACAAAAAGCTGAATCTAAGCTGCCTACGTAGGCCCAGGAATAAATGCACCACGCTCAGTTGACAGGAACTAGAAAATTCCTCCTCTCCAGTTGGAGACATGAAAAGGAATCTTGGTTCTGCTCTGATTCTGGACACCAAGAAAATCCCATGAGATAATGAAACCTCAAGCAGAGTTTGAACTCTAATCTGAAATACAATTATAATAATAGAGTTCCCGAGTTCAGACATTAACATAAAAATTGTTTTTGAGTACATTATAGAATCAAAGGCTAAATATTCTGAAGAGACATTTCTGCCATACAGGCCACATGGTATCTTTAATTGAGAATAACGGAAGCTAACTCTTCTGAACTCTTCTTACTGTCTTGAAATTTAAGTAGAATATATGATAGAATATCTATTTTTTTCATTCATTCAACAAATATTTATTGAATGTGTCTGTTAGGGGTCCAGGCATTTTTCAGGCTCTGATATGATGAAAGGAAAACATGACAGATCATGTCTTGTTCCAAGGGGAGATTATTATTATTATTTGCATGGTACTGCAACCAAATGTGTTCATCTTATTAGAGTACATAGTGATTGCATATAACATGATGGCCTCTCTTAGGATATAAAGTAATTTTATATCCTAAAATACTTGTGAAACCTTTTCTAAATAATCACTAACAATCTAAAATATACACATATATGATTATATATAATCTTCACTTCATTATTTTCAGCAAGAACATAAAAAACTGGTTTTGTTCTAGGAAGTTACTTTGCTTTGTGATATTTCTGCATTTATCCTCTATACACCTCTTATTAGATAGAATTATGCTGAGTTGCTACAAATGAAGCCAATTTCGATACATTATTAGTTTTGTCAAATAACAACATGCTCAGTCTTTGCAATGCATCTATTCTTTTGGAGTTATTTTAAAATACATGCTTCAGTTTATATTGATAGCACCATACTAATCATTTTATAAAAATATATGAAATCTAATTGCTGATATTCAATATTAGGCATATTTTATGCTCCTATTTTATCACCAAAGTAAAGCCTCCTCCTAGTGCAGATTTAATTATTTGAGTAGGCACCATTCACCTCTGCTATCAAATATTTCCAAATTAATTACAGTTATTTCAATGTTTTTGCCCTATTTTGATTTGTCCAACTATTTAATTTCTAATTAAACTCATTTTACTTAAGTTACAAACAAAGCAGATGTCTAGATTTGTTGTTTCAGATATTAAGAAAGTTATATTCAGTCTTTAATATATTTAATAGGAGAAAACTCAAGTTGTCGTTTTGCTAATTATTCTATATATAGATTAAAACATTGATCCCTGTTAAAATCATGCTATTTAGTCCTAAGTTTTGTTGAATGAAGGGAGGATCAAATTGGGGCATGTCATTTTTTGACAACAGAGTTAACTGAGTGGCTCTGAATTGCGCATTAGACGTAACTTTCCTTTAACACCATTATATGTGAGCTTCCAGTAGGAGTGCCTTCTCATGGAGGGTGGTTATTCATCAGGCAAGAGGATTTAAGTGTGTATAATAACCAGCTAGAACCTTCGGTATACAACAGGTTTCCTTCTGCCTTCGTGTATAATAGTGGTCTTTAAAGCTGGAGCTTTTGCTGAATGTTGTTGATATATTACAACAATATCCAGAAAATGCACTCCATTTCCTCGCTAATCCAAAGCAGACAAATGCATATTTCTAAATTAATAAGAAAACTGAAAACCACAAGCATTTATTTCTACAATCTTATTGCTGACATTAGGATACATGTTAACATTTAATCCAAGTTCAACTTAAATTCTTCCATCAGTTTTTGTTTAGTTGCTGTGGAGTTTTATAGGAAATTCAGATAGCCATAGGCTTCCCCTGTAAGCTCTTTTCAATAATTTGATTCTTACCAATAATAAATCTGTCCATCATGGTTAAGTGATGCTTTTGTTATTCACATTGCCTTACATTTATTTAACACAAAACTCTATTTGTATATCTCCACTGAAATCTTTGGTAATTTTCGATTGTCTATAAATTGTGTTTTAAAACTGGCATTGAGTTTCAAATCATAATGCATAAACTGCCAATGGTATGACACTCATTGTTTATTTTAAAGTCATGATAAGTATAATTCACTTTTCTGCTAAATGGACCAGTTCCAAGTAGAATTACAAGGGATAACAAAATGTCTTTGAAATAAACTTTTTAATAGAGAAAAATGCAAACAGTTGCTGATATGAATCATATTTAGATTATCCTCCTGGCCAAGCAACCACCTGCCTGTAATTTTGTAAAACAAACTTGGTTCATTGGTGTCTCTCTCCTCGTCAGTAAAGTAAGACAGTGATAATTGAATTCATTATTCTCCCTATCAGTAAATAGTTTATTACTCTTAAAACCTAATTTCCTTAAACTTTGAAACTCTATGACTTTAGTTTATGATTATTGTCTTTAATTATTGGCAATACTTTGAATAATTTAAAAATGCTAGGCTAGGCATGTCCATTGTACTCATTTTATGCCTCAAAAATATTCACAATTGATGGATTAGTCTTATTTAGAAAAACATGTAGAGCTTTAAATATAAAAACTCAGTGTTGATTTGAGGGATTTTTGTTGTTGTTTCTTATCATAAGTTCACCTGTAAGATTTTACCTTCAATGTAGGTTAGTATCATAGATTTTACTTACATCTGTTACTTTTCATTTTTCACTGAGTATATAATATATCTAATTCTTTAGTGTTATTATTGTTTATATGTCAGGTAGGAATGCTGATCATTTAGGGTTTTGAATTTTTCAAAGCCTATAGCATTTTGAAGTCAATGCCATACGCTTTCAGGACAACAAATGAAACAGCAAAAGGACTCATTTTCCATTTGATATTACAAATATAATTATATAAGGAAAGTCTCTTCACCCACTATAGGATTCTGCCCTCCGAAATGTCTCTACTTTCAGTGATTTCCAGAGCAAATGGCCTGCAAATGAAAAATTCACTTAATACAAACCTGCTTCCAAATATTTTTGACATGTTACCAATTTTAGTTCAAATTTAATATTTTAATAATTGTGTTATGAATACTAGTACTAAGGCATCAATTGTAAATCAGTATTAGGTTCTATGATGGAAACACAGTGCAAATACAGGCCAGATATTCTTGAAAAACCCCACATAATAGTAGAGCTCATGCTTGAATAGTTTAAGACCTTCTGGGAAAAATAAACCTGATAAATTAAAATTTGCATATATTTATGAAAGTCCCTATGGAGATTTTGCCCACTAATGGACTTAAAAAAAGACAGCATACCTCTTGTATGAATAATAATTGTTGGTATACAGTGAAATTTTTCTTTTAGGGTTTCCTTTTATTAATTCTTTAAAATTTTACTTTTAAGTTCTGAGATACATGTGCAGAACGTGGAGGTTTGATGCATAGGTATACGTGTGCCATGGTGGTTTGCTGCATCTATTAACCCATCCTCTAAGTTTCCTCCCCTTGTCCTGGTGTGTGTTGTTCCCCTCCCTGTGTCCACGTGTTCTTATTGTTCAACTCCTACTTATGAGTGAGAACATGTGGTGTTTGGTTTTCTGTTCCTGTGTTACTTTGCTGAGGATGATGGCTTCCAGCTTCATCCATGTCCCTGCAAAGGACATGATCTCATTCCTTTTTATGGTTGCATAGTATTACATGGGAATACTATGGGACCTTGTGATCTTGTGAGCTAATACTTAATAAACTCCCCTTTATATATATATATACATATATGTGTATCTATCCTATTAGTTCTATCCCTCTAAGAGAAACCTGACCAATACACCACATGAAAATTGAAAAAAAAAGTAGAGTAACTTTGCCGTGGAGAAATTTGACAAACGTAACCCCAGCCAAGTGATCAAGATGAAAATCAACAGCGTTATGCCTTGTTGATAATGTCATTGAAATGGTGTGATGAAAATGGCACTTTTCCACTGTGGTCTTCTCCAGAACACATAACCTCAGTATAATCATGAGAGAAACATCAGTCAAATCCCAATTGAGGGGCATTCTACAAAATACCTAACAAGGACTTCTCAGAACTATCACGGTCATCAATAACGTGAAGATCTGCATAACTGTCACAGCCAAGAGGAGCCTATAGAGACATGACAACCAAATGGAATATATGATTGTGGTTGGGATCCTGAAATAGAAGGAGGATGCTACGGAAAAACTAAGGAAATCTGAATAAAGCATGGGCTTCAGTTAATAATATATCAATATTGATTCATTAGTTGTAAAGAACGTACCATACTAATGAAAAATGTTAATAATAGGAGAAATTTGATGTGGGCTATATAGAAGTCTCTGTACTATCTTAGTAATTTTTTGGTAAATCTAAAACTATCTTAAAATTAAAAGCTTATTAAAAAGAAATTTAAAATGTGATTGATAATTAAAGTAGTATAATTATGCAGCTGATGCTATAATTAAACTAGTAAGAATATAATTAGATTCACATGTACTGATATGGAAGAACGTCAAGGATATATTACGTAAAAAGAAGCAAACTGCAAAAATATTGCATTGTTGTGACCCACTTTATGCAAAAATGTGAACACATATGCATACACCCAAATTTTTGAAGAGGTGCACACTAAAGTGTGGTTACTTTAAAGATAGCAATAATATTGAGGGTTGTAGAAAATGGGGTAAATGCAGGCATAGGGTTTTTTTCTATACATTTGTCTTATTTGAATATTTTATAATAAACATGTATTTGCAGATACTTACAAGTTATTTATGGTTTAAAATACTTTTCTTAGATATATTTTTACTTCTTTCTGCAACCAAGCCTTCCTTAATCCATTATTCCCTTTCATTAATGTAACATCAAGTGTCTCTCCCAGTGCTTCTTTTTGCTAGGCATGTAAACAAGAATAGGTTTCTCTCAGATTAAAGAGGAAAATAAGAAAACAAAATAAAACAAAAAAGCTACCTTATGCCTTTTAGTTACCCCGTATTTTTTTTCTGCCAAATTTCCTGATTTCATTATTTCATTATTTCTACTTCCTATGTAGAGAAAACTATATAGTTTTCTCTGTCGGTTCACTGCAGGCTGTCTTCCACCTTTACCTCTCTACTCAGTCTAGCGTGTGGCAACCTTCCTAACAGTGTGGTGGAGAGGGTAAAGCTCTGGGCAGATTTGGACTTTGTGTCTGAGAATTTGCATATTTTACTTTACTTTCCTAATCTCAATGTCGTTACCTCTAAAATGAGGACAGTATCCTTCTTGCTAACTTCCAGTATAGAAACTGATACATAATATATTTTAATAAATATTGATCAGATGATCTAAAAGGCAATCTCATCATAGCATCATGGCAAAGATGCAATCCCTTATCATCTTTCCTCTAGATTCTTGCAGTGGTCTACTAGAGTTATAGATGAACTAACCTGCCTAAAGAGTCTCAGTGTGTCTGCCCTCACAACCCTTCAAATCTCTGTCAACATAATATCCAGAGTGGGCCCATTGTAGCCTAAAAAGTGTGCATGTCTCCTCTCCTCAGAACCTTCCAGAGCTTAGTATTGCACAAGAATGTGAGTTTGTGTGGTGTTTGTATGGGTGTGTGTATATGTGTGTGAGAGACAGAATGTGTATTTGCTGAGGTAACCCTAGGAATCGCCAACACTGAAGTGGAAAAATATGGGAGGGAAGAAAGTAAGCCAATAAAAGGTTTGTTATCAAGTAGCGTACCGCTGTGGGCACCAGGTGCCTAGGCTCAGTAGGAAACTCAGAAGGATAGGGTGAATATGACCCAGAGTAGTTCCAACCAAGCTTCCAAGAAGCTGAGAATTTGGTCCATACCATCTGACAGTTATTGGTTGATGGCTGCTTGGGGGAAGGAAGTGGAAGGAATGCATTAGTTTCTAGCATGCCCAATCTACTTTAAGCCTGGCAAACTGTTGCAGCCAAAGAGAGTGCTCAGTTGAAGATCTGTTGATAGGAGCATACCCAAGAATGGTGAACGCCAGGGAGATATAGATGGGCTGCAGACAGCATCTGCTAAAATGTCTTTTTTTCAAATATCTCATGTATTTGTATTTCCTTTCTAACCCCATGCATCACTTAAGATTCTTCAGGAAATAGAAGGCATATTCAAAGGGGATAATTAAAGAGAATGTAACAAAATGGCTATTTATAAATATGTAAGCAGTTTTCAAGAATTTCACAAGTTATAAGAAAGCTAGATGGACTAAAGCTATTTCCATTGTCTAAAGGAGCAAGGGTAAGGAACAGACACTTGAACCTACTAGATGTGTAATTTCTGTGGCCTTAAGTAGCAGAAATCAGGCACTGCCAAGCTATGCCTCAGCAGGGAAGGATCCTGAGAAATCACACTCATATTGATCTCTCCTCCAACTTCTGATCAGCTGACTTTGCCTTTTGTTGGTCCAAGCATCCAGAGTATAGAAAGTGAAGCAGTACTTAGTCAGTGCCCAGAGCTCAAAGCTCAGTGAAGTATGAGAAGTGAAGCCAGAGGAGCAGGTGGAGAATATTCAGCATGACTAGGGCAATGTAAGTTGCAAGAGAGCCTGACTTTTATCCCTCTGAACAGTGCCTTGCACAAAGTTGGTACTAAATAGATATTTGTTGAATGTTTCAGTCCATTCACAATACTTTTGCTATTCACTGTAAATTATTCCAGGATTGCACTTTAATTTTTGCCTTCCAAAAAGTACAAATTGATATCTCAATATTGTGAATGAATACCCTTAAAACATTTAAGTGCCTCATCATAGGGGAGTGTCACAGCTTCTAATAATCATGATGTAAAGATTGGTTTTTTTAAAAAACTGTTATCTTCTCTTATAACTCAATATTTCCATTTCCTCTTCTAAATGAAGCAATAAAAATGGTCTTCCTGAGCTGCCAGATAGAGTCCTTATTCACAAATTGTTTGACTTCCATGAACACAAAATAATTCCATTTGATAAGGCATATTTAATTAGTATTTACCATTACTGTTAAGGAAAGGATTAACTAGGAGACTGCCTAGTGCTGATATAGGATGACCATATATCAGAAAAAAATATATTAAATTACAGTTGATCATTTCTATATTTCTAATTTGAGAGAATAATTCTGTCAGTCAGTGATTCAGGATCCTGTATTTAATTAGCTGTTAAACATTTATTATGACTTTGGATTTTATCACTTTTTTATTGAAACGGTTTAACAAACATGATTCATTGAAAATAATATTCTCATGCCATGTTAAAAATAGTTCTGTAATTTTATTTTTATACTCAACCCTTTTTACCTTGTATTCATCAAAAAAAAGTAGAAGTAAATGTATCCGCCCAAAATTCATTTCTACCTGGGCCCTGTGAATGTGACTTTATTTGAAAATAGAGCATTTTCAAATGTAATAAAGTTAAGATGAATTTACACTGGATTGCTAAAGATCTGAAATGCAATATGACTGATGTTCTTATAAGAAGAGGGAAATGTGGAGACAGACACAGGCACACGGAACAGATGCCTTTATAGATGGAGACAGAGGTTGGAATTAGGTTGCCACTGGCAAGAGTACCAAAGATTGCTGGCAACCACCAAAAACTAAGGAAGAAGCATGAGTTAGATTTTTCCCTCAGAGCCCTCAGAAGGAGTCAATCCTATCCACACCTTCATTTCAAATGTTCAGACTCCAGAACACAAGAGAATAAATAGCTGTTGTTTGAAGTCACCAAGTTTGTGGTAATTTGTTACAGCAGTCCAAGGAAATATATACAGAATAAAATACAGTACCAAATATGTTCTCATCCACCAGCAAACATTTTTTGGAATATTCTGGAAATGAAGAGTTGATTGCTTTTTTTTTTTTTTTTTTTGAGACAGAGTCTTACTCTTGTCACCCAGGCTGGCGTGCAATGGCACAATCTCGACTCAATGCAAACTCCACTTCCTGGGTTCAAGCGATTCCCTTGCCTTAGCCTCTTGAGTAGCTGGGATTACAGGCGTGTGCCTCCGTGCCCAGCTAATTTTCATAGTTTTAGTAGAGATGGGGTTTCACCATGTTGGCCAGGATGGTCTCGAACTCCTGACCTCTGGTGATCCACCCCCTGCCCCTTGGCCTCCCAAAGTGCTGGGATTATAGGCGTGAGCCACCACACCCATCCGATTGCCACTATTGGAGTATCAAGAGTCAGCCTTTATTCGCAAGTATTTCTATCTGCTTGTTTGGGCTGAGCAAAATTAGAACTGACAACGGACCAGATGCTTCTATTACCAGAATTTCGACCTCCAGAGGATCTGGATAACAGTTTTCAAGTAACTCTCATAGTAGCCTAAGCTTACTTAAACTCTAAAATGAAAGAATAGAAATAAACTCAGGATGCCAAAAAGTCATATATTTATCTGATTTAAACTCATCAAACTGAAATTTAAAATAAAAATTATCTTGAAAACCTGCTACATAGCAAACACTGTATTAGGTTCTGGGAATACAACCTTGAATAAGACAATTTCCCTGACTTCAAGGAATTCGAAGTATGACTGTAATATACAATGAAATATACAATGAAAAGGGAAACATGAGGCTACAGAAATAAAATGAGTTATATCATGTTCAGCTATATGCTGAAGGCATTTTCAAGTCATTGAGGAGTTTGAAGCTGGGAAGCAACAGGATAAAATTTGTTGTTTAGAAAATAGCACAGGGCAGAGTGGAAGGTAGTGTAGGCAGATACAAGCCTGGAATGACTGGGAGATCAGCTAGGCCATTATAGTTGACATTCTGAAAAAAAGGTGAGATGGCTTCAAATAGAGAGTTAGCAATGAAAAGACACAGTGAAAAAAATGGATGAATTAAAAGGATGTTTAAGTGGTTAATCAGCAAAGTTTAGAGATTTAATTGGGGTAGAGATGGGATGGAGAGAGAGGGAGGAGGGAAAGGCGGATTCCAGTTAGTGGAAGTTAGTGGCGTCATGGTGTAGTTTTCTCCAGGCAGGAGGCCCAAGACAAAGGGCAGGGCCCAGGTACACAATAGAGGGGAACAATGGGCTACATTCAAGGAAACAGATTTTCTGTTATTTACATTCAAGTTATTTATATACCCACCCACTCGCAAACATGCTTTTTTATTCTTTCAAATGAATTAGCCTACTTCTATTTATGAACTGCATTTGGTTGATTTGGCTCATTATTTACCTAAACTAAGTTCAGTAAACTTTCAATAAAAGCAAAAACAGGCCAAAGTGGGAGGATCACTTGAGGCCAGGAGTTTGAGGCCAACCTGGGCAATATAGTGAACCCCATTTCTACAAAAACAAACAAAATGTATCCATGCGTGGTGGCATGCATCCGTAATCCCAGCTACTCTTACGAGTCTGAGGACAGAGGATGGCCTGAGCCCAAGTGTTCAACGCTGCAGTGAGCAACGCTGCAATGAGCTATGCTCTCACCACTGCACTCCAGCCTGGGTGACAGAGACCCCGTCTTAAAAAGAAAAAAGGCAAAAGTTTTTTTGATATTACACAGCTAGATATTTTCAAAACACAATTAAAAAAGAAATGAAATAATTTTAGGTAATTGTAAAAGACACAATTTTAAGTAAATTTTAAAAATTAACATGAATAGTCCTTGCCTTCATTAGATGATGAATATTTAACTGAGCTTTACAGGTGATGGTGGAGACACAGGTTAATAATAAACATGATGACCTGAAGTAGTAACTCAATTTATTATTTTAAGATATATTAAAGTTAAGTATGATAAATATATTTAAATAAAAAGAAAAAGTCATATTTATTTCATGGAAATACTAAGTAAATAAATAGTACATACATTGTTCCAGAAATAAAACTGCAACCCTTTAATGATCTGACCCAAGGCCTCAGCCTGGCTCTCAGTCTTTTCGTTCTAAGCATTTGCTCTAACACTGGATCACTGTGTGTTTTACTCCAAGTCCAGATCCCAGGGTGCAAGAATAAGACAAATTGGCATGTAAGCAAAAGGGAAAACACCAATAACTATGATTAAATTAGAGAAACAACCGGCATGGAAGAGTGTTAATCAGAACTACTAGTTTTCTAGAAGGTTTTTTTTTTTTTTTTTTTTTTTTGAAATTCGAAAGTTGAAGTAGGGACAGGTGTATCCCGTGAAGCTGTGGGTCAGTTTTAAAGGCCACCCTTTCAGTAGCATCAACGTTAGTAACCTCAGTGTAACCACATTCTTTGCACAATGAATACTTCAAATTTTCCAAGATAAGTCTGCAGAAAACAGGAAATAGATTCTTCACTCTGCAATTTTTTACTTCTAAGGTTACATTCTTTTAACTCTTCAGACTCTTACTACAGTCTATATCGCATACTGAGTGTTTCCTAGAAAACTAATAAAGTTGAGATTATCTGAATTGCTTTTCTATTTTTCTATTTTTTTGCAGCTGGTATGAATCATACTTCTCTAAGCTACTATGTTCCTTAATGTATTACTTTTCTTGCTTTGAAAACTCTAAAACTACCTATTCTCATTTATAATATCACAGAACTTTACCCTGTGTTTATTATACACTTATCCCAATTCTGTCATTTTTATCCTACATACATCCTTCATCAGATTGTCACTGTCTTTCTTCTGTAGGCATTAGTCACTAGACTGGAAAATTCTTGGGGTGAAAAATATCCCAATATTCGTAATTATATCAGCTAGCTTCCATCATCATACATGAGTCAGGTATTTTATCTGTTGCTGAAATTGACAGAGCCTCATAAAACCACGTAATTACTCATTGGTTTGGCATTCTATATGGCAATATTTATCAATCATTATGAAGTGCAAGACACAATACAAGGTGTATACTCAATCTTATACAGAGCATTTGGGGACATCTATGTTGCAAAGTTTAGAGTTCTATTGATTCATTTGGATTTGAGAATGATAATGTGACATGTATGCCCTTTTAAAGCCACACCTGTTCCAGCACTGGACAGCACCACGTTTTGCCTCCCGTGTTTCCAGATCAGATTTTGCCACCGAATGAGTTCAGGTTGTGTCAAGTTTTGTTGTGTAATACAATATTTAAAAATCTTCTAGCTTTAGGAGCTGCTATTTTGGTTTTGTTGTTGTTGCTGTTGTTTCAGAATTTTAAACTGTGGAACACATTGTCAGACAGACAGTGATGCAAAGAAGGAAGAGATAGGCATTTCAGGAAAATGACATAAAGCGTAAGGTAATAGAGATGAGGAAAAAAAGAAATACTTCAGAAAAGTCACGTAATCCAGAGGGCTGGGAGTGTAGATCATGGGAAGGGGTCAAGTGAAATACAGCTGGAGCAAGCCATCAAGGTTGAATTATAGGAGATGCATGTTTTGCTCCTATTTTTTTCTGGCTTTATTGAGATATAATTGACAAGTAAAAGTTGTATATGTTTAAGGTATACAACATAATGAGTTAATATGTTTATGTGTTGTGAAGTGATTACCACAATCAAGCTAATTGAAATACCCATCACCTCACATAGTTACTGGTTTTTTGTGTGTGGTGAGAACACTTGAGATCTACTCTCACCAAATTTCAACTGTACAACACAGTGTCATTAACTATAGTCAGAATGCTGTGCATTACATCGCTCAAACCTATTAATCTTACAAGCGGAAGTTTATATCCTTTGGCCAATTTCTCCCCATTTTCCCAACTTCCCAGCCCCTGGAAAACACCATTCTACTCTCTGCCTCTGGGAATTTGACTTCTTTAGATTCCACATATAAGTGAGACCATATAGCATTTGTCTTTCTGTGTCTACCTTATTTCACCTAGCATAATATTCTCCAGGTTCATCCATGTTGTCACAAGTGGCAAGATTTCCTTTTTAATAGCCAATATTATACTGTGTATATACCACATTTTTTTCATCCATTCATCTGTTAGCAGACACTTTAGTCTGTTTCCATATCTTGGCTATTATGAATAATACTGCAGTGAACATGGAAGTGCAGATATCTCTTCAAGATATTGGTATATTTTCCTTTGGATTTATACCAAGAAGTGAGATTGCTGGATCATATGGTAGTTCACTTTTTATTTACTTATTTATTTTTAAGGAACCTCCATGTGGTTTTCCACAATGACCATACCGAGTTAAATTCTCACCAACAGTGTACAAAGATTCCTTTTTCTCCATGCCCTTGCCAATACTTGTTATCTCTTGTCTCTTTTTAAGTAATAGCCATTCTAACATGTGTGAAATGATATCTCATTATGGTTTTGATTTCAATTTCCAGGATGGTTTGTGATGTTAAGCATTTTTTCATGTACCTATTGGCCATTTTTATGTTTTCTTTAGAAAAATGTCATTCCAGTCCTTTGCCTATTTTTAATTAGGTCTTTCATTTGCTATTGTGTTGTAGTTTCATATACAATTTGGATATTAACCCCTTAACAGATATTGGGTTTGCAAATATTTTCTTTCAGTCCCTGGGTTGCCTTTTCATTTGGTTGACTTTTTTTTTGTTGCCTCTTCCAGAGCAATTAAATACACTATTAGCTATGCTAGCCCTTATTTATTTGTGACTCCCTGTCTCTAGACAGAAAACTCTGAGGAACAACTGGTCCATATATCCTGCTGCTTACTAGATGTGTGTGTTATATAGACACTTTAAATTCAATTTGTGTAACCATATTCATCCATTAATTTCACAAGCCATTATTAGCCAATGTATAAGACATTGGAGGTTCAGTGGTGAAAGTCATACCAATTGCATTTTTGGTACAATTACTTCAATAATATCAGACATTACGATATTACAAACTGAAGCATACTCTGATGGAAGGAATGAATGTCCTTCTCAGAGGGTATGTAAGAAGGTAGCTTTTCCACATCTGGTGGGGCTGATGTTCCCTGAGGAAGTGATAGCTGATCTGGGATATGAGAGTGAAAAGAAAAGGAAAGAAGGCTATCAGAATGGGAAGGAGCATGTGCAAAACCCCTGTGGCAAGGCAGAGTGGGAGGCGTCAGAGAAAGTGAAAGAAACCCGTGTGGAAAGAAAGCCAAGGAGCCACTGCTCGTATATGAAACCATCACTGTTAGCCCTCTAGAAGTTTTGTGGCTGCTATTCCAGTCACAGCCCCCTTTGTTCCATTGAAGGAATAGTCACTACACTTTTCAAATATTAATGGCAATAATTCCTTATTATATTTAGTTACCACTCTTAAGAATTTCCTTTGAAGTTTATATAAATGGAACCATAAAGCATATAGTCTTCGTGTATGATTTTACCTATAGTACACTTTGTTTTTCCAATTTGTTTATGTTCTTGATGTATTTCATTTTGGATGCTCGATAGGATTCTTTGTATGAATATACAACAAGTCATGTACCTAATGCTTTGATGATGAACATTTTTGATATTTCTGTTTCTAGTGATCACAAATTCTATATGATCAATATGATTAAACATCCAGAAACACATATGCACGTCATTTCTCTAGAATAAACAGCAAGAGGTGTATGTATGTATGTATATATATATATACACACATATATGTTCATATACATATATATGAACATATGCGAACACAAATTCATGCATAATACTAATATAAAATTATGTACTATTCTCCTTTCACATATTTTCTGTTTGTGTCTCTCTTTTCATCATTATTGATGGTTTCCTCTTCCCTCTCTTCCATGTAATGGTCTCTCTGCATCTTATCCATTGAATTATTAATTTAGGCTATTTCACACATTGCATTTAGTTCTAGAATTTCTATTGCTTTCTTTTCTGAAAAATCTGCCTGACAGATCTCTTAGTCTATATAAACATAATCTAACACATTTTTCTATTATGATGGAAATATTCCATAAATCAGTATTGCCTGATACAGTATTAACCAGCCACATGTAGCTATTCAGCTCTGGAAGCATGGCTAATGGAACTAAAGAATTGAATTTATATTTTTGTTTATTTATTTATTTATAACTATTTTAAAGTTAACATTTCTAACAACTTTTGTATTAGATAGAAGTTCTCCTATGATTCTATTTTCGCCATCCACTTACACTTAAAAAAAAAAAAAAAAACAACTCGCTCAGGGCAGGCATGGTGGCTCATGCCTGTAATCACAGCACTTTGGGAGGTCGAGGCAGGAGGGTTGCTTGACTCAGGAGTTTGAGACCAGCCTGGGCAACAAAGTGAAACCCCATCTTTAATAATAATAATAATAATAATAATAATAATAATAATTAGCTGGGTATGGTGGCGTGTGCCTACGCTCCCAGCTACTAGGGAGGCTGAGGTGGGAGGATCACTTGAGCCCGAGAGGTAAAGTCTGCAGTGAGCCATATCATGCCAATGCACTCTAACCTGGACGACAGAACGAGACCCTCTCTCAAAAAAACATAAAAACTAACATGCTCAATTAGAAAAATTTGAAAAAAAATAGACAATTATAATCAATTAAGACTCAATTGTCAACATTCATATTTAGTGTATAAATTATATACACTAAATGAGATTGTGTACATATCTATCCATATCTACACACATATAAATAAAATAAATTTTAGTAATGTTGGTTTATATATTTTATGGCCTATTTTTTTGAACAATATTTATAAAAGAATTTTATGGCATTAAATAGTGTCTAAAATCATAGACTGTAATGATTATGTAAGATTTTGCCCTTTGGTTCTGTAATAATTTAAATATTTTCCTATTGCTCAACATTTAGACTACTATTTTGATACTGTTGCTAACATGATTATCTCTGGCTGATTTCTTGGGATTACTGAGATTAAAGTAGGATTACTGGAATAAAATATCCAAATATTAACACATTTTTGGTATTTATTGTCAAATTGTTTTTCGGGGAAGTTATGCCAGCTTAAATTGTCATTAGAGTAAGAGAAGAATGCAGTGTGAATTTAAGTCCTGTTTTCTCCTCTACCTCTTCCTATCTCTTCTTTTTCTGTATCACCAAATGACATTTGTCATAGTCCTGTTCTTCTTCAATATCTTTGTTCAATAACCTGTTTTAAATGTTCCCTCTCCCCATTCCATATTCAGCTTTCCTGTCTTAAATGCTAAATCTTACATCCATATTTCCAATCTGTCATGTCTTCCAAGATCAAGTCCCACTTTTCCAATGTGTCTGCTATACACGTTTGCTTGTCCCTACTGACTCTCATTACATCTAGAGCTGAACTTTTAACATTAGCTCTGCCCCAGCCCATTCTAATAACTCAACTCCCAATGTGTTTAGATTGTCCTTTTCTGTAAGCAATCCCATTGTCGCTTGAGCACAAAACCCCCACTCTTTCTCTCTTTCCCTTTATCTCACAAATGCCGACATTCATCAAGAATGATTAAATTTTCATTTGCAATATGAATCCAAGGCATGTCTTACCTTGCATACTGCTGCTTCCATGCTAGAACAGGCCTTTATCGCCATGGCAATTTTCTTTTAAATACTGTTCCTGCATTTAGACTTTCCTTCCTTAATCTATTCTACTCAGTGCTTCTAAACTAATCTACTCAATTTATCATGTTGAGGGTACCACTGTCTTCATCAAAAGTCGTCAGTGTCCCCCTGTTGTCTTTCAAGCAACCCCAAGTTGCATAATTTGTCACTTATCCATTTGTCCCGCCAGCCAGCCATTCAAAATTTATTGAGTGCCTACATGATTTTTTCCTTTGGATAACTGCCATTCAGCTACTGGAGCTACTTGGCCCTTGCTTAAAAAGGTCGTGAAGTGCCTGGGAGTTTATTTCCCCTTGAGGTTTCCACTAACCAGTGACCGAAAGATACTCACCAAAGTCCTAGACCCGTAGTCTGGATTATAATAGCTCTAAAGCTTAGTTTACACTCCAAAGTTTCTCTGTGGAATCAGGCTAAAGCTGTTCTCCTTGGGCTTTGCATGGCGATCACACTCTTGCCTGACTTCCTTCTCTTCCTTGCCCTGCTCCACTAATTGCCTTATTTATCTACCCTGGAGCCCTTCCTTAATAAATTACTTTCAGGTGAATTTTTCTCTTAGGGTCTGCTTCTGGAAAATCCAAAGAAAACCACTTTTGTTAAGAACCAAAGACATGATCGCTACTGCGAATGAACTCACGCTGAGTAGAAAAATAGACATGCAAGCCAACAATTTAAATTTTAATATGCTATCTACCATAACAGTGGGATTTGCAAAGTCTTGTGAGATGAGGAAAGAATAAACACCTACCTCAGGTGAGGGAAGTCAGACTGGAAAGTCTTCACCTAAAGTAATGTCTGATCTGAATTCGGAGAATATTTTTTTTTAGGCGGAAATAAAATAGAAACTAGTTATAATAAATAGTATGGGAAAAATTTAATGGTATAAGAACACGAAATTTTTCAGGAACTACACATAATGCAGTTTATTATTATCAGAGACAATATTTGATACAAGGGAGGGGGAGGGAATTGGTTCTGATAGGTGAGTAACATGGCAGAAATGTGAATTGAAGACATTCTCTGAGTGTTGTAAAAAGAGCTTATCTAGTTTATCTGTCAAAGATGGCAAACAGGGCGCTGTGGCTCACACCTCTAATCTCAGCACTTTGGGAGGCTTAGATGGGCGGAACATGAGGTCGGGAGTTCGAGACCAGCCTGTCCAATATATAGTAGATATATATATCTACTAAATATATATATCTACTATATGTATATCTACTAAATATATATATCTACTATATATATCTACTAAATATATATATATCTACTATATATATCTACTAAATATATATATCTACTACGTGGTGCTGCACGCCTGTAGTCCCAGCTACTCGGGAGGCTGAGGCAGAAGAATCACTTGAACCCAGGAGGCAGAGGTTGCAGTGAGCCGAGATTGCGCCACTGCTCTCCAGCCTGGGTGACAGAGTGAGACTCTGTCTAAAACAAAGAAAGATGGCAAACAATATGGAGAACCCAGGAGGGCGATGCCTTCAATTATAGAGTTGCAGCTGTTGCTCTGGCAACATTGTGGAGGACTGCATGTGAAAGTTGTATGTAAGGCTAGTCTGGAGAATGAATCATCAGAAATCAAATACCATGGTAAGCACAAAGGGCTGAGAAGAGAGATAAGGTGAGATATTAGAAAAGAAATTGGCGGTAGTTGGTGATTGATTGGGTCTGTGGTAATATTCTAGGCTTTGGATCACCCTGCCAGTCACCACATCCAATAGATTTTTTTTATTATTATTTAATCAAGATAGCAGCATTTACTTCTTTCTTCAGCTTCTTGTTGGATTGTTTTGCTAACTTTTGTACATTTTCCAAATTATCTATGTTGACAATACATTATTCTTTTATTTGCAAAGTGGAGTAGGAGGTAAAAATGAAATCATAGTATATAAAGGCTAACTTACTAAAAATTATTGAGTTAATCAGAAAAAGCCTGTTGACAATCAATATACATGTGAAAAAATGTCCAACCTCAATCATAACTTTTTTTAAAAAAGTCAATTCAAACAATAAGAATATCAGATTAACAAGAAATTTAGCTGTAAAATATTCAATTTGGGCAAAGATAGAGCAAAGAATCATGCTAATGCAATATCTGCGAGACTATAATAGGTCCAAATTTTTGAAGAGCAATTACAAATATCTGGCAAATTAAAACACCCACTTCCTTTCATCTGGCAATGGCACCGCTAATAATTTACACTAAGAATCAATCTAGATGAATATATATAAAAATACTTATTACAGTATTATTTATAAGAGCAAAAAAGTCCATTAATACAAACTCATGAGTTACATTATAAAATGACCATTCCATGGAATATTATGCAGATGTTATAAAGAATATGTTAATACAAATGTGATCAATAAATATTGTGTTACAAAAAGAACAGTAGAAATTGATTTGTAGAGTATAATTTTATCACCATATAATGAAAATGTAGATACACTGAAAATTTCTGAAAGGATGCACCCAAAACTGCTAACACTATTTGCCACTGGGGCTTGAAAATGGTAATTTGCTCTTGGCATTTATTTTTTTTCCCCAGGAACAACAGTAATTTGGCCATAAAATTAATGAAAAGAAAGAGGCATTAACAAGATAATGGAGGGACAGTGTTTAGTTTTTATGTTTGTGGAAAGAGGCGATAAGAAAACTTTATATAATTCTGTTGAAATAAAATCCTTATAGTCAAAACTCTAAGAAAGGAAAGGTGCTTACAGATAGGAAAATAGAGGCTAATCCCACATCCCAGAAGTGTCAAACCAAGGACTAGAATTCAGATCTCTTGACCCTTGGCCCCAGTGCTCTTTCTATGATCCTAAGCAATAGTGTATCTATGCCTAGAAAATCAAGCCAACTGAGGTGGAAAAGATCTCAGCCATTATTTCTGCTTTCTCTGAAAATACAGGATTGATTTTGAGTTCATAAATAAATAAGAAATGTTGAAGGGTTGTCCGTGGGACACTGAAGTTTCACTGTATTCGGAACCTGAATATCTTAATTCAATACCATTCCTCTAAAAGGATGCTTTCTCAAGCACTGAAAATTATGGTTCCATTTATGTCCCTAATTTAAGGGAAGAGACATTTTGAATTGGAGGCAAATAAACTATGTTGTAACACTTCAAAGCTTAGTCAGGAGGCTTATACTAAATGCCTTATGTGTACTTGTGCTTTTTGTATTCTGACCCTGAATGTATTTCACACATAAGATGATATGTCTCCAGTAATTTTCCTCCTATGTACGGTATAAATGAAATATTAGCACATATTATCTGGCACCCCACCAACTGATTAGTTTGTTGCTATAAAGTGCAAATGCCCTATGATATAAAATTCCAAGCATTACTCTGCTGAAAATGAGAAGGCATCACTAGCATGTGAGTGAAAAGAATATTATGTGCTTCCCTTTTCTATATGTTAGAATTGCTTTATATTGAAAAAAATAAGTTAAATAATATACCAACCCAAAGCTTGTAAATTACTTTATCCATCTACTTCTAGGAAATTACAAAGAACAAATTTCATTATTTTAGCATAACAGGGATGGATTTTCTTTTGTGATATTCAATATATTAACAATGGATTTTTTTCCCAGTGTTGTTTAGGATACTTCCTGCAATGCCTCACTCAAATTGTCAGTGATTTTTACTGTGTATTGTAAATGATACATAGCCACTGTATATAAACATTTGCTGAATTCAAGATTGCTAAGTTAAGAAACTGGAATAAATAAAATGGAAACAGGAAATCAGTGAATATTTAAGGATATAATATGGCAATTGCATGTTTCTGCTGGCTTTTCATAATGTAACAAACCATGTTTTTTCTTCTAATTAAAAAATGCTGTCAATAATAAAAATGCTAATTATACATAATCAATATGTTTATACATAGATCAATTCTTACAAATGTTCTAATTTCAGTTTAGTAAATTGATGTGTAAATATACTTTGTAAGACAGGCAATTTTATAAGAAGATTAGTAGACTAGTGAATTAAAATTTCCATTTCCTATGCTGCAGAGCACTTTTAATGCAATTTGAAGGGAGAACATTAGTGCTCAGCATTTATAATTTATCATTTGACATTTGGACTAAAAACTCTAAGTGTATAGAAAAATTACATATATTTCTTAAATTTCCAGTACTGCACATGCTACCATAATGCAGACTTTTACAAGGAGATTAGTGTAATTCAATGGTTTATCACAAATATTTCCAAAAGGAGCTATATTGTGGACCTTATGCTCCCCTCATAGTTGCTACAGGAAGGGCTTTCATTTATCACTCCTTCTCGGCATTTGGTTCTATTCCGTTCTTAACTGAAAACAGGAAAAAATGTCACCCTATACTAAAGCATTTCAACAGAATTGGAAACGTTGTGCATAATTTTCCATAGATGAGGGTATACATTTCAAAGTATTCACAAAAAAAGATATTTTTGGCCAAAATTTAGTTGAGATTTGTTGAAAGGAAGTACATCTCTGATCTACTTTTTTGGAACTTTCTGGGTTTCGAGGTCTTAAACAGAGGCGTGCATGTGCACGCATGTGTGTCTGTGTGTGTACGGAAATGTACTGTGTTCATAAAAATGCCACGTTGGTGTTTCCAAAATGAAGCTACTAAAAAAGAGAATTGGTGTCATCTAGAGAGGGAGAGGAATTGGAGAACTGATAATGCAGAGAGTGCTTGGAAAATAGAACTACGGAAAAGAGGCCACAGTTTGGACCAGAAACAATCACCAAAAAATAGAGGAGAGAGAAAAAGACACCGGAAAATAGGGTCAGAGAGACAAAAAGAGAACAATCAAACAGTATATTTGGCACTGTAGAGAGTAAAAGATTGAGAGATTTTTTTTTCCCCTTTCTATTCATGGGTTTTGAAATTGAGGTTTTCCGTGTAATTAAGAAAGGATGGATCTTAGTGAAGGGAATATTGTCATCTATGAGAGAGCTGCGAGAAGTGTAGGGAAGATTGGAGAAGATGGCTGACGTTGCTGCTTTGGGGTACTTACTCTAAAACTTCTGCCATTCAGCCATGCGCATGAGGTGAACAGGTATTTGCGGACGTGCTTGACACTTGATCACATGTAATAATAAGACATATTACATTTTTAAAAAATTATAATTCATGTGTTGAGCAGGATATAGCTCAACAATGACTATTCAGAAACTTTACCTAAAAGCCAGTTCATAAGTAATTCTATAATTGTTGTTAACCTGGTGGGCATATTTTCTAGGGATTTCAAGTGAGCAAAAATTGTCAAAAAATAAAATCCGTCAGGAGTAATGTCTGCTTTGCCTATGAATCCTAGACACACTAAAGAGGTATTTAACATTTTAGTTAGAGCTATAAATGCTCTAAAATTTAAAAATATCTTTTCTTTAAACTTCGGTTTCATTTTCTTAGGCATTTGTTCAAATATACATATGTGTGAATGTATGTGATTTTTAGACTATAAAATACTTTCAAATTGTTAAATAAATGTTTGCTAATAATATATTTAATTATGGAAAAATTTTAGGATTCCTTTTGCTCTCAGTATTGACTATTGTCATTGTAGAAGTTCTGATAATATGATATTTATATAAGGACTCTGAGTTCAAATGCATCATCCTAAGGCAGTGAAAACATACTTCCTTCTTCCTGTTTTATATTTATGCATGACAGAAATGGGAAGACTAAAAGATTTCATTATCACAATTTTGGAGGGCAGAGAAAGTACCAACAATCTGCATTTCCAGGCTAAGTTTAAGCTATTTAGAAGCCAAACCTTCTCACTCTTCGGTTGGAATATCACATTCAGCAAGAGAATGTTTCAGTTTTTTTCATAGCTATGTTTAACTTTAAATAAGAGATTACATAATTAATGCTAAAATTGCCTGTGACTTATATTCCTTAAGGTTTTCTATTCTTTCTTAGCTTAAGTCCTGATTTTTATTTTCATTGTTGTCATTGTTATTTTTCTTTTCATGGAAAAGTACTACTTAGCTCTATAATCTTTTGACATTAAGGGAAAAATACTTTTGACAAAGCAAAAATATGCTTGAATAAGTTTGTGGTCTTCCATAAAGGTTTAACCTTATGATTTGGATTTTTTACATTTTAAATAATAATAATGATTACATAAACTTTATCCAAAAATTGTTATAATTATTGAGATTAATTTTGAATCAATTACAAAGTTTTTAAATAAATGTTATTTGAAGTGTTTATAAGTCAGAAAACAAATGAAAAGATTAATGGTTATACATCAATAATTGCTTATACTATAAATGAAACCATTTGTTAACTTCTAGAAATTTATTGCATATTTGATTCTACTTTCCAGGCAATATTCCCATGTAAGTTTGCCTTCATTTTAATAAAATTGTCCCCAGAAAAATAATACAACTATAATTTGAATATACAAAAAATTCAAATAATGATTCCATGTATGCTCAGTAAGTTTAATGTTCTAACTTTAATCACACCAAAGACTTCTTATATTAATATAATTTTGTATATATGCAAGGGTTTCACTTCTGTATGTAATCAAGAACTCAGCTAAGCTGTTTATCCTCTCCACGTTCCTCCAGAACATTCTGCCTTAAAGATCTAATTTATGGTTACTTCCTACTCCATTTTTTTATTTCACCATGACTATGCATCTCATTTACATTTTATTTCCTGATCTTTCCTCCTGCCTCTACTCAAAAACTACACAGAGAGCATGATAGCAGCCTTTTCTTGACTTACACACCTTACACACACACACACACACACACACTTACTTTCACAAATATGTGACAAGGAGAACAGTGATGCTACATTTATACTATTCTTGACAGATGAAACTGAGCACCTGTTTGCTATATATCATAGGCTTGGCCAATGTCAGGTGGATGCTGCCCAGATGTCCTTTGTTCATCTAGAAACATGGAGCCATGCTGGCTACCTCACTTTCCTCACACCCTAAACCTAATTGTTCCCAGGTCCCAATCAGCAGTTGAATCCATTTCCTTTCCTTCATTTTCCTTTCTGCTACCCGGGCATTTGTCCTCTTGGAAAGCAAGACAAAGTCTTCCTGCCTCATGCTTAATCTGCTCCAATGGCATTAGCCTACACTCATTCCTCAGAGAGAACAGATCCTTCCTAACTCAGAATTGCACACAAGGCACCTACCCAGGAGTCCTCGCCACTCTACTCCACCCCATGTCCCTTCATATTCAATAGCCATACGCTTTAGTCTAGAGCGACACCTCTGGGACAATGTACCAGAAGCCCTAGACAAGGATCTTTGTTATTTGCCATCACATATTCTATGTTTTTCTACATTTATACCAACAATTTTTGTTTGAATAATGTTTAATATTTTAGTCCCTCTCCTCTTAACATATAAACTCCTAAAAATCAATGGGTTGCTCACTACTAATTTCCAGCAGCTAGCACAGTCCTTAGCATATGGTTGGAACTCACTGAATTTCAGCTTTATAAAGAAATGAATTAATGGATGTTGTACGCATGTGTGAGGAGCCATGTGGAATGTAAATGGCAGCATACCAATGTGTGAGGTTGTCAGAATCAAGGAAATGGAGCTAAATTGGGAGCCAGAAAGCTAATCCATATGGATGTCAAGGAGACGAGGCTTGAGACACAGAGCAGTGATCAATGTGAGGCATCCAAAGGCTAGGGAAGTCCCACAGAAACACAGGAGATGATTCAAAGAACCCTTGGTTGTCCTGAAACATTGCTTTTATTCATGGGCTAGAGGACTTTTTGGCAGAGGACTGAAGACAAGTGCGTGCAAAACTAGTTTCTCTAAATGTCTCACCAGCTTGTGTTTTGAATGTATAATTCCAGCACTATATATCAGCCATCTCTCAGTGCTGTTCAGTTCTTTTCATCCTGCTAAATCTTTTCCGTATCTCTATTTAGATGATTTCTCATTCTTTCCATCTGAGACTGAACTAATGGCACAAAGTTGGTGATTTCCATGTGGGGATGTTACTAAGAAGAGTAGATAGGGTCTAGTTAGCAAAAACAGACCATAGACTTTTTTTTAAAGTCTGCCTAGCATTTAAGAAGATATCAGCCTGTTCTCCAAGTGTTCAGTCCTATCTCTTGTGTCTACCAGCCTTTAGCCTTTTTCTAAGGATAAGCTCTCACTTTTCAAATTCTGTGTGACGTTCTTAAGGCCACATATATAAACACATTTTCATCTATTCCACCTTGCAGTCCTGGAGCAGTAACATGACTACCCTTTGTGGCAAAAAGGCTGCTCCTTGGTCTGATCTGCATTTTCCAGGGAACTTGCTTGGCAGCCTACTATCCATCAAATTTTCCCCTTAGTAAATCTCAGAAAAAGATCACCCATAAGCATAGTAGTACAGGGGTATTCTGAAGTTTGACTAATATTTTAGAGTGCTGTAGATCCTAAGATGAAAGCAGTAAGAAAGTTGAAAAAATAGTATTATTTATTCAACAGACATGCTAGAAATCTCAGAGCTTCCCTAGTCACTATTTTCTGTCCTGTGCATGTAACATAAAACTCTGCAAAATCAGAACTGAATTCTCTGTAAAAAAAAATTCAGAAGTAAACAAGACCAGCCTTGAAGGGAAGGCCTTGTAAACCATGGTTTATTCTCCTTTTCTTGTTATGGCCGATGGCAGCACCTAGACGAGAGTAGGTGCTCGGCCGTGGATTCACTGAAATAATGCTTTAAAAGCATATATAATTCACAGAAATACTCTGCACTTTCAATTACAATGAAACCCTCCATCCATTACTCCAAAATTTGTGAATATTAATCATTCTATCTTTCGAGCTTTTATTCTGCATTTGTGATCCCTTTGTACTATTTTTTTCTATTAGGATACAGTCAAGAAAACTGAAACCATGGTAGTAGGTATTTTAAAGAGAGAATAGATTACCAGATGTTAGAAGGCTCTAGAAGTCCTTGAGCAGCAGTAATTATGGACATAAGTTTACCTTAAATGGACGGAATTCAGATAGATAACAACAACAACAAAAAGAGACTGTGGAAGTTATTCATAGTGGGCTAATTTGTGTGGGAAAAATAAGTAAGTATAAATCAGTATATTCCAGTATCTGTGAGACAACAAAAATGGGAAATTATTTTTCTAAGTTAGTTGGGTAAAGTTTAAAAGGGTTGTGCTTTGTCCTATAGACAATTGAGAGTGGTTTCCATATTTAAAAAGGATAAATAAACTGTTCTGTGTGCAGGGCAGATTAGAAATGGAAGACATTGGAAGCAAAGAGAAGTTAAAGGAGAATGTTGACATTATCTTAAAGTGTTAAGAACCTGAACGAAACTCATTGCAAAGTCATTGCCAGGGAATATAGTGCAGAGCCATTGACTGACGCTAGTAGTGGATGAGGACAACTCACAGAGAGAAATCTGAGAACCCATGTTTAGCAGAGGGAAGGAAGCCAGGAATAGTTATTAATAAGTTCAAGACTTCAGTTTTGTTGGTTTTTTTTTTTTTTTTACTCCCAGTGAGCTAAATTTGACAATAATGTAGCTCAATTTCTCCCAACCTCATTTTGGTAATCTCTACAGTCTTGCCCCAGAAAAGCCATTTGTATCCTAGCTCAGAAAATTCTGTATTAGTTTTTCTTCATAAGATTGCAAAATTTTCAAAACTGACTGTTCACAATAATTAGAGAAATACAAATCAAGACCACAATGAGATACCATCTTACACCAGCCAGAATGGCTGTTATTAAAAAGTCAAAAAATAACTGATGCTGGCAAAGTTGTGAAGAAAAAGGAATGCTTATACACTGTTGGTGGGAGTGTAAATTAGCTCAGCCATTGTGGAAGACAAAGTGGCAACTCCTCGAGGATCTAGAGACAGAAATAGCATTTGACCCAGCAATCCCATTACTGGGTATGTACTCAAAGGAATATAAATCATTCTATTATAAAGACATATGCATGCATATGTTCACTGCAGCACTATTCACAATAGCAAAGACATAGAACCAACCAAAATGGAAATCAGTGACACACTGGATCAAGAAAATGTGGTACATATACACCATGGAATACTATGCAGCCATAAAAAGGAACAGAGACCATGTCTTTTGCAGGGACATGGATGGAGCTGGAGACCATTATCCTTAGCAAACTAACATAGGAAGAGAAAACCAAACTCCGCATGTTCTCATTTATAAGTGGGAGCTAAATGATGAGAACACATGGACACATAGAGGGGAATAACACACACTGGAGACTTTCAGAGAGTAGAGGCAGGGAGAAGGGAGATCATGAGGAAAAATAACTAATGGGTGATAGGCTTAATACCTGGATGATGAAATAATCTGTACCACAAACCCCCATGACACAAGTTTACCTATGTAACACATCTGCACTTGTACCCCTGAACCTAAAATAAAAGTTTAAAAAGAAAGCAAAAAAAACTTAACTTTAAAGTAGCTCAGTAAATTTTATATTGATATCAACTTTAAATAATTTTTTATGCATGACATAATATGTTATTAAAATTCATTTACCTTTTTTAAAAAAAGAATGCAAGATTTTAGCAGAGTTTTCAACAACAATGTTATATTTAACAAGAGAAAAACATCTCTGATGCTTTACAAACTGGTGTTTCAGTGAATTACTCTTTTTTTTCTATTTCTTTTTTTTTTTTTTTTTGAGATGGAATCTCGCTCTGTCGCCCAGGCTGGAATGCAGTGGCGTGATCTCGGCTCATTGCAACCTCCACCTCCCAGGTTCAAGTGATACTCCTGCCTCAGCCTTCCAGTACCAGAAGGCACGCACCATGATGCCTGGCTAATTTTGCATTTTTAGTAGAGATGGGGTTTCACCATTTTGGCCAGGCTGGTCTCTAACTCCTGACCTCCCCAACTGCTGGGATTACAGGCGTGAGCCACTGCACCCAGCCAAAATGAATTACTCTTCATTGTGTTCTATTCGTTTGTTTTTCCTGCATTTTCATTTCATTTCATTTCACTTTGATGAACCAACAGAAATACCTGATGGAATACAGTGACAGCTTGAAAAGCTATCATTCCACAGTAGATAAAATAATATGTGAAAGTAATGAGAATTTAGAATTCCTCTAAAATCAAAATTTAAAGACATACCACTGACCCTTTGTTAAAATAGCTTCCAGGACAGAAATCTTAGAAAATGGGCATTAGAGTTTCAGAAAGCTAGTCATGTTAAAAAAACTTTTCAGATCAAGGCTAGCTGCCTCATAAATAATGGAATGAAGGAACTACTTATAAAACCAGTGTTCCATTTTCAATTGTAAAAAAAAGTTTATATTAAAATAGAGTAAAATAACCATTAAGTGAAAATATTTTGTCTGCTCACTTCCAGATGGTGGAACATAAACCACTTAAGTGACCTATTTAAGCCCCACTAAAGCAAATGGCAAATATTGAAATTGGATTACCAAATCTATGCCTTCCATTTGATTGGCCGTGTAACTTTTTGTTTCATGCATGGATAATGACTTTTCTGCTTCTTCAGTAACCCAAAGGAAAAGCTGACATTCTAACCTGGAGCCGCACATACAAGCTTTGACACATCCCTCTCACTGGTTTCGTCTAATGCTTGTAACAAGCCTATATAGTCAGCAACTTTAGAAAGATGGGTAGAAGAAGTGTCTTTATCATACCTTGAATTTTTCCCTGGGGCACTTAGCAGAGTCACCTCTGGTGTTTCAAGTGTGCTTGAAAGTTATCTGGCTGCCCTCTGAGAAGTTTGCATAAAAACTGCTTTACTTAAAAGCAAGCAAAATTAAGGTTTCTGTAACAAAATCATAGGAATAGCGTTGAGATAGGACAAAGATCAAATATCCTGTTTCCATGTGGCAGGGAAATAATGAAATCAAAAATCCATGAGCTCTTAAAGCAAGAGCTCATGGAGTGGCATATCATCATACCATTATTAATAAAGGCCATTGCTAATTTCTAAAAGGGCTTCATGTCCTGATTATTTTATCTTCTTCTTTCTGTTGAATTTTTAACATCTATGTCTACTGCAAAGTACACAAAGGAAATAAATTAGCACTTAGAAAAGGGCTTCTTCGCAACCTCAAATTATAGATATATTTCTTTCAGAACTTCACTTTAGAGAGAAAACAGCAAAAATTCAGCATCATCACTTTTGTGACACTTCAGTAACCAATCAAAATATAGAAAAAAAGGGAAATTAAGTACATTTGTATTCACTGTACATTTTTAGCTATTTGTTTAGAAGAAAAACAATTAGCTTATTTAAAAACCCTAAGGTGAGTATGCAGTTTTTATTGTTATCTTTGCCGTTTTGATTTATATTTTTGTATGTATAACACCAGTAAATAAACCTATGTCAAATACTTCTTTACTTTTCATACTAGTACAAAATATTGTTGACTTTTTTAGATAGGAATATCTTACATGTATCTTTCAGAAATTATCAGAGAGTTGTAATATTTGGGAGGTAAGGAAGGCACTAGACATGAGAAACTTGTATAGGCAAATACTTTGTCACCAAAGTTGTATATTTAAAAGTTAAATCCTATTCTTTAATTTGTCTCTTACCAATTCAAAATTAATTTATTAGAAAGCAATTTTCCTCAACACTTAATCCCTAGTTGTTCATTTTTTTCACTAGCTAGTATTCCATTGCTCATTGCTTCATAGCTAAACTCTGTTTAAATCTGTTAACTGAAATGATTTTTAAAACTTTTTGTCCATTTTTCACCTATGCCGTTTGACATTGGTCTTGTATAATATCATGATACAAAAGAAAATGACCCTACAATGATATGAT
Source organism: Hylobates moloch (assembly GCF_009828535.3). Lineage (NCBI taxonomy): Eukaryota > Metazoa > Chordata > Mammalia > Primates > Hylobatidae > Hylobates > Hylobates moloch. The sequence goes on from NW_026652279.1 coordinate 153,526,445, forward strand.
TCATAATTCCACTATAAATTTCCTTGATGCTTTGAGAGTGTGATTAATGTATTTTGTCCCCCTCCTTTTTTTAACTATAAAGCAAGTACATGTACAACAATGCCATTTTTTCAACCCCAAATAAATAGAAACAGCTATAGGACTACAGTTTCTTATATAAATCTTGTAGTTTACTTAGCACATGCTTTAATAAAGTTTCCTCTCCAGGAAACTAGAAAATTGTAACTGGTGTAAGACTTGATGTTTTGTCAAAAACATGCATAATATTCATATAGCAGAGCTTTGGTCTTATGCCATGAACAAGCAGGAGGTGCTTCTGGAATTGTCCTATTGATTTTCACACCTTATTTATTAGAAATGACTGCTGCCATTCCCACATAGTGCTAAGTGTGAACATTTACTGTATGTATGTGGTCTCAATATTATTTGTTTTTCACAAAACCACGTATGTCCTCCCATCGAAATATTGTCCTCATCTTAAAAGTAAATGGCACTATTTTATTCAATGGTTTATATTTTGGAATCCTAACCAGATATTTTCTGCCGTAAATTTCAAGCACTGCATTACTTCCAAAGACATGCTATGGCTATAAGGAAATTATATCAAACATGAGTAAATTTTGTTGACCAAGACTACAGATGTAACAATACCATCATATAACAGACATTGATGGTTGGTGACAATTACCCCCAAATGTCCAATGCCATGAGTATAATTTGAATAGCTTTTAGTTTAGTTTTTATTAACATTATATGAAGGTCATTTGTAAGCCTGCAGACATAATTCATAGAATATACTACTCAGATATTTGAGAATGTACTACTTAAATATTTGGATATATTTAATTCCAAATATATCTCTACTGTGATTTTTCTAGGAGATACAATTGCCATCACAGTAAGATATTGCTCATTCAGATGAAATTTTTAATTAACTAGAAAAGTCAAGGAATGCAATTCTTTTTCAAGATTTCTTCAAATAAAGAAACAAGCAAAATTAGGCTGTGGTTCTGTGAATAACACCAAGAAGTATGGAGTCAGGCAAACCTCAGGTTCAGTCACAGTTCAACTGTTAAGTAGATAATAATGCTAAGGGTGTGTTTTTGTTCTCTTAGGTTTGTGGAGACAGGTAGCATTCCACAGACCAACACTGAGCCTACCCCATGACTATTCAACCTGCCCATTATTGGGTAGCTTTCATATAATCAGAAAGAAAACATCTATGAAAACTATTTACTAAAGAATTGTATCTTTTAATTAAGAGTACCGAACATGGTCAAGTTAGAGAATAATTGAGTAGAAACCTTCTATTCAAATATAATTGAGACCAGTTGTTTGATACTTAATCTAAAAAGTGAGTTAAGGAGGAGGTTCATGGGGTTAAAACACACACACACACACACACACACAAATGTAAATTAATTGGCCAATATTTTGATGTAAGTCCAGGACCCTTTGATTATCACTCTATTAACTGGAGTTTCTATACCTTGTCTTCTTTGTATAAATTATGATCATGACAAGTCAATTATAATTCTAAATTTTTATTTGTTTAAAGTAGAACAAAAACTTAAAGTAATTGAAGTACAAAAACCTTTTAGCTTATTAAAATTTTGTTATTCTGATTATTCTAATTTTATAATTTTTTCTTAAAAATTTTACAGTTGCTTAGCCCTCATATTAATCAACTTAGCTTTTTCTAATCTTTTCAAGACCCAACATATTTTTACATAAATAGCACCACTCATTCATAATCACATCACTGATTTTATTTATGTCACAAAAGACTAACTTGAATACAACCTAAATAAACTGGCTGGTGGATAAATTAACATAACGCCAAGTTGAGGCAGCAGACTAGGCGTAATAGAAAACACACTGTTATTTTACAGGGAGAATGTACAGTGTCAATTCATTCAACAAGTTAGTTAAACACAACTAAACTAAAACAATGTCAACGAAAAGTAACAAATTCTGTGTTTGCTCCATGGACTTACAGCCAATGAGTCCTGAGAAAGAAGAGATAATTTAAAGAGCTTCATTGGCAGGTGAATCTGTACTTGGCCTTTTAGCTTAGAGACTGAAGCTCCATATGAAAAGCAGGAGAAGGATAGAGAGGCATCCCATATGAAGAAAGAAATCAGAACAGACGTGCAGAGGCAAAAGTAGTCATGGTCTGCGTCCTGGCTCAGGAGGACAGTATGTGTTGAAGAGCAAAGCCTGGAATCGGCTGATGCCTGCCTGAAACCTGACCCCACCCCATGTGCTTTATCTACTCACATTGTTTGCCCAGGAAATCTGGCACTCTACAATGAGAACAGGAACTGGGTGTCCCAGCTAATCTTCAGCTCGGTGGGTCCCATAGGGTTGTCATATTTGAAAAAATTAACAGTAGGCTTTGAATAAAAAGACTTGGAGATGAAGCAGAATGCTTCTGCCAAAGCTTCCCTCAACTGACATAAGAGGAACAAGTTTATTTCCCAAGTTAATTATAGTATAATTTACCAGGTATCCAAATAAATGTGTTTACAGGATAAGATTTTTCCCCGTGAAAAATTCTTGACCGTAATTTTACATATAATTCTTTTATTCAACAAATGTTCAATGTATGTTTGTTTTATATCGAACACTTTTTAAGGAATTAGGAATACCATTGTGAATAACATAGACAATTTCTACTAAATGCTTAGATGATGAAAGGCAAACAAATATATAAGAAAGAAAGTAATTAAGAAATACAGTTTTATGCCTAATTATGTCAGGTGGTGGTAAGTGCTGTGTCCCCAAAACACTTACTGATTTTTCTCAAACTATTATAAAACAGAGAAGGTGCATAAAGATTTCTGGACATGGGACTGAAGATTCTGTTTTAAATATGGTTGCCAGGGAAGTCCTTACTGTATAAGAACATTCCACCAAGGACTTGAAGGAGATGAGAGAAGTCATCAAGTGGATGTAAAAAATAACACTGCCAGTAATAGGACCAGCAAATACAAAGATCAGAGGAGAAAGGTATCTGCTTTGTTTAAGGGACAGCAAGTAGGTCCCCCTGCTACAGCAGAGTGAATACAGTGGAAATGGTAGAAGAGTTTTTAGTTGTAAGGCAAGAAGAGGGACCAACCATGGAGAGTCTTAGATGTCATCGTGGAGATTTCTATGGAGGTGAAATGGAAGCTACGGAAGGCAATAGAGGCTGATATGGTTCACAGCTTTAACAGTCTGCTCTCTGCTGAGAGAAGTCAATTCTTAAATTGACTATAGGACAAAGGGTAGATCCAGGTAGTGAGATGTTATTGCAATCACCTAGGAAAGAGATAGGATGATTTGAACTAGAGTGGTAGTGGTGAGATGTGGTCATATTCTGAAAATATTTTTAAAGTAGAGTTGAGAGGATTTAGTGATGAATTTGACATGGGATGTGAGTCAAATTTCAGAGCCTGAGCCAAACGTCCCTATTTAATTACGTTTAATATAATGGAAAAGGTGGGGGGAAATGGATTAAGAAAAGAAAGAACAGAAGTTTGATGTGGGAAACAGGTGAAGAAACCAGTAGAGATGTTAGATATCTAAATCTGAGTTCAGGAGATTTGAATGCATAGAAAATTTGATCATTAGCACGAGGCTGGTATTTGAAGCCATGAGACTGGACAAGGTCATTTTAGTTTAGTGTATTTCCACATATTATATTTCAAGCATCATGCTAGATACTTTAACGTTTGGCCATTTTAAAAGCCCCTTGGTAAATTTCACAGGAATGAGGATTTGACTGACCTGTTGTTCTCAGATGTCTGACCTCAGTAGGGTGCATTATTTTATTATATTTAATTCCCTATAAAATTCCAAAATATCAAAATAAGACCCATATTTATTAGCAGGATTTCTCACATACAATATTCCTACTCAGATAGGACTATATCACTTAATTTCGCAGAAATATCCTTCCCTGAGGTGATGATACTATTATATCACCAATCATGAAGTCATGCTGACTTATAGGCAACAATGGAGCTCACATTTTGATCTAAGCTAATTTGCATGAATTACTTAAATTATGAAAATACACACTTTCAGAGACCAGACAGATATTACTCTGAATTGTGTCAAACTATCACTTAATAATTCTCAAGGGCTCAACTCTGGTGAAACCAGATGCTACAGTGTATGTGTTTCCTGTTCCCTTCCAATTTTTTTCATCATGGTTCATCAGCAAATGCTATGAAGTCTAATTAATGTAACTAATGGATCTCTGGGCCATTGGACCATGCATTTACATGAATTGCTCTGTGAAAGAGCCCTCTCTCATGCACTCTCTCTCTCACTCGTGTGCTCTCTCTCTCTCCCTCCCTCTCTCCTTCTCCCTCTCTCCCTCTCTCCCTCTCTCCCCCCTCCAGCCCACCATCCCCTTCTCTTTCAAGAGCAGAACATTTTAGTGACCTCCATTTAACTGGCTGAACTAAGCAGCAATCTCTTAGGTAATAATGTACTGCTAAGAAACCTCAGCATAGACTATAATGTTACCACTATCTGTTCATGTTGTTCTAGGGCTCATAAAATGGAATATTGTAATCTAGCTCTGAGGAAATTTGAGATTGTCTCATATTTTCTCGGTTAAACCAGAAAATAATTAATTACAGGGAAGGGACAAGTATTGCCCTGGCAGAGCCAGCCTGAAAAATAATTTCTGTTCATTCTCAATATATTATCTGCTTTGTCGCTAGAGGCCCTCCTTTGTTACTCTTATATCAAACTCCTTTGGCCACTTAATTTTCCTGCCATATCAACTCAGAAATCATACCTACAAAAGAGCTAAAGTCTTCAACTTTTTTCTTTTGCAAAAATATGTGCCAGCTATGAGAGTGTAAGCTTTATAGTTATACATAGATGTTTTTATTTATAATCTTTCTCCTGCAAAACAGGATTAGAGAAAGTGAAGCAAAAAGAACATGTAATAAGATGAATAATGAATAGAAAAATAAATTGCTCTAAAGACAAAGGAAACTATAAAATGTAGATGACTAGAACTATTTAGCAAGAAGAGACCTCATTCTTTCCATCAAATAGTGTGGTGTAATTTGCACAATGCACCTAATGGTTAATGAATACATATTTGTTGAGGATATCATTAATAAACAACATGACCAATGAAAAACTAGTAAAAACGATTTTTACTCTTCAGAAAGTAACTATTAGATAGGTATTGTACATTCCATTTTTAAAAGGTAGAGGAAAATATATATATTGATCTGACCCATAAATGCAACAGGAAGACACAGAGTAACAATTATTGCAGGTGAATTTCAGCTCTCAGTCTATCTACCAACCTGTGTCACCAGGAACCTTCTTCAGACCCGTGTATCCAACTGCTTATTTATCTTTTGCACCTGGGTATTCCTCAGGTACCTCCATTTAATTCATCTTCTTCCTCCAAACTGGTCAGCATCCAACCAGATCCAGAGAACTGGGAAGAGCTATTCTAGTCTCCGCCCTCTCCCCTGTTGCTGATCCGGTTAAAAGGGCCAAAGAATGTAGTTGAGAGGACACTGTCTCTGTATCTAGTAGCATTTAGTTTTAACCTAATCCCTTAACTTAAAATTGACATGGCCTTCAGTAAGCGATTTACCTCCTCTGAATATCAATTGATAAAAGTAAAAAAAAATTCCAAAATTAATTGTATTGAGGATTAAAATACCATGTTTGGTACACCACAAGCTCTCAATAAACAGTTGTAGTATTGTTATTCAAATTGGTACACAGGCCTATCACTTCTCCTTCCTTTTAGATCTTTTTTTCTCTCTGTTCATGCCTCTGAATGCCCCAACCCAATCTCTCTTCCTCTGTCACCTTTTTAGGAAATTCATCCCCACCCCACTCATCCCACCACTCCTCACATTCCTTTCTCTCCTACCCTGGCCTCCACCACAGCTCCTCCATCCCCACCTGTAATCCAGCCTCTACACGACTATCAGGGCTGTGGTTCTGAAATGCAAATCTTATCATGTTGCACCTTACAACATCTTTGAATCACACCTACTTGTCTCATGATAAATTCTAAACTCTTTAGTTTTAAGCTGACCATGACCATCTTTGATCAGACCCTGTCCGTCTCTCCCTCCTAATTCTCATTTCTCTCTACCAAATACTCCACCCCTTGTTCTGAACAACGTGGTTCTGCTTTCATCTCTTCATACTTAATTTTTTTCTTAGATCCTTAACTTTGCTCACAATGTTCCTGTCATCTGGAATAGCATTTTCCCTGTTGGCCTGGAAAATTTGACTATTCCTTTGTGACAGAATTCAGTCTTCACTTCCCCGTGAGTGACCTTCTTAGGACAAATTGACTGTAATTCATTTTGTAGTCTCACAGTTCATTAGGCAGTCTTCAAATGTCCAATATAACAGTGCAAGATATTTGTTGTTTATATGCATATTTCCCCCACTGGCTTTGAGAAACTTGAGAGATTGTTGTAACCATTTGTATCCCCAGTGTATAGATGCATAGCATGCATCTCTTTGTGTTTTGAATGAATGAGTGAATTAATGAATGATGAGAAAGCAATGACCTATGTTTTTTCTCTACCTCTTACATTATAAATAGACTGATTCAACTGAAGTTTCCAGTTCCTATTCCTTTTGCTGTTGTCATTGTATATGTTAGCAAAGAGCTTCATCCCTTTCAAAAATGTATTCTGTAATAGCAATAAATTCAGTGTCTTATGGGAGCAACATTGTGCTCTCTCTCTCCCCCTGTTTTGCCTATTGCTACTTTGAAGAGTATGTGTTTATGACTTTATAGATTAATTTGTTAAAGTGCATGTAATAGGAGCCCTGCTATTTCTTCATAAGTGGTTATGAAAAAATATTCACACTTGCTTATGTTTTGTGAATATCTATATGTGGTGGAGCACATGTTATAATATTTTAAGCGGAAATGTAGATTTAAGGATTTTCTTTTACTGTTCTTAATGTAAAGCTTCTAAATTAGATATACATAAGCACTCTTCTAGAAGATAATGGAAGCATAAGCAAAACACAGAAAAAGACTTACCAAGAACAAATTCTAACTAACAAACAAATGTTAGTTTTATCGCAATACAATTAGTGCATGATGGAACAAAAGATCTATAACAAGTTTAGATGTCAGTAATTTATTGGACACAGATTGTATACATTGTACCCACAAAATTTTATCAAATTGTTTCTATTTCAAGAAATTTTCAGTTTATTCATGTTCAACACAAAAGTTAATTATACATGAAATATAAACTGAATGGAAAACACTGGCATTGTATTTCCTGGCTTTCTGGGAAGAATGTGGGAGTAGGGTTAATATTGAAATGCAAGACAAAGCTCTTTTCTCCTCTCCTTGTTCCCAGGATAGGACAAAATACACACGGCCAAGAATGAGGAAAGTAGGACAAAACCAGTGTAGTCAAGAGAGTTATGACCCTGAGGTGTGAGGTAAGATCTGGCCCTGGGAGTGTTGACTGACATTGCAATATTTAGTGTCTAGACTGGAATGATTAAATATGAAGTGGGTTAACCTGGGGTCTTTAGAGATGGTGCTATTCCCAGAAAGATAAATGAGATCCAGTCCTAGGACAAAAGGACAAGCATCATTGGTCAGAAAAAGAAAAAAAATGATTTAGAAAAAAAAGGAAAGAGAAACAAAATGTAGAGGAGGAAAAGAAATCCAAAGGATGGAGACCAAAGGGTTTGCCAGTCTGTTCCTTGGGAATGTGGGTTACATAGCAACCTGGAAGATGATGCTACTTCCAAGCCCAAGATTCTGTCTCCATGACTTAGGACACTAGTCATGAAGAAATAGAACACATCTTTCTCTTTCTAGATCTCATTCTCAGTTGAAGAACTGCTACTCATGGCCTGCTAGAGTGAAACTCATTGGTTCTAGGAATTAATGAAATTGGACCTGCTGGAGGCAGGTCATTCTGGACATCAGAACTGATGAGGATTGATGTGGGTGTTATTTCAATAAAGTGTTATAAATAATTCACATATGAAAAATTTACTTTTTCTATTAATTTATAATTACATTAATATTGCATTTTAATTTTGTTATTCAAACTAAAGACCATGTCAGTTCTTAGACACAATCTCTCACTGTGTATTAATCTGAATAAGACATTGTAGTAACCACATATGTATATAGAGAGACAAATATATATGTTACTTTTTGAGCTGTTGTAGGTTTCCAGGCAAAAATTAGTGAAAATCAAAGTGTGTGTCCAAAGACTCTCTCACTCCACCCCCATTTCTCCTATTTTTAACATCTTGTGGTATTTTTTACATTAGTATGTTACATTTGTTACAAGTGATGAGTCAATGTTGATAAATCATTTTTATCTGAAGTTCATAATTATATTAGGGTTTGCTCTTTGTGTTGTCCAGTATATGGATTTTAATAGATGTATAATAAGATGTACCCACCATGACAATGTTACACATAATAATACACAGAATAATAATAATAATAATAACTGCCCTAAAAATCCCCCGTGCTCTACCTAGTTATTCCTCCTTTCTTTCCTCCCCAGGGGCCCCTTGAAATGACTGATCTTACTGTCTCCACAGTTTTGTCTTTTTCAAAATGTCACATACTTGAAATCACATAGTATATAGGCTTTCATATTGGCTTCTTTCACTCAGTATTATGCATTTAAGATTCTTCCATGCCTTTTTATGGCTCTCTTTCTCTTTGTTTTTGTTTGTTTTTGAGACGGAGTCTTGCTCTGTCACCCAGGCTGGAGTGCAGTGGCACGATCTCGGCTCACTACAACCTCTGCCTCCTGGGCTCAAGGGATTTTCCTGTCTCAGCCTCCTGAGCAGCTGGGACTACAGGCGCGCATCACCGCATCCAGCTAATTTTTGTTTTTTTAGTAGAGGCAGGATTTCACCATATTGGCAAGGCAGGTCTCGTACTCCTGACCTCGTGGTCCACCCACCTCAGCTTCCCAAAGTGCTGGGATTACCGGCGTGAGCCACCACACCTAGACGGCTCTCTTTTTTTATATAGCACTGAATAATATTCCACTGTATGGCTACACCATGGAGTGTCCATTTGCCTATGAAATGTACTTTGGTTGTTTCTCTTTTGGTAATTATGAATAACACTAGTATAAACACTTTTGTGCATGTTTTATGGGGCATAAGTTTTCAGCTCTTTTGGCAAATACCAAGGAGCATAATTACGGAATCATATACTGAGTGTGCTTAGTTTCATAACAAACTGCTAAACTGTCTTCCAAAGTGGATGTACCATTTCCCATCCCCACTAGCAATGAATAAGAATTATTTCTGCTCACTGTTCTTACCAGCACTCAGTAGTATTGGTATTTTGGATTTTGGCCATTATAATAGGTATGTAGTAGCAAATCATTGTTTTAGTTTGCAATTTTCTAATGACATATGATGTTGAGCATCTTTTCATGTGCTTATTTACCATTAGTAGTATGCTGCCATCAGTAATTTTCCTTTCCCTTTCCATTGCCAGTGAGATCCAGTAGTTCTATTTATTTATTTATTTGAGATGTAGTCTCACTCTGTCACCCATGCTAGAGTGCAGTGGTGCAATCTCAGCTCAACCGCAACCTCCACCTCACGGGTTCAAGCAATTCTCCCTGCCCCAGCCTCCTGAGTAGCTGTGATTACAGGCACCCACCACCATGCCGGGCTGATTTTTGTATTTTTTTAGTAGAGTAAGGGTTTTGCCATGCTGGCTGGGCTGGTCTTGAACTCCTGACCTCAGATGATCCACCCTTCTCAGCCTCCCAAAGTGCTGGGATTACAGGCATGAGCCGCTGTGCCCAGCCAGATCTAGTATTTCTTAATGGAAACTAAAACTTCACCTGTTACCACACTTTTCCCCGTATATTTGTAATAAGTTCTAATGTCTGATAAGGCAAGTCTGACCCTCTGCATTTTAAAAAATTAATCAAGTTATTTATGAAAAATTATGCTCATTTTAGAATCAAATATTTTATTAAAATCAATGACCATATTAGATTTATTGGAAAAATAATGTAATTTAATATTAAATTATCATATTCATTAACATGACATAATTCTTCTCCACTTATTTGGATTTCCTTTAAGATCAATTCCTAAAATTTTCTATACAGATGGTTTTAGGTTTTTTTTTTATAGCTTAAACTACAAGATACTTTACAGTGTCTCAATTTTTATTACAGTTTTACACCTTCAATTATTGCTGATATGGAAGAACTTTTTATCAATGTCTACTTTAGATTTAGTGGGTACATATACAGGTTTTTTACATGGGATACTGCTTGATGCTGAGGTTTGGAGTACAAATGTTTCCATTAACCAGATGGTGAGCATAGTATGCAACAGTTTTTCAACCCTTGTCCCTCTCCTTCCCTCCCCCATCTAATAGTCTTCAGTGTCTATTGTTCCTACCTTTATAACCATGTGTACCCTATGTTTAGCTCCCACTTACAAATGAGAAATTACAGTGTTTATCTATGCGTTTCTGAGTTAGTTCACTTAGGATAATCGTCTCCAGCTACACACATTTTGCTGCAAAGAACCTGACTTCATTTTTTATGGCTGCATAGTATTACATATGTACATACACCACATTTTCTTGATCCAGTTCACCAATGAGGGACACCTGAGTTGATTCCCTTTCTTTGCTATTGTGAATAGTGCTGCAATGAATATACAAGTGCAAATGTCTTTTGGTAGAATGACCTATTTTCTTTTAGATATATACCCAGTAATGTGATTGCTGGGTCAAATGGTAATTCAGCTCTTATTTCTTTGAGAAATCTCTAAACTGCTCTCCACAGTAGCTGAACTAATTTACATTCCCATCAACAGTGTATGTGTGTTCCCTTTCCTCCAGAGCCTCGCCAATATCAGTTATTTTCTTTTTGTACTTTTTACCAAAAGTCACTCTGACTGGTATAGGATATCTCACTGTGGTTTGGATTTGAATTTTTTTGATGATTAGTGATGATGAGCACTAATATGGTTTGGCTCTGTGTCCCCACCCAAATCTCATCTCAAATTGTAATCCCCAGGTATTGAGGGAGAGATCTGGTGGGAGGTGATTAGATCATGGGGGTGGTTTCCCTCATACTAGTCTCATGACAATGAGTGGGTTCTAATAATATCTGATAGTTAAAAAGCATTTGGCAGTTCCTAGCTCTCTCTCTGTCCCGCTGCCATGTAAGATATGCCTTGCTTCCCCTTCACCTTCCACCATGATTGTAAGTTTCCTGAGGCCTTCCCAGCCATGCAGGACTGTGAACCAATTAAACTTTTTTCCTTTTAAAATTTCCCAGTCTCAGGTAGTTCTTTATAGCAATGTGAAATGGACTAATATGGGAAATTGGTACCAGGAGTGTGGCACTGCTATAAAGGTAACCTGAAAATGTGGAGGCGACATTGGAACTGGGTAATGGACAGAGGTTGGAACAGTTTAGAAGGCTCATAATAAGATAGGAGGATGTGAGAAAGTTTCGAACTTCCTAGAGAGTTGTTGAATGGTTTTGACTAACATGCTGATAGTAATATGAAAAATGAAGTTCAGGCTGAGGTGGTCTCAGGTGGAGATAAGTAACTTACTGGGAACTGGAGTAAAGGTCACTCTTGCTATGATTTAGAAAAGAGACTGGTGACATTTTGCTCTTGCCCTAGAGATCTATGGAAACTTGAACTTGAGAGAGATGATTTAGGGCATCTGGTGGAAGAAATTTCTAAGCAGCAAAGTATTCAAGATGTGACCTGGCTGATTCTGAAAGCATTCAGTCATACGTGTTCACAGAGTATCGAAACTGAAACTTTTATTTAAAAGGGAAGAGAGCATAAAAATTTGGAAAATTTACAGCCTGACCATGGGGTAGAAAATAAAAACCCATTTTCTGGGGAGAAATTCAATCCATCTGCACAAATTTGCATAAGTAAATGAGGAGCCAAATGTTAATAGCCAAGACAATGGACAAAATGTCTCCAGGGCCTGTCGAGATCTTCACGACAGCCCCTCCCATCACTGCTTCAGAGGCCTAGATGGGAAAAATGATTTCATGGGTCAGGCCCAGGGCCCTGCTACTCTGTGCAGACTCAGGATGTGGTGCCCTGCATCCCAGCAGCTCCAGCTGCAGATATAGCTAAAAGGTGCCCAGGTGCAACTGGGGCTGTTGCTTCAAAGGGTGCAAGACCCAAATCTTGGTGGCTTCCATGTGGGGTTGGGCCTGCAGGTATGCAGAAGACAAGGGAGCACAATGCCTAGATTTCAAAGGATGTATGGAAATACCTGGATGTCCAGGCAGAAGTCTGCTGCAGAGGCAGGGCCCTCATGGACAACCTCTACTAGGGCAATGAAGAGGAAAAATGTGTAGGTTGTTTCACCTACACAGAGTTACCACTAGAGCACTGCCTAGTGGAGCTGTGAGAAAAGGGCCACCATCCTCCAGACTCCACCAACAGCTTGCACATGCACCTAGAAAAGCCTCAGGTGCTCATTGCCAGCCTGTGAAAGCAGCTGCAGGGGCTGTACTCTGTAGAGCCACAGGGGAGGAGCTGCCCAAGGGCTTGGGAACCTACTGTTTGCATTAGCATCCCTTGATGCAAGATATGGACTCAAAGGAGATTATTTCAAAGCTTTAAGATTTAATGACTGCCTCTCTGTATTTTGGACTTGCATGGGCCTGTCGCCCCTTTGTTTTGGCCAATGTCTCCCATTTGTAATGAGAACATTTACCCAGTGCCTGTACCCACATTGCATCCTAGAAGTAATTAGTTTGTGTTTGATTTTACAGGCTCATAGATGAAAGTGACTTCCCTTGTCTCAGAGGAGACTTTGGACTTAGACTTTTGGGTTAATGCTGCAGTGAGTTAAAACTTTGGGGGATTCTTGGGAAGACATGACTGTGTTTTGAAATGTGAAAATGACATGAGATTTCAGAGGGGGGCCATGGGCAGAATGATATGGTTTGGCTCTGTGTCCCCACTCAAATTCCATCTCCTACTGTAATCCCCATGTGTTGAGGGAGAGACTAGTGGGAGGTGATTAGATCGGTGTGTGGAGGGGTCCGCCATGTTGTTCTTGTGATAGTGAGTTCTCATGAGATATGATTGTTTAAAAGTGTTTGGCAATTCCTACCTCACTCTCTCTCTCCTGATTCTATGTAAGACGTGCGTTGCTTCTCCTTTGCCTTCTGTCATAACGTAAGTCTCATGAGGCCTCCCTAGCCATGCTGAACTGTGAGTCAATTAAACCTCTTTCCTTTATAAATTATCCAAACTCAGGCAGTTCTTTATATCTGTGTGAAAAGGGATGACTACAAGCAGTTTTGCATGCTTGTTGGCCAATTATATGTCTTCTTTTGATAACTGTTCATATTTTTTGCTCATTTAATGGGGTTATTTGGTTTTTGATTGTTAATTTGTTTAAGTTTCTTATAGATTCCAGATATTAGACCTTGCATAGTTTGCATTTTGAACATTTGTGTGTGTGGTTGTTCATCACTTATTAACACTCTTGTTAAATTTGCTTATAAGTCCTGATGGCATTGTGTTTATTTGATTAGTCTTTTCTATGGGTGATAACAGCATTTCCAAAAGGTAATAGATTGAATTTCCTTCCAAGTATTTATATCTGTTTTTTTTTTCATCTTGTGATATTTGCCAAGCTCTCCAATGCTATGCCCAGAAGAAGTGATATTGATGGTCATCATATCTTTTCCCTTAATTAAAGGGAATGCCCGAAAATAATTCTATTAGTACATGCAACAGACTTTCAATAGGACTTATGAAGTTTAAGAAGTTCTCTTGTATTAAAATTTTTATGAGTTTTTTTTTTTTTTTTTTTTTTTTTTAGTTATTGTAAGTTCTGGGGTACATGTGCAGAAAGTACAGGTTTGTTACATAGGTATACATGTACCATGGTGGTTTGCAGCACCTATCAATCCATCATCTACACTAGGTATTTCTCCTGTTATTATCCCTCCCCTAGTCCCCCACCCCACGACAGGCCCCAGTGTGTGGTGTTCCCCTCCCTGTGCCCATGTGTTCTCATTGTCCAACTCCCTATGAGTGAGAATATGCTGTGTGTGTTTTTTTGTTCCTGTGTTAGTTTGCTGAGAATGGCAGTTTCCAGCCTCATCCAGGTCCCTGCAAAGGACATGAACTCATCCTTTTTATGGCTGCATAGTATTCCATGGTGTATATGTGCCACATTTTCTTTATCCAGTCTATCATTGATGGGCATTTGGGTTGGTTCCAAGTCTTTGCTATTGTGAACAGTGCCGCAATTAACATACGTGTGCATGTGTCTTTAAAGTAGAATGATTTACAGTCTTTTGGGTATATACTCAGTAATGGGATTGCTGGGTCAAATGGCATTTCTAGTTGTAGATCCTTGAGGAATCGCCACACTGTCTTCCACAATGGTTCAATAATTTACAACCCCCCCAACAGTGTAAAAGCATTCGTATTTCTCCATATCCTCTCAAGCATCTGTTGTTTCCTGACTTTTTAATGATCGCCATTCTAACTGGCATGAAATGGTATCTCACTGTGGTTTTGATTTGCATTTCTCTAATGACCAGTGATGATTAGCTTTTTTTGATGTTTGTTGTCTGCAAATATGTCTTCTTTTGAGAAGCATCTGTTCATAGCCTTCGCCCACTTTTTGATGGGGTTGTTTTTTCCTTGTAAATTTGTTTAAGTTCTTTGTAGATCCTGGATATTAGCCCTTTGTCATTTGGATAGATTGTAAAATTTTCTCCCATTCTGTAGGTTGCCTGTTCACTCTGATGAAAGTTTCTTTTGCTGTGAAGAAGCTCTTCAGTGTAATTAGATCTCATTTATCAATTTTGGCTTTTGTTGCCCTTGCTTCTGGTGTTTTAGTCATGAAGTCTTCGCCCATGCCTACATCTTGAATGGTATTGCCTACGTTTTATTCTGGGGTTTTTATGGTTTTAGGTCTTATGTTTAAGTCGTCAATCCATCTTGAATTAATTTCTTTATGAGGTGTAAGGAAGGGATCCAGTTTCAGCTTTCTGCATATGGCTAGCCAGTTTTCCCAACACCATTTATTAAATAGAGAATCCTTTCCCCATTTCTTGTTTCTGTCAAGTTTGTCAAAGATCAGATGATTGTAGATGTGTGGCATTATTTCTGAGGTCTCTGTTCTGTTCCATTGGTCTATATATCTGTTTTTGTACCAGTACCATGCTGTTTTGGTTACTGTAGCCTTGTAGTATTTTTTGAAGTCAGGTAGCATGATGCCTCCAGCTTTGTTCTTTTTGCTTAGGATTGTCTTGGCCATGTGGGCTCTTTTTTGGTTCCATATGAAATTTAAAGTAATTTTTTCCAATTCTCTGAAGAAAGTCAATGGTAGTTTGACGAGGATAGCATTGAATCTATAAATTAATTTGGGCAGTATGGCCATTTTCATGATATTGATTCTTCTTATCCATGAGCATGGAATGTTTTTCCATTTATCTGTGTCCTCTCTTACTTCCTTGAGCAGTGGTTTGTAGTTCCCCTTGAAGAGGTCCTTCACATCCCTTGTAAATTGTATTCCTAGGTATTTTATTCTCTTTTTAGCAATTGTTAGTGGGATTTCACTCATGACGTGGCTCTCTGTTTTTCTGTTCTTTGTGTATAGGAATGCTTGTGATTTTTGCACACTGATTGTGTATCCTGAGACTTTGCTGAAGTTGTATATCAGCTTAAGGAGATTTAGGGCTGAGATGAAAGGGTTTTCTAAATATACAATCATGTCATCTGCAAACAGAGACAATTTGACTTCCTCTTTTCCTAATTGAATACCCTTTATTTATTTCTCTTAGCTGATTGCCCTGGCCAAAACTTTCAACACTATGTTGAATAGGAGTGGTGAGAGAGGGTATTCTAGTCTTGTGCCGGTTTTCAAAGGGAATGCTTCCAGTTTTTGCCCATTCAGTATGATATTGGCTGTGGGTTTGTCATAAGTAGCTCTTACTATTTTGAGAGACATTCCATCAATACCTAGTTTATTGAGAGTTTTTAGCATGAAGGGCTGTTGAATTTTGTTGAAGGCCTTTACTGCATCTATTGAGATAATCATGTGGTTTTTGTCACTGGTTCTGTTTATGTGATGGATTACGTTTATTGATTTGCATGTGTTGAACCAGTCTTGCATCCCAGGGATGAAGCTGACTTGATCATGGTGGATAAGCTTTTTGATGTGCTGCTGGAATCGGTTTGCCAGTATTTTATTGAGGACTTTCACATCGATGTTCATCAAGGATATTGGCCTGAAATTTTCTTTTTTTGTTGTGTCTCTGTCAGGTTTTGGTATCAGGATGATGCTGGCCTCATAAAATGAGTTAGGGATAGTTGTTGTTTGGAATAGTTTCAGAAGAAGTGGTACCAGCTCTTTTTTGTACCTCTGGTAGAATTTGGCTGTGAATCCGTCTGGTCCTAGACTTTTTTTTTTGGTTGGTAGGCTATTAATTGCTGTCTCAATTTCAGAACTTGTTATTGGTCTATTCAGGGATTCGACTTCTTCCTGGTTTAGTCTTATGAGAGTGTATATGTCCAGGAACTTATCCATTTCTTCTAGATTTTCTAGTTTATTTGCATAGAAGTGTTTATAGTATTCTCTGATGGTAGTTTGTATTTCTGTGGGATCGGTGTTGAAATCCCCTTTATCATTTTTTATTACATCTATTAGATTCTTCTATCTTTTCTTCTTTATAAGTCTGGCTAGTGGTCTATCAATTTTGTTGATCTTTTCATAAATCCAGCTCCTGGATTCATTGAGTTTTTGAAGGGTTTTTCGTGTCTCTATCTCTTTCAGTTCCGCTCTGATCTTACTTATTTCTTGACTTCTGCTAGCTTTTGAATTTGTTTGCTCCTGCTTCTCTAGTTCTTTTAAATGTGACGTTAGGGTGGCGATTTTAGATCTTTCCTGCTTTCTCTTGTGGGCATTTAGTGCTATAAATTTCCCTCCACACGCTGCTTTAAATATGTCCCAAAGATTGTGGTACATTGTGTCTTTGTTCTCGCTGGTTTCAAAGAACATCTTTATTTCTGCCTTCTTTTTGTTATTTACCCAGTAGTCATTCAGGAGCAGGTTGTTCAGTTTCCATGTAGTTGTGCAATTTTGAGTGAGTTTCTTAATCCTGAGTTCTAATTTGATTGCCCTGTGGTCTGAGAGACTGTTTGTTATGATTTCTGTTCTTTTCCATTTGCTACGTGTTTTACTTCCAATGATGTGGTCAACTTTACAATAAGTGCAGTGTGGTGCTGAGAAGAATGTATATTCTGTTGATTTGGGGTAGAGAGATCTGTAGATGTCTATTAGGTCCACTTGTTCCAGAGCTGAGTTCAAATCCTGGATATCCTTGTTAATTTTCTGTCTTGTTGATCTGTCTAATATTGACAGTGGGGTGTTAAAGTCTCCCACTATTATTGTGTGGGAGTCTAAGTCTCTTTGTAGGTCTCTAAGAACTAGCTTTATGAATCTGGGTGCTCTTGTATTGGGTGCATATATTTCGGATAGTTAATTCTTCTTGTTGCATTGATCCCTTTACCATTATGTAATGCCCTTATTTGTCTCTTTTGATCTTTGTTGGTTTAAAGTCTGTTTTATCAGAGACTAGGATTGCAACCCCTGCTTTTTTTTTAATTTTTTTTTGGCTTTCCATTTGCTTGGTAAGTATTCCTCCATCCCTTTATTTTGAGCCTATGTGTGTCTTTGCACATGAGATTGGTCTCCTGAATCCAGCACTCTGATGGGTCTTGATCCTTTATCCAATTTGCCAGTCTATGTCTTTTAATTGGGGCAATTAGCCCATTTACATTTAAGGTTAATATTGTTATGTATGCATTTGATCCTGCCATTATGATGCTAGCTGATTATTTTGCCCATTAGTTTATGCAGTTTCTTCATAGCGTCAATGGTCTTTACAATTTGGTATGAGTTTTTAACAAGTAAATACTGGACGTTTTTGAATGTGTTTCTGCTTCTGTTGCAATGCTGCCTAAACTTTCTCTTGAAGTCTATGAATGCGTTGAATTAACTTGTTACATTTTCTAATGTTCAACCATCTATTTTTCTTTTTTTTCTTGAGACGGAGTCTCGCTCTGTCGCCCAGGCTGGAGTGCAGTGGCGCGATCTCGGCTCACTGCAAGCTCCGCCTCCTGGGTTCACACCATTCTCCTGCCTCAGCCTCTCCGAGTAGCTGGGACTACAGGCGCCCGCCACCACGCCCGGCTAATGTTTTTTGTATTTTTAGTAGAGACGGGGTTTCACCGTGGTCTCGATCTCCTGACCTCGTGATCCACCCGCCTCAGCCTCCTAAAGTGCTGGGATTACAAGCGTGAGCCACTGCGCCCAGCCTCAACCATCTATTTAACATACATTTACTACCATAGCTTGTCTCCAGCTTTTCTCTGAGATTACCCTGCCACATTTGACAGATGTGTTTTCTTGCCTCATGATAGAAAATGAGGAGAAAAGTAGGCACTGTTTTGCCCTGATACATACATACAAAAAAGGGAAAATAGTTTAGCTGCAAAATTTTCCTTTCAGATCATTCTCTGTCTTTGGCATCTAGTCTACATCTTCTTCAGGTTACAGGTATCTTTCTTAGGGTTTCTTCTGGGTTTTGTGTTAGTTTCTAATTGCGGCGATAAAATTCACATGGTAGACTGTAATATTGTTCCCAATTCTTTGCTGTTTCCCCAAGAGGTTTACACTTAAGACTTTGACACCATTCTAAATAATTTGACTTGTCTTATGCAGTAAAATATGAGTGAATAAACCAAACTATAATGATGATTAAACATATGTCTAATTTATTTTTGTCAGTTTAGGACACATGACAGCATCTTAAATGTATTAAAGAAATTATTTTTAAAATTTGGGTTGATGGCCATAAAAGGAAGTAAGTCATACAATGAAATAACCCTGGATCTAAAATGCTTATTATGTTATAGTATTCTTCATGAACCATCAAATATTATGTCTCTTTCACCAGACCAACATTAAAATTTCATGTTTTGGCTCTCAATGTGTGGAAATCACCTACACACCTAAACTCACCCACGTTGTAAAATAATTTGTTATTAGCAAGCATTTACAAAATCCAGGTATTATGTGGAGTTGCATTATCTATTGAGAATTCAATTTTCAGGGATTTTTCGGGGTCTGAAATGATGCTGAATCTAGAAATATCTGCAAAAAAAGGGACATACATGGCAGTGAAGGAGCCCCAACCACTTGCAGGAGTGTATTAATCCAGCTGCATATTGATATAATTAGACATAAGAGCTATTAAGTATCACAGACTTCAACCAGTGGAATAACGTAAGAAAGGAAGAAGAAATTCTCTTTAGTGCAATATCTATAGAGGCCATTTCTTGTATATTTCACAAATCACAAGTTTCTTCATATTCCTTTATCTCATAATCCACATTCTAGCAATCTATTTTAGAATCATTGGCGAATAGACGAAAAAGTGATAAATGACTTGGCACACCAGAGACATCTAAAAATTGAACTCATTCTGGGAAGAAATACTAGGGAAAATAAAAGCTAATTCCAATCTCTGAACTCAGAAAAGATCAGGAAATAAAGGCCTTACATGCATTTTAAATGTCAGGGGACAGGATAGGACTTAAATGATAAGCTTTTCCAGAAACCCCTGTCATTTCAAAGATGTAGGTAACTACTTTTCTCCCCTATTATAGGAGATGGGACATGCACTCTCTAGAGGAACTGAATGGAAGGGAGGGTAGCTTGCAGAATACCAAGCACTGATCCTCCTGCCTCACAGTGGCATGGTCCTTAGTTACCTCCTTTGCTATATTATGCCCTTTTATTTAAATTTTTAACAATGAAAATCCACAGAGTTTCATCCACAAGTATTTTATGTTCTCTCTACACTCACATCCTGAATGATCTTTTCCAGTGTGTGGCTTTAAATCCATATGCATGCTGATGATATAGCTCTATGTCTCTGAATTCTTGATTGGTCTATCCAAATCTTTATTCAAACATCTCTACCCAGAATGTCTAAACAGCATGTTAAATTTCCAAAGTGAATTCTTCTCTTCTCCTCTTGCCCCCTCCCCAAAGTTCTGCTTTATTCACATTCCTTTCAAACTCTGTAATAATTCTGTTCTTCTTGAAATTCTGGCCAAAAATCTTGGATGAATCCTTGAGTTACCCCATGATCCATCAGAAGCAATAGAAATCCATGAGGAAATCCTCTTGACTCTATCTCAAAATGTTTCCAGTATCCAGTCATTTTTCATCACCTCTCCAGCTACCTCCCCAGCCCAAGCCCCCATTTTCTCTTCTGGGTTATTGCAACAGTGTCCTAATGGTTCTTACACTTTTGTCCATCATAGCCTATTCACAACAGGGCAGCCATAGTCATTTTTGTGAATGCACGTCACTTTTCTGCTGAAAACTCCAATGGCTCTCCATCTCATTCAGAGAAAAAGCTAATCAGTGTCTTGCATATGTAACTCTATGTGATCTCTGCTCCCGCCTCCCTCCATGACTTCCCCTTGTTCATTTTGCTCCAGCACCACTTGTCTCCTTGGCCCCCTGCTGGCATATACCACTTCAGATATTCACACTGGCTGCTTGACCTGCCTCTAAAGCTCAAATGGGAATTGTTCAGAGAGACCTACCTATTTTAAAATTCAATTCTTCCCCCACCCTCATACTTTATATATATATATATATATATATATATATATATATATATATATATATATATATGTACACTTCCACCTTCGAATCATTTCTACCTTCCTCCAATGATAAGTAAGCTCCATGAGCACAGGGACTTTTATCAATTACCAGAACTCACAATAATACCTGACATGCAATAGGGACTGTTTTTAAAAGAATAAATTAATTAAAATAGAGAATAGGGAAGAATATGTACATGTGTTCCTTGGGGGGCTGGGCTAAGGAATAGGAGAGCTCAATACTTATCCTTAACTGTAGGAGATATGATAGATAATATCTAATACTAGAAATTCAGAAATAATTATGTAAGTAGTTTATTTAGAAATAGGGAGATAAACACCTCTGCAGAAAAGCAATATTATGTCTGCCTTTTGAGAGTCTAGGGTTTTTTGTCTTTATTTGTCATGTAGAACTCTGAATCTGTAAACCATTTATTTTAATTACCTGATAAAATTTTTCAGTATAGAAGAGTTTATATTATATAAATTCATTATAAATAATTAAGAATTATTAAAATTGATGTATAATTTTTTATAAGATATAAGTTTATTTAAAAATTTATATTCTTTATTCATAAAGAATATAAATACTTTAGATATATTTTATTCGCCACATTGAGCGATATGTTACTGTTAATTGGGGGAAGGGTATGCAAATCTAAAATGTAGATTTTAATTAACTAGTGTTCTGTTCAGTAAGTTTAAATATAGTCCTGGGAACATCAATTTGTAAAGAAAGAAATGAGCAAATCAGCTAAAATTTTACACACATGGGAATTCGTTTAATATTTAATAGGTTTTCAGAGCTTTAGAGTTCCTAGTTTATTCTTTACCCATTATTTTGTTAAATACCATTGTTCCATGAAAGAAATAAAATGTATGTTTCCATCATAATTCTGGATAAAATTGTACTCTAATATTATCCTCATTGGAAATAAAATATGTTAACTTGGACTATGCAAGTAATTCTGGCTGGATGATACACTGAAGTCATTTCTCTCATTGGCGTTGGAAGTTTACATTTCTATTTACCCTTAAATTGTTGGAGTAAACCAAGAAAACAATGCTTTGCTTAAATTCCAACTTGCAAAATCTTTCCTAAGCTTTTGTGTTTCAAAATAACCCTTTCTCTCCAATGCAACAAACATAAACATTAATAAAAAATTGCAGGCACAGTAAAGTTTGGTATTAAGAAGTGCTGCTTAGACCACTGTGAATGCTGAAGTTGCATGGCAATATGAGAGAATTTCCATGAATATATATTGACTATTAATGCAGAATAGTTTTCTCATTCTCCAACTAAAACAATTAAAAAGGAAAATTATGTTTATTAAAAGCCTATTTATCTCTAGGCTTTTAGCCAAACCCTTTTGAAGATGATTTTCCCAATTGGAAAATTATCAGAAGCAAAATCCTTTCAAGAATACAGGATTTCAAAATTCATCAAGTTAAATTATTCTTTATATACAATTTCTTTCTTAAACTCACAAAACCACTAATATGTGAAATATTACAAATGATGACCTATTGGTTATTGTCCTTTGGTTTAAGAAAAAAGGAGGAAATCCACTTATGGAAGAAGTTTACGTATGTATTTTTTAATACTAAGAAGTCAATTTTGCATTATTGGGCATATTCAGATAATAAGAGTTCTGTATATTTGAATATTTTGCTTAAGAGTGTATATATACACATATATACACATATATACACATACATACACATATATACACATATATATACATATATACATATATACACATATATACATATATACATATATACACATATATATACATATATACATATATATACATACATACACATATATACATATATACACACACACTCTTAATGTGTAAATATATGAGTGTATATATATATGAGTATATATATATACTCAATGTGTGTATATATATGAGTATGTATATACACTTATGTGGATATATATATAATTGAATACATGTATGTGTCTAAATACTATGTTCTAAGCAAGATATTTAATGACCTCAATGTGTAGGGTCTTTATTAAGAACAGTGCTCATGGGTCTGCAAATATGGATGTACTACAATTAATATTATGGCAAAAAGTTTAGTGATTGTGTTACTCTGATTAAATTGAAAGCATTTGAAATTAAGTGACATATCTCTAGTGGTCATTTTTTTGTCTTGCCAACAAGCTCCACCTAATAATTTAAAACTAACTTCAAGGAATTTTTATTTGTCTATTCATTCAAATAAGTTTTGAATTTAGTGTAGTAAGGTAAATTTATTATTTCTAGTGAGGTTATATATTTCAACTTTGATTTCTATTGACAATTCATTTTACTTCCTTTTTGTCAAGTCAGGTTATTATGCAGTTTACCAAGACTAAATAGAATATGAATTTTATTCTGAGTAAGTTTTTATAGGGCAATGTCTACTACAGAAGCACCTAGCCACATGTGGCTATAAAAGCAATGAAATGTAGCTATTCCATATTGAGATATACCATAAGTGTAACGTATACAGGAGAATTTAAAGACATAATATAGAAAAAATAAGAATGTAAAAATCTCATCAATAATTTCTATCTTGAAATAATTTTTGAAAATATTGGGTGAAATAAACACAAAGTCATAATTAATCTCAACTACATCTTTTCCTTTTTAATGTTGCTTTTTCAAAAATTTAAAATTATATATGTGACTTGCATTCCTGGCTCACAATATGTCTATGTTGGAAAGCAATGTATAAAGTTATTTTTTAAACTTCCATCTTTCTCTTATTAAATAGTATTAAACAAACAGTGAGTTTGCAAGCTTTTAAAAGGCAATAAAGGGCTGGGCGCAGTGGCTCACACCTGTAGTTTCAGCAATTTGAGAAACTGAGGCAGGAGGATTGGTTGAGCTGAGGAGTTTAATACCAGCCTAGGCAATAGAACAAGACCTCATCTCCACCAAAAAAAAAAAAAAAAATTTGCTTGGTGTGGTGGCATACCCATGTAATCCCAACTACTGGGGAGGCTGAGGTGGAAGGATCCCTTGAGCCCTGGAGGTTGAGGCTGCAGTCAACCATTATTGTGCCCTGCACTCCAGCCTGGGTCACAGAAAGACTCTGTTGAGGTAGCCAGCCTAGAAGTAGTCCATCAACAAATATCAATATAAATAACATACAATTAAATGAACAGAAAAACAATTCCTTTCATATATATCTCTTTTCCTTTATTGTACAATTGATTCATTTGCCATGTTTGTAGGGAACCATTTTCAAAATGTCTTATACATAATCAGTTATGCATAATCCAGAAATTAAAAGTTATAATTCAAATTTTATATGAATTTAATACAAATAAGGCTTAACCTAATTTTCATTCTACCTTATATGTGATTATATCTAGAATGCTATTAAAACATATTGGTCTGGTCATCTGGCTGGAAGTATGTTGTTGACTGGCAAAAGGGAGAATTTTCCACCAGAAAAAATGTTTCCATAAGATAGCACTAGTGTTGGAAAATGAAGGTGAAACAAAGCCTTCAAATAAGTATAGAGCCAGCTCCCACAGTTAGATTCTACTTTGTCCAAATACGATTTTTCCTCTTACTGCCCTTAGCCATCAAATGGTCTTTTGACAGCCCTTACTCTTCCTGCTCCTGTATGCTCTAGTCAAGAGAGTTGAAATGTCCTCTACTTCCAGGATGATATTAGCCTCCCCTGGTAATGGAACACTCTAATATTTTCCACTAACTAATGGAACACTCTAATTCAAGCATTCACATAGCATATTACAAACCTACTTAATTGAACTGTACATAAAGTGATTTGTGTTTCAATGTTACAGAATGAATGTTTGTGTCCCTGCAAAATTCATATGTTGAAATCCTAATTCCTAACGTGATGTTTCTTAGAGGTGGAGCACTTCA
Source organism: Hylobates moloch (assembly GCF_009828535.3). Lineage (NCBI taxonomy): Eukaryota > Metazoa > Chordata > Mammalia > Primates > Hylobatidae > Hylobates > Hylobates moloch. Next base: position 153,551,089 of record NW_026652279.1, read on the forward strand.
CAGGTAATTAGGATTAGAAGTAATTCTAGGGGTGGGGCTCCCATGTTGGGGATAATGCCCTTATAAAAAGATGAAAATATGTGAGATCTCTTTCTCTGCATGTACACACCAAGGAAAGGCCATGAGAGGACACACCAGGAAGAAGACCCTCACCAATAACTTGACCATGGTGGCACCCTAATCTCGGATTTCCAGCCTCCAGAACTATATGACATACATGGTTGTTGTTCAAGCCACCCAGTCTATTTTATTTCATTATAGCAAACTGAATTGACCCACATGTACATTCAGTCTCCTTATTCTACTACCACGCTACAAATTCATATTTGTACATTCCATTGACCAAAGCCCAAGACACAAATAGAAGTCTTTTAGAAGTGAATAATGAAAGCTGAACCTAACAGAGAAGAAATGCACCCTGACTGTCTACCTGTGCCTCTCGTATGTTGCAGACTCACCTTTTGAGCCTATACTTATTAGTCAGAATCTATTTCCTCTGCTTGTTGTTTTGTTTCCAATGGCCCTTGACTAGCTTGATGGCCAACAAGACAAATGCAGCAAGAAAGGCTCACTGAATAGCACAGATTTGCTATGTACCAGTGTAGGAAAAAGCATGTTACTAAGTTTAATTGAGAAACTCAGCCAGTGTTCCCATGTAATCATAGTGAGAAAAACACAAATGAAAGCTCTTCTTTAAAAAAAAAAAAATACATGTGTACTAAGAGCCAGACTCCCTTATCCAAGGACAGACCAGCCAGGTTGTAATGAAAACACCTTTAATCCTTCTCAGCTTAGGCTACAATCCTACAAAATATACAGTATATCTGCTTGGAAAAAAATAAACTTTTTATGGCCAGAGGCAAGATCTGATATAAGTTGCAAAGTGATTGGAAGACTTTTGGCTTGGTTTGGATATCTGGTCCTTTACCTGAATTGTTAATTAAATTAGATTTTTGGCAGAGGCCATGAGCCAAGAAATGACAATCAGATCCCAGATCTCAGAACTTCATAGGCAAAGATGACCAATTATTGCAAGGAGACACCAACTCAGACCCTAATTAGTTATGGAAGTTTGTGAGCAAGGTAAGGAATAGAGCATTTCCAAAGATGGAATGAAGGCATTATCATGGACATGGTCATGTTCAGTATATATGTTTTAAGTGTTTATTTCTGTAGAATCAGCATGAGAAACATTCACATGGTCGTTTTATTTTTCAACTAACTTTAAATCCAAAGACATAAAACAAATTTTGAAGAACTTAACCATTAGGTGAATTAAGAGTAAACCATTTGCAATTCATAGCTTTTTCAATAGAAGTCAATAGAACTTTTCCCATGATACTTGGATTTATCAGTGCTCATAGTTTTTGATAAAGCAGTGTACTTTACGTTATACTCAAAAGTTCCAATGATGATCAGAATTCTTTGCTCCTTTTTATTTGCCTCTTCTCAACTACATACCCTCTTACTGCCTCAAATAGAGTAATAACTGTACCAGGGTGCTTAAAATATATTTTATGATAGCAATCTTTGGCAATAGAAGTGATTCTCTATTCTACTGCAGATATAAACACCATAAGAAAAGATATATTTCAATTGATAAGTCAAAAGTCTTTGACTTTTCCTGATAGTGTTTATAAGAAATACAGCTCTAATTTATCAGTAATGCTAAATGTGTTATAAAGAAAAGTCAGAGAGTGAAAGTTTGATAGTAGGGTTAGAAAAAGTTGTGGAGCAATATATAAGGTTGGGGAGAAGAGATGTTATTAGAGAAAGGTCAGCAAGTGCAAAAGTGTTCTTAAAATACTCACTATAAAATATGTTACAATCATAGAAATATGAAACTGTGATTTACATGTGCCTACTAGCAGCATCTAGCTGGAAACCCCCTCTTTTTTTTTTTTTTTTTTTTTGAGACAGAGTCTAGCTCAGTTGCCCAGGCTAGAGTGCAGTGGCCTGATGTTGGCTCACTGCAACCTACACCTACCAGGTTCAAGTGATTCTCCTGCCTCAGCCTCTCAAGTAGCTGGGACTGCAGGCACCTGCCACCATCTAGCTAATTTTTTGTTGTTGTTGAGACAGTGTTTCGCTCTTGTCGCCCAGGCTGGAGTGCAATGGCATGATCTCAGCTCACTGCAACCTCTGCCTCTGGGTTCAAGTAATTCTCCTGCCTCAGCCTCCCAAGTAGCTGGAATTATAGGTGTGCGCAACCATGCCCAGCTATTTTTTTTTTTGATTTTTAGTAGAGATAGGGTTTCACCATGTTGGCCACACTGGTCTTGAACTCCTGACCTCAAGTGATCTGCCCACCTCAGCTTCTCAAAGTGCTGGAATTACAGGCCACTGTGCATGGCCGAAACCCCCTCTTAAGATAATAGGTCACATCACCATAGCATTAATGTCCACACACAACTCAGTATATTACTCCACTTTGCTTCAGTAACAACCTTAAATATCTATGATTTATAGGAAGCATATTCATTTTACTCACGTTTTATGTTAATGCTTCTGAGTCAGCAAGTGCTGCTCTACCTCCTGTGTCTTCTCATTTGGCAACCTTCAGTGGCAGTGAGAAAAGAATGACAGGAGGGGAGACATGGGTGCCACTTAACACTTCCATGCAAAATTACCACTCTGTCACTTTTCCTCACACTCTACTGACCCACATCAGCAACATGGCCAAGCCAGATAATGGGGTGGAAATGTATACTCCACCTTCAAGGAGGTACTTGAAGTGACACAGCTATGGGCAGAGACGTATACTTCTTTTTCAAGGAAGTTATCCAACAACTGTAAAACATAATGCAATTTGCCAAAGTGAGTTCAAGTGCAGGAAGAATAAGCCCCAGAGAGTTCGGTCTTGGCCTTAGCTCCTCTTGTTTTAAGTGGATGCCATAGCTCAATTGTACTTTGTAGATAAAGATTTCTAAGAAGACTGAATTTGTTCAAAATGGATGTAATCTCAATGGCTCTCCAACAATGCTAGGTCTTTCTGGTAAATTCTACTCATAGCCACTGGCAGAAATACCACTGTGCAGAAAAAGACACTGGAGAAATAAGTTTCAAGCCTGTACATAAACTGCCAGAATAACTCCAAACGTTTTAATTGTCATAATAGTCAAGTCATACATAATCCTATCTTAGTTATATAGGGCACAGCAGTATTAATTTACAATAATTATCTCTGTAAATGATGTTAAATATCAGATATATCTTAAAGAAGTTGTGAAAATCCAACAGATTGGTATTACTAATTCAAAAGAAGACAAAAAATAAATGTTGAACTCACTAATGTCATTGAAACGGCCTCCAGATAATTTACCATCCTAATGAGACAGAGAAGAAGAGTAATTTAGAGGAATGGAAATAAAAGAAAAAAAGTTTTTAAAAATTACATGATGTTATCAGAATTGCAAAAAATCAGTTGAATAATAATTGTGTACAGTTTTAAATGTAAAACATAGTAGAGAAAAGTTACAACAAAGAGAAAAGTCTAAATATAATTCTATTCATTTGCATTTTAAATTACAAATTGATGGTCTGCATTAGATGTTAAGCAATTAGGGAAGGATCTTCAAATTGTAGCATGCATGGAAGTCACTTGGGGACCTTGCTTAAAACACTTATTTTCCGGAATTCCCCAGGCTCTGGCCCAGAGATGCTAATTCAGCAAACCTATTGGCATCTAGTTATATAGGTTTTAATGAGCTCTTGGGAGAGACTGATAAAAGTGGTCAGAGGATCAAGCTTTGTGGAACAATGAACTATAAAAGCAAATAAGAGATCCTTTAAATATTCTTTAAACACCTAATGATACCCTAGGAAGAATTATTTTTATGTGACAATGATGAATTTATTGAAAATATCAGACTGAATAATGACCCGATTTGTACAAGTTTACTTTATTCTGTTGTTTTGAAATTTCTAAAAATAGTCTGCATTATAAAAGTTACTAATTATGCTGTAGTTAAAAGTGTATAGTGTACTGAAAAAATATAAATTGAGTTTGGTGCACTATTTATACAGTCCCACTTCTTAATAGTAGTTTTATATTGAAAGTTAAATGCATTTGAGTTATACAGAAGATGTGCATTAAAAAATAAGAAAATGCTCTGACATAAAAAAGAAATAGGTCAAATCATAAAAGAGTTGCAAGTAAAAATTGTCTTTGTCAATAATGTCACCATTACATGCATAACATTTTGCCACATGACCCTACTTATTAAAAACTTAGGTTAATATGGTTATATAATCCACAACATTTTGAATTAACAGGAATGAATTTGAAATTTCATCAAAATACTTGCCTCAACTTGTACACTGTCATGGCTGGTTGGTACACTAAAGTCTTGTTTGCATTTATGGTAGAAAATATTTATCATTTAAATATACCCATTTATCATTTAAATATACCCACTGTAAACTTTTATTTTTATTTCCTAGTTGATTGTTGAAGAGACAAACCTACAATTACAGTTGGAGCATTTAATATCTCTGTCTCACTAATCGATAGAATAACTAGAAAGAAACTCAAGGGTACAGAGAAAATATCACCATCAATCAACTGTCTCTAATCTACTTTATAGGCCATTCCAAAACAGTAGAACACATATTATTTTCAAGAACCCTCAGAATTATTCAAGGAGAGTTTAAATCTTTGACCATAAAAAAAATCTCAACAAACTTATAATTAAAATCATATAGAACATGTTCTCAAACCACAATGGCATCAAATTAGAAATCAATAGCAGAAAGAGTAAAGGGAAATCTCCAACTCTAAAACACACTTCTAATGAACCATGAGTTAAACAGCGAGTTTCAAGAGAAAAAAAATAGTAATTACATTGAACTTAATAAAGATACAACATATCAAAATTGTGCCAAACTGCTTGAGTTGAAAGAGAAATTTGTAATACTAAATGCTGTGTTAGCAGAGAGGGAAATTGAAATCTATAAGCTCCTACCTTAAAAACCTGGAAAAAGAAGAGCAGAATAAACCCGTAACAAGCAGAAGAAAAGAAAAAGTATAAAGCAGAAATTAATGAAATTTAAAACAAAAAATACATTTTAAAATAGTTCATGTAAAGATGAAAAAAATGATAAACCACTAGTAAGATTGACAAAAAAGATAAAACAGACACAAATTGTCAATATCAGGAATGAAATGGGACATTGTTACAGTGATTCTATCTATCACTGTAGTCATCAAAATATAATAAAGGAATACTAGGAACAATTTTACTCCCAAAAATTTGACGACATAGATGAAACAGGCCTATTTCTCAAAAGCACAAACCATTACATCTAACCCAATATGAGATAAGAAAATGTTATACAAATTAAAATGAATCTCATTTAAAAATCAACCCAGGATGGTGACAAAATTAAATGTGAAAGGTAAAACCATAAGGACGAGACAGTTAAAAAAAAAAAAAAAAAAAAAAACCTGGCAAAACCATATAGGAAAAGCCAGTAAAGACTCTGGCACCTATACAATGAGTTGTTAGTCTTTATACCAAAACCACGATCCATAAAATGAAATTAATAAATGGTATTTCATCAAAATTGAAACTGCTCTGTGAAGGACTCTGTTAAGAGGATGAAAAAGCAAACTATAGACTGGATGAAAATATTTGCAAACCACATGATATAGACTAAATTCGTTGTGCCTCCTCCAGATTTGCATGTTGAAGTCCTAACCCACAGTACCTCAGAGTGTGGCTGATTTTTTAAGATAGGGCCTTTAAAGAGGTAATTAAGGGAAAATGAAGTCATATGAATGGGCGTCAATCCAATATGACTGGTGTCCTTATAAGAAGAAATTAGTAAACACACACTTACACACACGTGGAAGACCATGTGAAGACAAATGGAGAAGACAGCTATCCACAAACCAGGGAGAAAGGCCCTCAAAGGAAACCAAACCTGCCAATGCCTTGATTTTAGATTTCTAGCCTCCAAACCTGTGAGAATTTTTTTTTTTATTTACTCCACCCAGGCTACGATACTTTGTTATGGCTGCCCAAGCAAATTAATACACCATACATCCAATATGACTGGTGTCTTTATAAGAAGAAATTAGTAAACACACACTTGCACACACATGGAAGACCATGTGAAGAAAAAGGGAGAAGACAGCTATCCACAGACCAAGGGGTAATGGACTAGTATCAAGAATATATAAGAACTCAAAACAAAAATCCAGTGAGATAATGGGCAAAAGACTGAAGGGACATTTCACTGAAGAAGATATATAGATGGAAAATAAGGACATAAAAAATGTTCAATATGGCCAGGCGTGGTGGCTCACGCCTGTAATCCCAGCACTTTGAGAGGCCGAGGCGGGTGGATCACAAGGTCAGGAGATCGAGACCATCCTAACTAACACAGTGAAACCCCATCTCTACTAAAAATACAAAAAATTAGCCGGGCGTGGTGGCGGGCACCTGTAGTCCCAGCTACTCGGGAGGCTGAGGCAGGAGAATGGCGTGAACCCGGGAGGCGGAGCTTGCAGTGAGCCAAGATCATGCCACTGCACTCCAGCCTGGGTGACAGAGCAAGACTCCATCTCAAAAAAAAAAAAAAAAAGTTCAATATTTTTAACTCTTAGGAAAATCCAAGTTAAAACAACGAGATGACACTACATACGTATCAGAATGTCTAAAATAAGAAAAAGTGACAACACAAAATGTTGACAAAGATACAGAGAAAATGGATCACTCATATGTTGCTGTTGGGACTTACAAAATGTTACACCCATTCTGGTAAGGAGTGTAGCAGTTTCCTACAGAAATAGCTGTAACAGCCTTTGTTCCCATAGCTCACCAAGCAATTCCAGAATTGCAATGCTTGTTCTTCCAAATAGTGATCCTCTTTAACGAATGACCTCTGTCTTCCCAGTTGTATTTTTTATCTGCACATTTCTTGTTGATGAACTGAACTTATTCCTGTTGTTTGTCACATAATACCTAGAAAGGTGATTTAAATACTACTCTGGCTCTAGAGGGGAAGAAAATAGCTTACCAGTTACATTTGATAGGATTTCACGGAAGTCAGTGAATATAGGAACTTCCTGTATCATTATGTTAAATATGATCTTTCCCTCCCATCTGCTGCTCAAAACTATGGTATTCAATCACTTAATGTATATTCCTACATTAGATAAGAATACAGATTTTATGGCATAAATCAGAGCAGTGGGAACTGTTGATAGATCATCAGAAGCTATTTTTCATGTGACTATGAACAAAGAATTATTCCCAGGTAACTGTGGATCTTTGGCTGAAAAGCTCCCACATAATTTTGGATTGTTTACTTTTTCTTCTTTTCTGTTTTGTTTCATTAGTTGTATAAAGAACATTGCCACAGACAACCAGGGGAAAACAACACAGAAACATACAAAATTTCACAATTGACAAAGCTTTTCTACCTTCATTATCCATTTAAATTGTATACCAACCATCTTAGATATCATCATTCCCTCTTTATAGATGAAAAAGAAGTGAGCCTTGGGGATATTGTGGCATATATGAAGATATTTCAATTGTGATAGTAAGAGGCAGCTTGTAAGAGCCATATTCAAATGTGAACATTTTTTTTCCACATCCCATACAACAACTATTTTCCTAAAAAGCACTTGGCCAAACAACACAATAAAAAGAATTGCTTAGGCCAGGCGCGGTGGCTCATGCCTGTAATCCCAATACTTTGGGAGGCCGAGGCGAGTGGATCACAAGTTCAGGAGTTCAAGACCAGCCTGGCCAAGGCGATGAAACCCCGTCTCTACTAAAAATACAAAAATTAGCCAGGCGTGGTGGTGGGTGCCTGGAATCCCAGCTACTCGGAAGGCTGAAGCAGAGAATTGCTTGAACCCGGTAGGCAGAAGTCACAGTGAGACAAGTTCACGCCACTGCACTCCAGCCTGGATGACAGAGCAAGACTTCCTCTCAAAAGAAAAAAAGAATTGGTTAAGCAACATAGTAACTTCATTTATTCCATGGTTGAGTACTCAGATTTTGTACGTATACATGTTGCAATGAAAAATGTAATTAAGCATTATTTTCTTTTTTTTTTTTTTTTTTTTTTTTTTTTTTTGAGACGGAGTCTCGCTCTGTCGCCCAGGCTGGAGTGCAGTGGCGCGATCTCGGCTCACTGCAAGCTCCGCCTCCCGGGTTCCCGCCATTCTCCTGCCTCGGCCTCTCCGAGTAGCTGGGACTACAGGCGCCCGCCACCACGCCCGGCTAATTTTTTGTATTTTTAGTAGAGGCGGGGTTTCACCGTGGTCTCGATCTCCTGACCTCGTGATCCGCCCGCCTCGGCCTCCCAAAGTGCTGGGATTACAAGCGTGAGCCACCGCGCCCGGCCAGCATTATTTTCAAAACAGTTGAATAGAGTGATCAGGGCAGGTTTCTGAAAAAAGACTTGACTCGTCTTTTCTATGAGAGTGTGTGCATGTTTCTTGTTCAGATGAGACCCTAGAAGTACTACTTATAGACTGTAAGATTGAAAAACTCTACATTTTGAACATTTTTTAATAACTAATTCCACAAGGCTATTTATGAATCAGAATTTCCTCCTATATCTCCCTTTTCCAGCATGAGCTCTAAATTCAAGAAATAGTGAACTGGAAGAAGGCTTAGGAAGGGAAATAATTCTAAATGATTAAGTAAACAAGATAATTTGATCAGCATAACTCTAGTCTCCTGACAGCAAATAACACAGAGAATTAACAATTAACAGGAACATATGATGACTTCATTCATTATCAGTGATAATGCTATCTGGACTGCATGAGGGGCTGGACTTGGAGGTTTATACTTACTTTGGAATTTTATCTTATAAATTTTCTGAACTCTGGAGAATTTATTTAACTCTTGCTGTACTATACCAAGGATTAGCCACTGTATACAGTAGAAAAAATATAGATATCCTGACACAGAGAAGATTCTAGAGTTTACATGGAAGCAGGAAAGAAATGACAATTATGGAAAATTTATCCCACAGTGATGGACAAGGATTCACACAACAAACATATTTTCTGTCTATGTCTCCATTTCTCAGCTACAATCTAAACTTGTGTGTGTGTGTGTGTGTGTGTGTGCAGAATGCTTAGAGAATTAATCTAGTTTTTGAAGATTCTGATCCAACAGACTACATGCAAAACATGGTGATTTTAACATGTAGTTTACTTATTATTTCTTAAATGCAGCACATATTTTTGCCTAAGTTTTTCTTTTTCCTTATTGTGAGTGATGAAGAAATATCCATGATATAAGACTCAGGATTGGAGACTTTGTCTCTCACCACTGAATTCAGTGAACGTGGCAAAAGTCAATCATTCCATCTCTATTATAAAACCCCAAATGTAAGATTTTATTCTTCATACAATCTGGTGCTAATAATAACAGTAACAAAAATCATGAATATTCTTTCATGTTTATAAGAAGATCCCTCCATTTTCTGCTACTTCCTGCCTCTTCATTTATATGCCAGCAATATAGAGTTACCCATATTTCTCTGAATACCTCATGCTTACAATTGATTTCTTAATTTTGCTGTCTGAATATCCTTCCTCCGCTTGTTTGCCTTGCTACTTTCCTCTCATCCTTCAAGATTCAGCTCCAGGTTGACCACATCTAGAAAGTCTTCCCTCCAAGGCTCCTCAGATACTGTTTTTATCCCTCCCTTCATCTCTTTTCATTCTTCATTGTAATGGCCATTTGTTCTTCTGTCTCCCTATTAGACTGCCAGCTCCCTGGGTAAGGAATTCAGATCTTAGCATAGCTCTATCCTGGTGCTTTATAGTATCTGGCACAATGTATGTCTGAAAACCATTTTTGATAAATTAATGTATGGCTACTATTATCTTTTATTTTAAAAGGTAGAGCTTATAAAGTAGGAGCATGATATTTTATTGATCTTTCAGGACAATCTTTAGAAGTGGAAAGAGCAGCAAAAAAATACTCCAAGATGAACGTCTCAGACTAGTTTGTGTTGGAACCTGGACTTGAAACAAATTCTATGCTCAAACAAACAACAGCAACCAATAAGCTTTCTTTAGTACCACTTAATATATAGGGACCGTGGACATGACATTTAAATATACTATTTTATTTATTCCTCATGACAGCCCTACAGAGGGCAGCATAGATAACATTATCCCTATTTTCCAAGTGAGGATATTGAAGTTTCAAGAGTTTATGTGACTTTCCCAAAGTGGCAGGCACAATAAACAGGCTGAGAGTCAAGCCCTGTTCGAATTCACTCCAAATCTGTGCTGTGAAGGGCAAGACCGTAAAACTTCTCAAACCGTATTCTTTACGGTATGGCTAGGATTACTTTTCCAAAATATTATTACATTCATTCTTTCTGTTGCTCAAACTCTGCAAATACACATTTGGTAACATAGCAGTGCACATTCAAAGAGATGGTATCAGTGTGTTATCTACCATTGACAAGAATCCAGGCCTCCAGCAGGAGGGAAAAAGGAGGTCCTGGTTATGTGAATTGCCAGCTACAGCCCTTGCCTCAGAGTTCGGTTCTAGCAAGTCTACACCTCTGCTGCCAGACATATACCATGAATATAATATTTACTTTAACTTTTTGGAGTGTTATATTTTCTAAACTTAATTTGACATTTAATTATATTCAGATATTTAAAGAAACAATTTTATTCTCAGTTTATCAAAAACAAACTCTCAGATCCAGAATTAATTTGGGGAGTTTTCACTGTGGAGAGAAGCTGTTGTTACATTTGAATCCTCTACACTTTCTCCTTCTTCTCCTACCACACACCAAATGTGTATTTTCTTCAGAAGTCATCAACTTCATTAAACATAAAGTAATTTGGCTGTTAGAAATTCACAATGTATGAAAAAGTCAAGATCAAAACCTTTGAGAAATAATTTAATGCTGAAAATTACCCTTTTCTCTTTTTCCTTCAATTTATACAAACATTAAAAGTTGGTTACAGGTAATCTGGAGATACCACAGTGAATATTATTTCATTTATTGAAATAATGTTGTCTTCCAACACACAGAATGGGAAAAAATATTTGCCAACTATCCATCTGACAAACGCTTAATAAGCAGAAAATATAAGGAACTCAACTCAATAGGAAAAAATCTAATAATCTGATTAAAAATGGGCAAAAGGTCTAAGAAAGAAGACATACCAATGGCAGAGAAATGCAAATTAAAACTACAATGAGATATTATCTCACCCCAGTTAAAATGGCTTTTATTGAAAGGGCAAACAATAACAAATGCTGATAAGGATGCGGAGAAAAGGGAACACTTGTACATTGCTAGTAGGAATGTAAATTAGTACAGCTACTACAGAAAACAGTATGGAAGTTTCTCATAAAACTAAAAATAGAACTATCATATGATCCAGCAATCCCACTGCTAGGTATATACCCAAAAGAAAGGAAATCGGCATATCAAAGATAGATCTGTACTACCATGTTTAGTGCAGCACTATTCACAATAGCCATGATTTGGAAGCAACAGAAGTGTTCATCGGCAAACTAATGGATAAAGAAAATATAGTACATATACACAATGAAGTACAATACCATTCAGCCACAAAAAGAATGAGATCCTGTCATTTGCAACATTACGGATGGAACTGGAGGATATTATGTGAAGTGAAATAGGCAAGGTGTAGAAAAACAAACTTCACGTTTTCACCCATTCATGAGAGCAAAAAAATTAAACAATTGAACTTATGGAGATAGAGAATAGAATGATGGTTATCAGGGGCTGGGAAGGGTAGTGTGGCAAAGGGGTGGAGTCGGGATTATGAATAGGTACAAAAATATAGTTAGAATGAATAAAATCTCCTATTTGCTATCACAACAGGGTGACTACAGTCAACGGGGTTAAAGACCAGCCTGGCTAACATGGTGAAACCCCGTCTCTACTAAAATACAAAACTTAGCCGGGCATGATTGTGGGTGCCTGTAATCCCAGATACTCGGGAGGCTGAGGCGGGAGAATTGCTTGAGCCTTGAGCAGTTGCCTCTGCCTTGAGGCAGAGGTTGCAGTGAGCCCAGATTTCACCACTGCACTCCAGCCTGGGCAACAGAGCGAGACTCTGTCGCCCCGCAACAAAAAAAATTTTGTAAAAAAATGAAAGAATAAGTAAAAGAATGTTTGTAACACAAATGAAGGATAAATGCTTGAGGTGATAGATATCCCCATTTAACCTGATGTGATTATTATGCATTATAAGACTATAAAAATATCACATGTACCCCATAAATATATGTACCTACTAGGTACTCATAAAAATTAAAAATTAAAAAAGATAATAAAAGACTAACAAAGAATGTTGTCTCTAATGACTATAAAATGTATTTGAAATACATAGATGATTCCTATAACCCCCCACATAATGATTTTGTACCAAGAGTGTAAAGTATAAGCTTATCTGATTCCCAGGTTATTTCTCAATATCCTAAATTTAGCTTTTACAAATGACACATAAGAAAATGAGGAGTTTTGTTCTAATAGGAAAAAAAATACTATTTAACCATGTAATAAGACCCCTGACTTTTAAGCTAAAAGAAATCAAAAATTTTTTAAAGCAATATTGCCCATTATGGGCCTTTTATATATTTTTCTCACTGTGATTTCATCACTAGGCATTGAATAATTGCTTGTAACGTTCTATTCCTTCAGCATTTATTTATTTATTTATTTTATTTTTTTTTTTTTTTGTGAGACAGAGTCTCGCTCTGTCACCCAGGCTGGAGTGCAGTGGCGCAATCTTGGCTCACTGCAAGCTCCGCCTCCCGGGTTCACGCCATTCTCCTGCCTCAGCCTCTCCGAGTAGCTGGGACTACAGGCGCCCGCCACCACGCCCGGCTAATTTTTTTTTTTTTTGTATTTTTAGTAGAGACGGGGTTTCACCGTGGTCTCGATCTCCTGACCTTGTGATCCGCCCGCCTCGGCCTCCCAAAGTGCTGGGATTACAAGCGTGAGCCACCGCGCCCGGCCTCCTTCAGCATTTATTTCATCCTGCTGCCTCACTTCCAATTAAAGGATCTAAACATAAATTGTTATATATCATAGCTTTTCAAAACTATCAGAAACCTATTTTAAACATTTTACTGACCTAAAAATAGATTTATTTTCCAGAGGTTCTAACAATTCCAAAATCCTAACAATTTAATATAGAGAGTAAGATATTATAATCCCAAATTTGCCCAAGTCACTCATTTTTTTCATTGTTATAAAGAAGCAGTTTTGGGGTAGCAATTAAAGCCCAATTTGCCATAAATCGATGTCACATATTATCTTCAAGCTTCAGAAAAATTAAAGCCTTAATAAGTTACACACCTTCTGTTCAAACACTTACAATATAGTTTGCTATAGATACTAGCACTAGTACATGGATTTATAAATAAAGCTATAGATTCGTGATCAATGCAGAAATAATGGGAAAATGAATACCTTCCCTTTCCCTCTCCTTGTTGTTAAGTTTCTCTTCTTCACAGACCACAGGAAGGCACTGAAACTGCTGTTACCCATACCAAAGAGTGCTTGTTATTCTGTTCTTGAAGCTGCCCCAGCAACCAGTGACCTGTTTGAGAACCTGTGTTGACAAGCTCCACAGGTGTCCTGGCTTAATGTTGCTCTGGAGTGCTTTTAATAGATAAGCATACTCTATCTACTCTGGCAAAGAAAAATAGGGCAGGCCATCAAACAACCATTTCTCTAACCTGAGCTGAATACTTAACGTAAGTCAAGGGTAAAGAAAACATTCTGCTTTTACAGTGTCCTGAGATGCCATTGAAGGGCTGACCTTTAGTTTATATATTTATGTATCATCCATATAGGCAGAAACCAGTTCATTCAATAAAACTAGACTGAGATAATAAAGGTTTAAAAAGGTTTTGAAAACATAAGCAGAGGCATTTGGAAATATTATAAAAGTAATTCAATAATAGATCCTATTTTAAGAGTTAAACCTTCCAAATATTTGATTTTTCATGGGCCCATGTTTGATTATTCATAGATACAATTTTTGGTTAATTTTGGTTAGTTATACTAAAATAATTCCATAAATTAATGATTTTATAATCTCAGGATTTTGTTTCTGTGTAATTGTCAGAAATAAAAATATAAGAGTGTAATAAGGAAAAGATTGATGTTACATAATGTACATAAATGTAAATATATTCTGAAATTAAATCCACTGCTGCTTTTCTTATAAAGATTTACTTATGACAAATGTGGTCATGGTCATAGAAAAAAAAGATTACATGGGGAAAATTTTGAAATTTGAAAGATAAACTTCGTTGTTCTACTTAGAGGATGGCAAACTTGTGCAAAGGATGTGTACTTTCCTTTACTAAAAGTTGTTTTTGCAATAAAATCAAGAATCACCTACCCAGGGTACCACTCAAACTTGTTAATTCAAAATGTAGGAAAAAATGTGGGCCCGAGTTTGCATACCTATCCAAAGAATGGGCCTGATTTGTGGCAATTTCCTTTCTGGATATCTGAAGTGTTTTCTCTCTGTGTATATCTATAGTGCACTCTATCTCCAGAGAACTGTGGAGATGGAGGACTCTGATAAAGGCATAGCAAGAATCCAGCAAAGGTCACTGGATATGTATCAGAACAATTCCATCCATTTTACAGAGAACTGGATACACAGGGAACTGAATGAAATGTCAAAAATCCTTCCTGGTGCACAGGGAAGATGACCACAATCTAGCCTTACAATATCTATATGATGTCCCAGAAAACTGTACACCCGGCAGCTGCTAGACCGCAAGATAAGGGTTCCAAATGCTACCCAATAAACAAGCAGAATTTGGACTCCAGAATATAATATAAGACAATGAGGGAAAGGGTAATGTCTATTTCTAGGATTAAGGGATGAGTGTATCCTAATGAAACAGGTAAAATAAAACAAAAACCCTCCAATTTCTAAAAACTGGTATCCAAAATCCATTTATTGTCTAGGAAAAGCATGATCATTAATGTAGGCTAAATGAAACAAGGAAGAGAATTGCCAGTTTCAAAACACCAATGCCAATGACCTGAAATCTCACCAGGGTCCCTCGCTGTTGGACCATCGCTGTCCACTGCAACCTCTGTCAAAGTGCTCAGAAAAGAAGTTTTTTGCAAACCACTTCGAACTGCTAGGCTTAGAAAGGAACTAACTTCTGTGTAAGTGACAGACTAGAGTCTTTAGGAACAAAAGTGGTGTGTATAATTTGGAATTAGAATCATCTGGGGAAAATACTTTCCAGTGTGATGGATTAAGCAAATGTCTTATTCACACATGCCATTAAGTCACTGTGTTATTGAAGATACCAGAGGGGGGTTCATAAGAGTCACCTCTTCCAGGTTTAATGAGGCAAGGAAGAAATCTGTATGTCCTATTTAGGGGTCATTTCCATCATAAAACTGTCATTAAGTTCCAGTTCAAAGTTAAATTTGGGAAATGGCTATTTAGATAACACAGATGGGCACCTAGCTGAATCTTTGATTAGAAACCCTTAAACTGGCACCCTATTATCTTTTCTTTTCATTTTATTCATATCAAGGGAACTTTTGCCTATATATCTCAGTATAAAATAGACTTCACCTCAACCTTTCTTCCAGTTCAAAATAATAATGCATTCTTCCAGGAAATTTTCAAAAGTCTTGTTCCCAATAACTTGGGGTTATTTCAAGATATAAGCTAATTTCAAACCACCTGTCCTAAAAGGAAAAAAAATATGATTATAAAGTGCATGTAGTTTGTGTACGGTTTTAAAGGAAAAATACTTTGCCTTCATCGGATAAGGTGCAACCAGCCTTCATAGTATTTTCTGTCCCATTTACTTATATAGACACTATCAAGAGAAAATCAAGCTTTTGCTAGGACAGTAAGGAATTTCTAACCTTTCTTTTCAGTTATGAGCCCCTTGGTAATCCAATAAAATATACAGAACCTAATGACAGAAAAAGGGACTTAGCCACTTAACCAAAAAATAAAGCATACATTTCCAGAGAACTTTATGAAATCCAAGGGCCCCATTTAAGAATTCTCAAACATGAGAGGAAAACATTCCATCAGTCTTTCTTTTAGATTGGAAACCCTTAAACAGACTGCCACCTATTATTTTTTTTAAAAGTTTTATTCTTTCCAAGACAAGTTTTGATTTTGAAAGAAAGGGTAAAAAGCTTAATGGGATATAGGCAGGTCCTTATTATAACAACATTATGGATATGTTTTGATAGAAAAAAAGGAATAGAACTCCAGAGTGTGATTGGGTAATTGTGCAAAGAAAAGTCAGGTTGTTTAGGAATGTCTAAACTCAAGAATGTCTTTTGTATTTTTATACACACAAAAAAAGATAAAATCATAAACTAAATTTTAGATTAATTGCCATTTTGAAGTTGTCCTTTAGCAAAAACTGTGAAAGTTACCACTCAATGATTCATATTTCACCATTGTGAATTTTAACTTTGAGTTTATACAAATGGACCAAGCCAAAAAATTATGTACTTAGATGATACATAAAATACTAGAAATGATGTGGATTTTGAAATAGACAGAACTCGGTTTAAATCCCACTAATTAATATTTGTTAACAATATAACCTTGACGATATCTGAGGCTTAATTTCCTCTTCTTTGAAAAATGAGATAATACCTACCTTGAGAGATGACAGGAGAATTAGATATAGCTATATGAGACATCCAATCCTGGTACTCAGAACTGAAATTATATTTTCATAATTCAAACAATTATGGTGAGATTCATTAAGTGTCATTATTTGCAGGAATGAAGTATACCTACACTTATTCACTGGACCAAATAGAGATTTCTTAACCCTCCCAATAACACTTTCTTCTTCGTATTCATTCAAAAAAAATGCAGTTCTTGATTTTCTTTCCCTAATAGAAAAATCAATAAGTTAATCATAGCCCAGAGTCAGAGCTGGTAAGGAGTCGAATGCACTTCATTAATATTTGCCACTGAAAATCATGATTTGTACTTAGAGTTCCCCATTATTACAGCCATATTGGTATAATGGCCATGTTCGACTTTAACCAAATCAAGCTTGTTTAGTTTTATAAATTCACTGAAATACCACCACGCCCCTTCTCATCCACCTCATCCCTCCCCTTAATAAGTTCTATGGGAGAGGGGCTTTGGAGAAAACTTGTACTTAATTTCACAATATATCCTTATAGTAAAAAGTCTCCATATTTATTTTTCCCCAACTTCAACTCAGTCAGGATGTTGTGAACACAGAAGATAATAGATAATGCACCTTTGCTTGCCTTGTGAAATTTTCATTTTAGGTTAGTTTCTTGAAGAAACTACTTGAGGAAGTTACTGCCTATTTGTTTCTAGGACTAAAAAATATTAGGTTTTGAGGACAGAATACTGTATGTCTTCTATGAAATAGAATTCTATCATATGCTGAAAACCTATTATAGTATGATAGAAAAACAATAGAGCACTTTGGAAAAATCTACCCCTTTCTGTTACTCTTTAACTGGTAAGACTAGCTTAATTGAACTGTTTTTTGTGTTTCAGAAATAGAGTCGGAGGCTAAGAAAATATAAGTTTAAAACTCCAAATATGATCATTTTTTGCTTTTTTAATGTTTTTGTTGTATAGGTTTGCATTTTAATGTTTTTGTTGTATAATTTTAAATTTCATCTTATGGAAAAACATAAGTTAAATTATCCTTACTGCTTTCATAAAAGTTGAGTTTAAAATCTAAAATTATTCTAGGTCAAAAAATAAATTAAGGCTACTACTTCAGAATAAGATATTTTTCTCAAAAATAAGTTAGGTTTTTATTTTTAAGCAAGCTATATGAGAATTTATAATTTTTAGAAAAATAAATAAGTAAAAAAACTCAGAAAAGATATCAGGCACATAAATTTGTTAACAAAAACAAAACACTTTATCATGTTAGAACATTATACTTTCCATACATATTAGAATGCATATTTTTAATATTTTTAGGAAGCTTCATACTGTGTTCCATTGCCTATTTTATAAGCCTAAGTGTCTATCAACAGATAAATGAATGAAGAAAATGTGGTATCTGTAGACAATGGAGTATTATTCAGCCTTACAAAAGAAAGACATTTTGTCATTTGTAACAACATAGATGAATCTAGAGGACATATGTTAAATGAGATAAGCCAGACACAGAAGAATAAATACTGTATTATTTCACTTATGTGAGGTACCTAAAATTGTCAAACTCATAGAAGCAGAAAATAGAACAGTATTTGCAGGGGCTAAGGGGAGGGGAAAATGGGGAATTGTTCAATGAGCATAATGTTTCAGTTATGCAAGACGAGCAAGTTATAGAGAACTGCTGTACAAGATGGTGACTATAATTAACAATGCTGTACAGTTAATTTAAAGATTTCTTAAAAGGGTAGATCTTGTTAAGTGTCCTACACACACAGACACACACACACGCACACATACACACACACACACACACACACACTAGAAAGAAAAAACAAGAGAGTAGCTAAGATCTATAAGCACAGGGCTGTGTCACCAGTCAGACCATGCCTCAACAAATAAAATAGTAAAAAGCTTTATATGTAAGACTATGGAGTAGATGTTAAGTCCTACTTTGGATAGAGTTTCATAAAGGTCTTCCACTTAATAAATTTAACCATGTTATCTACCGTTTTCTCATCTTCCTAAATTTGATATTTAGATACTGAATTTTAGAAGATATATCTTCTTTGGCTCTGAGTCCTTTTTATTTTTCATATCCCAAGTATTTATGGCAGACACATTAGTGCCTATTTCCTGGAATTGTGATTGTCCCATAAATTTGCTACTATGCTGTCTAATGACATAAACTGTCTAAATATGAGTATTTGTTTAAGAGTACCCTCTGTTATATATCTGTTCTCCTAATCCTTTTCTACATTTAAATGATAGGAGGCTGAGAAACACACAATTCACTTTCAAAATTGAGTGGGCTAAACAACATTTATGACTTGAAAAACACACTTTCTTCTTTAAAACAAAGAAGGCATATTAGTTGCAACTGCAACTCTAGAATCGATTTATGAGTATGTAAGGAACTACTCTAAGAATTGACTAGAATATACCTAGGCAAACATGATCTTTAAAAATTATCCCTCAGTGAGATTGGATCTATTTTAACATTTTTTAACTGTTAATAATCCAAAATGCAACTACATAAACAATGAAAATACAAAAAAATGAAAATAAAAATCACACATTGTTCAAATTCTCATGTTAAATGTTAACAAAAAGTTGGGCATTGCTTTGAACTAGTTAGGAATGATCAAAATAGAGCCCTTCACTGGAGTTATTAAACAGAGAATTTGAGAAAAATTTAGATCGAAACTGGATGAAATTGTTATTGACCTTTAATCACTTACTCCTAATATAACCTGAAAGTAGAACATGACTTGATATTGAATTTCTTTTTCAAATACTGGTATATTAATGATGCCCTCTGACTTTTAGCGTAGCACATTGCATGCTAGGTCACAAGGGTTTCCTGAAGTGACTGAACCGTATCAGGCTTCATCTTCCAGCACTGATGCACCATCCTGAACATTGCTGTAGGTGAGGTCTTCTGTTCTCTGCCAAAAGTCACATTATTTTTGACACAAGCTTGAGCTGCTTCACCAAAGAGCGAAAGAGTAGAGTCAGAGCTCCAGAAAAGAGATGATTTGTAAAGTCCTGGAAAAGGTGATGCTTTTAACTGAATTATCTCTCCCACTTCAGGCTTGGTATCCCACATGTTTAGTTTAGGCACTCTTCCCGTCATGATCTCCTGAAACTATTAACTCAAAACACCCTTGATCTACATTATTAGATCTTGTTTACCATACCTGGAATCAACATATTGAAAAAATAATGTTTATATTTGCTCTTAAATCTAATTGTTTCTTTTAGAACCAAGAATTCTGTACTATTTTGTTTTTTGTGTCTATTGTTTGTTTGTTTGTCTTGAGACAGGATCTAACTCTATCACCCAGGCTAGAGTGCAATGGTGAAAACATAGTTCATTGAAACCTTGAAATCCTGAGTTAAGTGATTCTGCCACCTCAGCTTCCCAAATAGCTGAGACTACAGGCCCATGCCACCACACCCAGCCTGAACTATTTCTTAATAAAGGAATAAAACTTTTTTTCAAAGTTTAACTGTTTGTTCCACTTAAATGCACTCACTTTCTTGATAGGTGATCACATCTTGTTCCTGATCATAT
Organism: Hylobates moloch; assembly: GCF_009828535.3. Taxonomy (NCBI): domain Eukaryota; kingdom Metazoa; phylum Chordata; class Mammalia; order Primates; family Hylobatidae; genus Hylobates; species Hylobates moloch. The sequence goes on from NW_026652279.1 coordinate 153,571,335, forward strand.
GTTACTTGCCTTTGATCCCTGGTTAAAGTCAGGTGTTTCAATGATAAGAGCAAAAGTTGGATTCTGAAACAAAGTTAAGCAATAAACTACAATAAGTGGTCCATAAGATTTATGAAACCCCGTCTCTACTAAAAATACAAAAAATTAGCCGGGCGTGGTGGCGGGCGCCTGTAGTCCCAGCTACTCAGAGAGGCTGAGGCAGGAGAATGGCGTGAACCCGGGAGGCGGAGCCTGCAGTAAGCCGAGATTGCGCCATTGCACTCCAGCCTGGGCGACAGAGCCAGACTCCGTCTCAAAAAAAAAAAAAAAAAAAAAAAAAAGATTTATAAAACCCAGTCAGTATGGCCAAGGAAAATTGAGGTTACTTCTGTAAAGATAATAAGTACTCTGTTCTGAATGTACTAACAAATCAAAGCTCCAAATATTCTTGTTTATGGAGAAAAGAGGGATAAAAGAAAACTTACTGTGAGAGTTATAATTCCAAAAAATAAAGGTGTCACCTGAAATGCTATTGATAGTAGGAACATAAAATTTAAATATACTTCCTAATAATGTTGCCTCTTAATTTTAGTAGAAATGCATTCAGACTCTTTTTATCATAGTAGTAAACAAAAGGCTTGGGATATCTGTGTTTAAACCACCGTAGCTTAACACAATTTGTAATGGCCATCATTAGAAGTTTATGCAGAGCCCTGTTTCATGTCAACCACGCTAAGATAATGTAGCTCGGGGTGCTATATCCATGGTCTTTGAAATGTGTGCATAAACAGGCACTTTTTCCATGTATCTGTTTTGTCATTTATTTTGCTGTGTAAACACTATTATGAAATTTAGTCTAATCTTTTTGGGTTAATTCAAACATTTTCACTATGTTCAGATAAATGTAACCAAAGCCAGATGTTGGTCTCTGTACTAAGGGGGCTCACTTAATGTAAACATGATTCTACTTCCTCCATTTCTTTTTGTCAGTCCAGATGTTGAAGTTGTTCAAAATGCTTTTCCTTTGCCTCATCACAGACCTCCCAGAAATCAAGCCTCCTTTCCAACTGATTTCTGCACGGGTGTCCACCTTTAAGTTCCTATTATGCCTCACAACCTTGATAATAATATTACTAGTGGCCCCATTCAATCTTGACAGAAACTCCGAGAAATTCATCTCTTCATTATCGGCTGTCTTCTTTATGCATTCTCAATTCAGCAGACACTTTTTCAAGCTTCATTTGCTGTGCAGAGTTGTGCCACTTACCCTCTCACTTCTGAAAAGAAACATACCCTTAATGGATTCTGCTGACTCTCCATTCATTTTCTAGACTTCATCGGAGATGGCCTTCTTTAGACTACAGCCTCTTTCGGACCACCTTCACCATCCTTTATTCTGTCATTACTCGATCATATTGGTCTTTCAATCTGCATTTCCACTTGCTCTAACAGTCAGTTTACTATCTCCTACTTTTTGTCTCAGTCAATATTCACACCTCACATAAAAATGTGTATGCTATTGTTCATGCTTTATAACAAAAACTCTCCGTGTTTTTGTTTGTTTGCTGACTCTTGATTTTCTTATTGGTGTAACTTAACTCTTTGGACTATGGTGTTTTAAGAATGTAGAACTACAATGTTTCTAAGAAAGCACCATAGAATGACAAAAAAATTTCACCTTTTACAGCTACTTGTCTCATACATAGCTTGTCTCTCAATGCATTATTTGCCATAGGCATTTATAAACGAACTGATTTCTTTACCATTATGAAGTTAAAGACGGTTTTTTTTCTCTTCTACATGCCTCTAGGAAAGATTGATGAGCATGTCTTTTTTGATGAAATGTTTCAGCCCTAGGATGACCTTGATGTGCTTATATCTTGCTTTGTTGCTAATCTCTTTTATATTTCTATAGTTTTCTTATTAGTTAAGTAGTCTTGAATGTATAGCGATAAAGAAATTGAATGTTAATTTTTTTGTGGATTCCCCATGATTCAGCCAATAAATTATTTCCAAGTTTAGTTCAGAAGAATAGATTTAAGCAAAACATAGAGAAATTTAGTGCACTTAAAATTTCAGAGCCCATTCAGCATGAAAAACAGAGAAAGCCTCAACATTTCTTGTATTAAAATACTTTCCACTTCTAGGAAAAGGGCGGTAGGAATTTAAATGTTAACACATAAAATACAGCACTGATTGTTATTATTTAAAAATGCAATCACTATCTTAATGTTTTCCTGGAATAGACTTAAAAAACTGGGTAACATAATTGTACTGTTCTACTTTTCGAATGCCAACTTTGACATTTCTGTATGAATCTAAATTTTGAACCATTTTAATTCATACACTGTAATTTTTGCACATTGCATTTATAATTGGGAAGAAAATTAGAGATTATCTAGTTTAATTACTCAATTTTAAAGTTGCAGAAACTAGGAACTGGAAATAGTACATTTAAATGACTTTTAATCAAGCTGCATATTTAGTTAACAGTAGTACTAGGGCAAAGAGTCGATTTACTAATCCTCTCAGAAAAAAACTATTTCTGTAATATTAGCCCAGGATTCAATATTCATACTGGTTTGGTGCTTTGCTTGCTTCATCTCCCTCTGCCCATTCTGCACAATTTATCTGTACAAGAACAATATTCCCTCTTCTCTTCACTTGGACTGCCCTTCTCCCCAAAGCATCCTTATAGGCTACTCTTCCTTTGTTATCTACCATGTCTCTAATCAGATGTGATCTTCTAGATAAACTTTCTCTGAATTTCCTAAGATGATGTAAGGGCATGTTCAACCATTTTGTATTTCCATCACACAAATTATCATATTTCCTTTCATATCAACCCCTAGATCTGTGCTATTCAATATGGTAGCCACTAACTACACATGTCTATTGAGCATTTGTAATGTAATTAGTAGAAATTGGGATGTGCTGTGAGTATAAAAACATACAATGTATTTCAAAATCTTAGAATAAAAAGGAACCCATAACATTGTGTGAAATGATATTTGAATATATCAAGTTAAATGAAACATATTAATATCAATTTTACCTTTTTCTTTTTCATCTTTTAAAAATATGGCTACTAGAAAATACAAAATTACATATATGGTTTATATTGTTTTCCTATTGGACAGCACTGCTGTAGACCATACATTTATTAAAATTAGTCCTTAAAGTGACCACAGTTTTTAATGTGTATACTCAGCACCTAAGCTTTAGCAATTAGCTAATGATCAGCATGTATTTGATGTTGATTGACATAGTTTCAGATGTTGCTTGAATTGCTTAAGTCACAAAGTAAGACATGAAAGATAGGTTTGAAACCCACGTCTGATTTATCCTGCATTTTTTTTAACCACAAATCAATTTATTCCAGTGTGTGGCACCTTATTTTTCTAAGCTATATATGACTGCAAATTAAATTATTGTTTCTGTTAAAATGGTTGGTCATCTAAAAACAAGCCAGTCTTGCAACTCAAAATAATTCCCATTTTATGTACAGCTTAGCTAGGATCTACATTGTTGAGTATGCTAGAGGGATTTAATACTTAATGTGTCTGAGAACAAGGAAATAGAAATATAAACGAATTATAGCCACTTTAGTGTTCTTTCTGACTCATAGTATAAAGATAATGAGGCTATATTATCTGGTTTCTTAGTACTTCAGGAGTGCTACATTATATGCTGAAAGAAAGGACACACTACTTGGAATATTTTCATAAATGGACATCATACTTATTATACTTGTATTTTTTAATAGACTTCATTTTTAGCAGTTTTAAGTTTAGAGATAAAAATAAGTGAAAAGTACAGAATGTTTCTTTATCCAAAGTTTACCCCCATCACCATTCCCCCAGTTTCCCTTATTAACATATTATAAGCCACAAGAACTGTAATAAATTTCTGTTCTGTATAAATTACTCAGTGTAAGATATTACTACGATACCACCTTATAATGTTTTCCTTTCATATACCGTACCTTTGGTCCTTTGGTATTGTATCTGCAATGACATCACCAAACTAAGGCTCATCTAGATTTTTTTCCTGTTATCTTCCAGGAGTTTTATAATTTTGCATTTTAAATTTAGGTCTGTGATCCATTTTGAATTAATTTTTGTGAAAAATGTAAGATCTGTGTCCAGACTTGCTTTTTTCTTTTCTTTTTTTTCTTTTTTCCTTTTTTTTTTTTTTTTTTTTTTTGCAAGTGGATGTCTAATTGTTCCAGTATCATTTATTGAAAAACAATCTTTTCTCCATTTACTTGCCTTACTGTTTCCCTGGAGAGAAAAGCTGAAGGTCCAAGGGCCATGTAGAGCAGAGAAAAGACTGCAGATTTAAAGACTTCTTGAGGCTGCAAAACTGGCAAATGCAAGTAGGTTATCTCAAGATATGGAATAGAAGTGAAACGTTCAACTTGAGTTCCTGCACTGGAATCCCAAAAGGACAAGTACCAGTAGTCTGAATGGGTCTTAGCTGGTGGTGAAAATTATTACCAATTCATATTATGTAGTGACTACTTCTCTCTCATTTGCACTTGCATGGAGATGAGATTAGGGAGGGCTCCTTCAGATGACTCCAGAGATGAGTCTTTGATTACTTATGTATTCTACATATGCCCACTGAAACAAAGGCCAGCATATAGTCTTCAGCTTTCTAGAGATGATCAACAAGGAAGCTGGTAATCCATTCCCACCACTAGTCCAAGGAAAAGACAGGGAGAGAGAAAGAACTCAATAGGTTGAGAAAAAGAGGAAAAACAAAATAATTAGAGCAGGTTGCTTATATTAAGTAAAAATAGATGGAATGTAAGAAGAAGAAAACATTAAAAATCACAGAAAAAATACTTCAGTGTGATGTAATTAGAGCTCAAAATAAACTTGCTGAAACTAAATGTCAGGATTTCTAAAATAGAGTTATTTAATAAAACAAAAATACAATGGTGACTGTGGAAAGTTAATTATGAAACAAAAAGTATATAAATGTGAAATAATGAGAGAAAAGTGGGGGAAATATATTCATGAACATATAGGTAATAAGCAAATACTTTGCAAATTATAGTTAAAAGGAAATAAACAGATGGGGGAGAATTAAGAATCAGTGACGTAATAGAAGTAAGCATTCCTTAAGGGCTTGAATGTTCAAATTCAAGGTACCATGGAGCTCCTAGAGAGATTAATGAAAAAAGAAAATCACTTTGATACAGCATAGGAAAAATTACTTAAATTAAGAGTAAATCTTACAAGCTTTCAAACAAAACAAATTACTTCTAAAGGAAAGAGAATAGACTCTAAGGAAAATCCAAAGAGGTATATTTTAACCTCACAGAAATTAGAAATAATAGATCTCATCTCAAGCTAGGTAAAGAAAAAGAGTTGTAAAATAATATTAGACAACAGATTATTAATATAAATGGGTGTTGAGTGAGAGTTGGAATCATAGCATTCATATCAAGCAAGTTTCTTTGAATTCGGAGAGCTATACTGTAATGAACAACCTGGTAATTATCAGATAAAAGAGGTGCGGGTGATTCCATGGGATTGTGTGAGGGGAGTAGAGATGGCATAAAAGTACCATAAGAATCTGTTCTTTATGTCTGTGCAAGGAGAAACCTATGAACTCTTGGTGAGAGTGCTTTAATTTTTTTTAAATAGAAGCATATACAACTGGCTATGACAACTACAGATTAGAAGAAAAATACTAGCGATTTTCATATTTAGAAAAAGAACAGGTACTCTTCTCTTACCACTTTCAAAACAATATATGTTCTTTGGTTACAACTAAAGCTGTAAATTAACAGTTTTCAAAAATTAGAAACTTTACAACCTAGATTCATATGCCACAACACAATGAATCCAAAAAAGTTACCTATGTGTCCATTATAAAATCTCTCAGAGGCTCAAACTTCTTATTGTTTTGAGCTTCTCACTTCTATTTTTCCTCCTTTGAACACCAAATATTTTAATGTTATTTACAACACTTGGATACTTTTTATTACTACTGTGCTTCATGTTTTAAAATTAGGGTTAGCCACTAAATTGTATCCGATATGTTTAATTGTATGCATTGATTTGATTTGATTATTTCTTCTTCGATTTAGTGACTTTCTTCTTAGTTCTGTTTATCCTTTTGTAAATTTGGAAGTTCTATTTTACATGTCCATTTATAACTCAAGGTTAGCAAATGAAAGAAAACAGACAAGAAGATTGGTAATTTTGAGGTATAAAGTAATGTCAGATCCAGACAATTCCTTGAAGATAATTCACATCATAAAGAATGAAAGAAGTTAATCAGTTCCTAATATCTTCTTACCAAGCCTGCTGCACAATCTACTAAAGAATGATTTGATTTTCCCACCTGAACCACTTCGATGTCTCTACTGTTTTGGTCTTTTCATAACTCACTGGCTTGCTCCTTTGAAGCTGTCTGCCTCACTTAAATAATTCCTGATGTGATCATTTCATTCCTGGTTCTTTCCCATCCTGAGATTTTATTCTTCCCACTCCAATTTTATTCCCAGGTTTTTGTCACTTGCCCCAAGGTCCGGAAACTGATTTTACTTAACCTTCCTGTGGTTCTCTGGCATTCAATTTCTTTCTGCTGTTTCTTGAACAAAATGTTCTTACCAATACAGGAGAACAATTGAAGGATTCTTTATTTGATAATCTTGCTCTCACTAATAATGACAGATATCATCATGCAATTTATGGTTTGAAGAAGATAGAATTAGTTGAAAAACTGCAGCAGATGTTATTTATAACATTAAGAATAAAATGCAATAAATTATTTTTGAGCCGATAAATCTCACAGTGAAGATGTAGAGGACCAATTGAAACTCAATGTTGTGCTTGTCTTTAGAACCTGAATTTGCAAAGCAAACGCCTTATTAGATTAGATTTTGATCTTTTTTTCCTACTTGTATTTAAGGAGATTGAGTTTTTTGTGTTAAGTACATCATCTTTGTTTTCAAATATTTTGTCTTTCATTCAATGGTACAAATAGGCAGGAAGTTGAAGTTACTATCATTACTCAAAATCCACGACTTGACAAATGTTGTCCTTGTTAAATTGCATGGGTTAGATGTTTTCTGAGCTGTAACCTTCATCCTGTTTAATTGAGTTGATTAAAACAAGTTGTGTGAAAATTAAATGCAAGAAATATTTAATAATAAAAAGACAATGATAGAAAATGGACAACCTTTAGAATCTTAAATGTAAGGACTGTTTAACCAGTACATAGTTCATATTTCTCTGAGGGTTGAATTTTTTCAGCACAATAGGTACATGTTTCCAAAGAAGATGGTTATTTCTCATTTTATCTTTAAACAGAAAAACATGTTTCTTTTCCTTATCTCTTTTTGTATCATTATGGATAATATTTGTATTAGTAATTAAATAAAATCATATGACATTCAGTTAAGCTACGGCAGGCCATCAGTTCAATTTAAAATATGTCTCTATGCATTTTTTTTAACTTTACTATGAGAATTGAAAAAATTATTTAATACATTGGAAAATTGCTTCACTAAATGTTAGTTACTAAAATCTAGAAGTGTTAAATGTCTGAGATGCTCTTTAAGTTTTAGAGAGTGGCTGAGGCAGCAGGGGAAATCTGCTGAAGTAATTGCTTTTCTCTCTTTATATCTCTAACTAAATCTCTACTCAGATTTTTCTTTGTGATATTGGCCTGTGGTCAGCATATACCACTTGGCCAAAAACATATTGTGGCTTAGGCAATTGCTTATCTTCTCTGATTCTCAGTTTCTTCTTATAGAAAGGATGGATTTGAGCAAGATCTCCAGGGTACCTTCCGACTCTTAACATTTTCAGACTCTAAGACTCATTGACTCTCATCTCATTCCCACGTTAGCCCTGGGATATCCCCTGGTGCATGTTTGCACTTCCTCTTCCTGTTGTCTCTTAGTGAGTTCTCAGATAATACAGATATTGTTAATGTCAGCCTGGATATGATACAAAAAGCACAAGGACATAATCACTAGGAGAAATTTTGTGTGATAACACTAAGCTTTGTATAGCTCATACACTGTATACTCAGTTTAAAATGTTAATTTATTGAAAGAAAATGAAGATGTGTGTAATGAAAAATAACAATTATAAATTAAACAACATAAAGAAGTACGCTTGTTTTATTTGCAGAAGTATATTTCAAAGAAATCTGTATCACTTCAGTTATATGCAGTGAAGTTATTCCCCATAAGTTATTCCCCATTCTCACTTAGTCCATATAAACACTGTTGTGATGTTTATTAAATATGGCATTATTTTCAAATTAGAAAATGTAGTGTACTTAATGTTTTCTTTGTTGCTTTTCAGTGGAAAACAAATTGCTGAAGCAGCAGATTTAGTTAGGTGCCTTTCTTCCTAAAATCTTCCACAGAAAAAAGGATCCACAACACTTCGATTCCAACACAAATACTTTGCAGTCTTCCTAAAAACATTCACTTTGTTATTCTTCTCTATTTTTCATAAAATTATTAAGCCATTCAAACATTCACAGAGTCCAATGACCATGGTAATGTTTTTAAAAATATAGGTTATTTTATTATCAATAACATAACTTATATTTGACTATACAAAAGGCAAGTAAAATATAACAGTATTTTATCTTTCTAAGTTTCTGTGCTTTGGAATAAAAAATCAGCTTTTTAATCAAGTTCTCTCTTAACTACATATTGTCGACAAATAGAAAAATATTTGCTTAAAAAGCAGACAAAATACAAACATATAGCATTTGTATTCTTTAAAAGTCTCAAGGAGCTTTGATTTTTCTCATTGTATAAATAGTACAAAAATATTTTAAAATATAGTCAGTTTGCTAAAATAAAATTATGTTATTTAATAGGTTCCTTTGCTTTCATCATAACATCATCTCCATTTCCTTCGCCAAATAATGCATAATTGACTACATTTTCTTCCAGGATGGCACTTGTTTATTGAAGTCATACATTGGCCAGCATTTTAACCCAATGACCTAAGCTGAGAACGGAGCATGACCTATAGCATTAAGTGAACTTTATTTAAATATTGATTCTTCTTCTTGATAGTGTGACCTTGGTAAATTACATTAAATTCTATGGATTCCATTTCCTCCTCTCTAAAATTGAAGATCTACTTGAGAGTTGATGAGAACTGCATATTCTGAAATGCTTTTAAACTACAAAGAGCTATGCAAAGGGTAGGATTCTTCAGTGAGAAAATGGAAAATGCAATGTTACCCACATCATATTTTCCTAAATAAACTCAAGCCCATATCTGGAACTAGATCCAGGTCTGGGTTAAAATCCAATTTCTGACACTCATTCCTTAAGTCAACACAAGCAAATTACAGTATCAGCTTTCGCAGCTATCTAATGGGGATTAAAACAATGCCATCATCGTGGACTTATTATAAAGATTAAATGAGAAAGTGCAAGTCAAGCATCTATCTTAGTGCTTGGCAGTAGTATGTGTCCTATCAGTGTCATTAACTAGGATGTAAAGAGGAATATTGTGTGTATGAGGCCTCTTCTGTATACACCAATGTGCTAAATTGATAATAGATATACATGCTGAAACACTGGAGAGTGCAAAACTCAATCTTCCCTACCACAGGGAATTACATAACCTTTTACCCAGTGGTTTAGATAAACTAACAAGCAAAAATATAAGCACATTATTTGATTTTTCTCTTTACTCTCCACCGTCATCCCCCATCTCATCTATCCAGACAGTCTTTCTGATTTATGAACAAATTGTATTTTCAGTTGTTATGTCTTTGTTTACTTCTATGCTACCACTCTAAAGAAGCCACCATCAATGTTTTTAATAAGCTAATAGTCTCCAAAGTAAATGTATTAATCATCTTTGTTTTCCATCCAAATATATTCTCCTTTGAGTAGCTACAGTTACATTTGTCAGGAAATTATTGCCTAAATGTAGAATGAAACAAAAACTCTGTGCTGTGTTCTAGAGTTCTCTTTAATTCTAGCTCCTGTCTATATCTCTAAGGTCAATTTAGCCTACCACCCACCTCTTCATTAAGTCCTTGCAATAATAGTGCACTTGAGGGCTGTTGCACTTGATAGCCTCCTTGTTCGAATGATTTTCCCATAATCTCATGCCTCCTTCTGCCTACCTGGCTCCTTCTCATATTTTGTATGTCCATACCAGTGTCACTTTCTCAAACAAGCTGTCCCTGAGCACTCTCATAAAAGCAGCTTTTGATTGCTGCTTTTATGGGAGAGCTCCCTCATGTTATCCTGCTTAAATCCTCCACTGAATTTATCTGTTTATCACAATCTTTTTATTTATCTCTATGAGTGTTTCTGATCTGTTCTTGCTTGTCTCCCTAACTCTCAGAATTTCATTTACATGAGAACAGGGTGTTTACTCTTTGTTCAGAACTATAGCTGTAGCCTGTTTTTTTTTTAATGAGCTTATTATTAATATATGCTCATTAAATACATGTTTAATGATTAATGAATTGAATTAATGGATTAATTCAATAATGAAATTCACAAAATGCAGTCTATGTTTTTCTCTAAACAGTCAATTGTCTCTTGTTAAGCTACCGGATTTGAGCTGGGCCTAAGGTTTTAAATACCTAATAAAAATGCCACTTCTGTAAGGTTCTAATTAATTGGAGATGAAATCAGTTACTTTCTCCTCTACTTCCAAAGCAATAGTATGTCATTCCTCATGTTATATAACAGTTCATCATTGCATAGCTACTTTGCAGAGTATCTTTCTCCAACTAGATTACTGACAATGTACAGACAGCAAGTATATGTTTTCATCTCTTTATCACCTGGGCCTAGTGAATGCTTAATAAATGTATGCTGAATTAAACTGAATTATTTCCATGATTCATATGAACTGCAGTCAAAATAGTTCAGAAAAAAAATGCAGAGGGAAAACTGGCCACTTAAGTAGCTCATGTCTCCATGGAGTATTCCAATCAGCTTCAGCCTAAGGCCTGTCAGGAATTGCATACTAATTCTAGCCAAAGAAAAAAATCTGGACCAGAAGATGCCTGGAAATTCATTTGATCCCATCATGTAAATTGTGCCTTAAATAGAATATCAGATTCACTATGAAATCAAGAAAACTGGCAATTTAGCAAAGTTGAATGAAAGTTTTAGGTTTTATTCAGAAGTGTGATGTCAAATGGATATAACTTGCAAAGTGTTTTTCTTCATGTTTTTTTTTCCCTTTATAAGTGGCACAGAAAATGTGTTTTTACTTGTGTTTTTGCATCCAGAGTATCAGTAACACTCAAAAATAAATACAGTCTTTTGAAGTGTGTGGCAAATCTAAGTCTAGAATTAGATTTGAAATGGAAAATGACATATTTTCTTTTTTTCTTTTTGAGATGGAGTTTCACCCTTGTTGCCCAGGCTAGAGTACAGTGGCGTGATCTTGGCTCACCGCAACCTCCACCTCCTGGGTTCAAGCAATTCTCCTGCCTCAGCCTGCTGTGTAGCTGGCATTACAGGCATGTGCCACCATGCCTGCCTAATTTTGTATTTTTTAGTAGAGATGGGGTCTCCATTTTGGTCAGGCTGGTCTCAAACTCCTGATCTCAGGTGATCTGCCCACTTCAGCCTTCCAAAGTGCTGGGATTGCAGGCATGAGCCACCATGCCTAGCCAACATATTTTCTTAAAAGTAGTCTCTTCCGCTATTTTGGAAATCTAAGTGTCACCTCTAAAATGTATTGGTTCGAGGAATAAGATTCACTACAACAATACTGAGATATGTTTTTACCATATATATCTATGTCATCTCTTTGACAGAAGTTTTTACCATTTCCTAGAGATAAAACTCCTACACATAAATTACTAGAAATTATAAAAAGTAATTGTAGCATCCTTAATGGTGCAATTCTAATTATTTTCTTTTTTATGCAATGGTAAAGACTACTTAAAATAAATTTTTTAAATGACAGATTTTTTGCCCCTTCCTGTAGCTATTTCAGATGATGAGATTATTAAGTAGTCTTTTGAATGTTTTTAAAATGTAATATTTTCTTTGACTTCAGACACTATTTCAAAAATCAAAAATTTGAGAAAATACATATATACTGGGATGGTTCTGTTAGGCAATGATAATGTTATAATTAATGTTGAAAAATATGCTGAGTGTGAAGGAATAATAATGTTTAATGTAAAGCCAACTACTCAAAATAACAACTTAAAGGTGAAAGCTTTTTGTTGATCAGACCAACTCTTGATATAGCCATAACTTAAGACAGTTCTTTCTTTTAAATTTTCCTCAGGTTATTCTGTCTCTCAGACCAAGCATCACTTTATTCAACATTTTTCTAAGTATGTTCTGTAGACGAAAAATTCTGTAGGATTTTCCGTGGAAAAAGGTTTACATGGTTCAGTAGATTTGGGAAGCCATACATTGCATATCCCCCCCTTGAGAATTTACATGCACAAGGTAATCTAAAGGCTCTCCAGCATCCAAAAGTAATGTTTAGCGTAGAATTTTTAAAACTCATTTGACCACAATACTATCTTATTGTGATGTTAAAAGTCATAGAAACAGTCTTCTTCGGTCCTTGCCTTGTCATAATAGCTATGAATATTATATAAATTAAGATTTTTGCTGGCTATAATCAATTTTCATGGCACTTATTCTTAATAAATTGGATTCACTGCCGCCTCATAAAATGGGAATTGGCAGTTCCTGTAGACTTATAAGTAAACATACAATGTCTTTCTTGTTTATATATAAACATATGTCTCTATATGTTTTTAGCGAGATGATACACAAAATAAATTCAAGATATTTCAGAGTATTCATTCTCCATTTTAAATTTGTATTTGACAAATTGGTGTGCCTGAACAGAGCTAGAAATTTGAAGTGAAAATTAGAAATAAATTCAATTAGATAAGGATAAACAAACATTGACCTAAAGCCATGAAGAGCATGAGGAACAATGTAAAGGTAGAGGCTGCCCATGATAGTTGCTGATAAGTTTTGTTTTTCATTAATTTAAAAAAAGGCACAGAATTGTAAACATGCTCTCAGATCATTCAACAGAGATGAGCAGTTGAACAAGCCTTCCTGCAAACTTGCATCACATCTACCCATATCCACCTCTGGTCCCACAAGCTCTGGCTTCTGTGTTTCTTTGAATAAACTGAACACGATCGCATCAAAATTGTGATCTAAATCCCATTTTCTCTCACCTTTTCAAACTATCATTACGTCATCTCTCTTCAGCACCATCAATTTTTCTTTCTCTTCTGGAGCATCCCTAGGATTACTGTTATTACTCCCATCTTAAAAGAAAAAAAGAGAGACAATGAGAGAGAAAAACAACCAAATTGAAAAAAGAATAGGCCTTTGATCCAACATTCCTCTTTAGTTTCTGGTCTACTTTTCTGCTGCCCTCAGACAATAAACAAAAACAAAACAAACAAAAAAACACTAGAAAGAGCTATTTGTAGGAGTTGTTGTTGTTTTCATTTCTCCTTCCCTAATTCATTTTCAGAACCCACAAAATTTAAGCTTCCTCCTCACTATCGTCAAAGTCACCAGTGACTTCCATATTATTTACCTTAGTACGGACCATTGGCCCCTCTGGAAGTCCTCAGCACTTGTTTCCTATAACCTTCCTTCCCTATCCTCTTCTCCAGTTGTATTGGCCCTTTGCTGGTCCTCAAATGTGCCAAGCCTCCTCCCCTCTCAGGGCATTTGCAGTTGGTGTACCCTCTGCCTCACATTCTCTTCAGATATTCTGAGCCCACTCTCCCACTTTCTTTAGGTTTCTGGATCAAATATCACCTTATTAGTGAGACTCCCCTCTACCACTTACAGAAATGAAGCACCATGCACTTTGGCACTTCCTATTACCCTGTCTTCTGATTCTTCTCAGCAACATTTATCAATTGAATAAATAAACATTAAATAGCTGTTCATTTGCTTTTGTCTCTCTCGTGCACTTTACATCTATACGGTGAGTTAGGCTTGGCAGATATTTTGTTACCATGTTCTTAGCTACTGTCCAATTGTGAAATAGAGCCTAACATGCAGTAGGAACTTACTGCATGTTTGCTGATTAGATGAACGTGAGCAGATATCCAGTGTTTGGTATGTATAGAACATGTTGAGCATTAAATAACTAAATTATTAGTAAGATACAGGTCTACTAATCTTTGTAATAGCGCTAAAATGGCTAAAAGTACCAGGAAGACTTCTTCGTGGATGGCTTTGAACTACTCCTAAAAGTTTGGTAGGATGTCTACACATGGAGTTTGTGGGGAATTTCAAGCACATAATAAGCAAAGAACCAAGGTAGGAAAGTATTGGGGAAATAATGGCTAATGTATTTTTTCTAAAGCAAGGGGTAGGGTGATTAGGAAAGAAAAGAAGCAGGTAGAATATATTGGAGGAAAAAGTAGCCCAAATAACAAATTATATTTATATATGTATATATGTTTATATATATATATGTGCATATGTATGCATGTGTGTATATGTATGTGTGTATATATATGTGTGTATATAGTGTGTATATATATGTGTGTATATATGTGTGTGTGTGTGTGTATATATATATATATATATATCCTGCTGTAGCATATGATCTTCAAAAATAAAGGTCTCTATTTATGTTTCTACTTAAGATTATTCCTTCTACCTGGTAGGCATTCAGTAAAATGTTGGTGCATGCTATGGTTCGAATGTGCCCCCCAATTTTCAAATGTGTGTTGGAAATGTAATCCCCCGTGTTGTCACTATTGAAAGGCCTTTAAGGGGTGATTGTATCATGAGGGCTTTGCCAAGCATGTAGAATAGCAAGCAGAATGGGAATTCATGAGGTGATGTTTAGAAAATCAAAATGTAATTGATTAATAGATTAATGGATTATCATGGGAGTGGAACTGGTTGCTTTATAAGTCAAGGAAGAGAGAAATGAGCAATCACATTGATGTATTCAGGCAGACCCTTTGCCGTGGCAGGCTCTGAGCTTTCCTGGGACTCTGCAGAGAGTCCCCATGAACAAGGAGGCTTTCATAAGATGTGCCTCCTCAACCTTGGCCTTCTCAGCCTTCATAACTATAAGAAATCCATTCTTTTTCTTTATAAATTATCCAGTTTATAATTATCCAGAAAATAGGTTGAAACAGTGCATTAATAATGGAAGGCAACTTTAGGAGTAAAAATACTAAGCTAAAATCTTTTTTTTTTCTTATACTTTAAGTTTTAGGATACATGTGCACAACATGCAGGTTTGTTACATATGTATACATGTGCCATGTTGGTGTGCTGCACCCATTAACTGGTCATTTACATTAGGTATATCTCCTAATGCTATCCCTCCCCCCTCCCCCTACCCCACAACAGGACCCAGGGTGTGATGTTCCCCTTCCTGTGTCCAAGTGTCCTCATTGTTCAATTCCCACCTATGAGTGAGAACATGCGGTGTTTGTTTTTTTGTCCTTGAGATATAGCTTGCTGAGAATGATGGTTTCCAGCTTCATCCATGTACCTACAAAGGACATGAACCCATTCTTTTTTATGGCTGCATAGTATTCCATGGTGTATATGTGCCATATTTTCTTAATCCAGTCTATCATTGTTGGACATTTGGGTTGGTTCCAAGTTTTTGCTATTGTGAATAGTGATGCAATAAACATACGTGTGCATATGTCTTTATAGCAGCATGATTTATACTTCTTTGGGTATATACCCGGTAATGGGATGGCTGGGTCAAAGGGTATTTCTAGTTCTAGATCCCTGAGGAATTGCCACACTGACTTCCACAATGATTGAACTAGTTTACAGTCCCACCAACAGTGTAAAAGTGTTCCTATTTCTCCACATCCTCTCCAGCACCTGTTGTTTCCTGACTTTTTAATGACTGCCATTCTAACTGGTGTGAGATGGTATCTCATTGTGGTTTTGATTTGCATTTCTCCAATGGCCAGTGATGATGAGCATTTTTTCATGTGTCTTTTGGCTGCATAAATGTCTTCTTTTGAGAAGTGTCTATTCATATCGTTTGCCCACTTGTTGATGGGGTTGTTTTTTTCTTGTAAATTTGTTTGTGTTCTTTGTAGATTCTGGATATTAGCCCTTTGTCAGATGAGTAGATTGCAAAAATTTTCTCCTACTGTGTAGGTTGCCTGTTCACTCTGATGGTAGTTTCTTTTGCTGTGCAGAAGCTCTTTAGTTTAATTGGATCTCATTTGTCAATTTTGGCTTTTGTCACCATTGCTTTTGGTGTTTTAGACATGAAGTCCTTGCCCATGCCTATGTCCTGAATGATATTGCCTAGGTTTTCTTTTAGGGTTTTTATGGTTTTAGATCTAACATTTAAGTCTTTAAGAAATATAAAAAATTAGCTGAGCACGGTGGCAGGCGCCCGTAGTTCCAGCTACCCAGGAGGATGAGGCAGGAGAATGGCTTGAACCCATGAGGTGGAGCTTGCAGTGAGCCGAGATCACGCCACTGTACTCCAGCCTGGGCAACAGAGCAAGACTCCGTCACACACACAAAAAAGTTTAGCCTCCATTTTTGGCCCCTCATTTCCATCTTCATTTGTTCGACTCCGCTTCACATACTCATTAACTCTTAACTAGTCAGAAATACCTATTGGATTTATCTCCCACATTGCCTCCCTATCCTGAAATCTCCCTGCTGTAATGAAATCTGTGAGATAAACCCAATAGGTATTTCTGACTAGTTAAGGGTTAATGAGTATGTGAAGGGGAGTCAAACAAATGAGGATGGAAATGAGGGGCCAAAAATGGAGGCTATTGTGTAGGTCTCGGTGATAAGACAGCAGTTTATATGTTGAAGGAACATTCCTATAGAGTGTTTAGTCATGGCAACAGGATTTTAGACAGAGATTTAAGGAATGGTGGAGCCATTGCCAGAAAAGGGAAATATGAACTTTATTTTTTTTGGTAAAAGATGATTGGAAGTTTAGACACCGGATCCGAGGGTGCTTTTGCCATCTAGGTAGAGCTTTTTAAGAAACCACTGTTAAAATATGTTTGGATTTAAGGGAAAAGGTCAATTCTAAAGATACAGATTTTGGATTCACCACAAAGAATGAATGATTATTCAAATTGTTCTTTTTATGATATAGTAGAGTGGAGGGAGGAAGAAAAATTTCCAACAATCTAGCTTTTGAATTCATGTAGTTGTGATCTGTCAATGAAAATCTATAGTAGGAATATAAGTAGGAGCATAGAGAAAATGAGTCAAGAGAACCTGTGAATGAATAATTAGCAAAATTTGAGCTAAAGTTTAAGTAGCAAATACAATCAAATAACAATCTCCACATAGGGAAAGAGCTTAATAATATCATGGTAGTAGTCTGTCTAGGATTACTACAGGGTGTACTTCCACTTTTTGTTATACAAGATGATATACTAAATATGAATTCATGTTAGCCAACATTCACTGGGCATAATTTTGTGCAAGTACTTGGATTAAAGTTTGCTAAACTTATTTCTATATCTTAAGATGCTTTCTATTTATCAGAAATGTAAACAAGAAAAGAATAAAGACGTATTCTTGTGATTCTAGAAACATCTATATATTCCATTAGGTACAACGATGAGTCAGTGGTTGGTTTGGCTCCTGGAAGTAAATGTGAAAATTCAGAAGGGAGGTGTTAAATGAGTTCTCTTAATCAAAGAACATGTGCCCTCTCCTCTGAATCCTCCACAGATGGGGGAGGATGTGAATAGGAAAGCATGAGAAGGGCTTTTCTGTAAGTTGTAGCTAACTGTAAACAAAAATTCAGAAAAAAAAACCACAAAATTTAAGAGAACTTCTAGCATATTGTACAAATACAGCATGGATTACACTGGCACAAGATGAAGCTGAATCAGAGATCAGGACTTCTATCATAAGTCTTTTTCTACCCTGATGATGAAGAGTTAGAGCACTGTCCTTTTTTATATATATACTTTAAGTTTTAGGGTACATGTGCACAACGTGCAGGTTAGTTACATATGTACACATGTGCCATGTTGGTGTGCTGCCCCCATTAAATCATCATTTACATTAGGTATATCTCCTAATGCTATTATCCCTCCCCCCTACCCCACAACAGGCCCTGGTATGTGACGGTCCCCCTTTCCTGTGTCCAAGTGTTCTCATTGTTCAGTTCCCACCTATGAGTGAGAACATGTGGTGTTTGGTTTTTTGTCCTTGAGATAGTTTGCTGAGAATGATGGTTTCCAGCTTCATCCATGTCCCTACAAAGGACATGAACTCATCAGTTTATATGGCTGCATAGTATTCCATGGTGTACATGTGCCACATTTTCTTAATCCAGTCTATCGTTGTTGGACATTTGGGTTGGTTCCAAGTTTTTGCTATTGTGAATAGTGTCGCAATAAACATACGTGTGCACGTGTCTTTATAGCAAAATGATTTATACGCCTTTGGGTATATACCCAGTAATGGGATGGCTGGGTCAAATGGTATTTCTAGTTCTAGATCCCTGGGGAATCGCCACACTGACTTCCACAATGATTGAACTGGTTTACAGTCCCACCAACAGTGTAAAAGTGTTCCTATTTCTCCACATCCTCTCCAGCACCTGTTGTTTCCTGACTTTTTAATGATCGCCATTCTAACTGGTGTGAGATGGTATCTCATTGTGGTTTTGATTTGCATTTCTCTGATGGCCAGTGATGATGAGCATTTTTTCATGTGTCTTTTGGCTGCATAACTGTCTTCTTTTGAGAAGTGTCTATTCATATACTTTACCCACTTTTTGATGGGGTTGTTTTTTTCTCATAAATTTGTTTGTGCTCTTTGTAGATTCTGGATATTAGCCCTTTATCAGATGAGTAGATTGCAAAAATTTTCTCCCATTCTGTAGGTTGCCTGTTCATTCTGATGGTAGTTTGTTTTGCTGTGCAGAAGCTCTTTAGTTTAATTAGATCCCATTTGTCAATTTTGGCTTTTGTTGCCATTGCTTTTGGTGTTTTAGACATGAAGTCCTTGCCCACGCCTATGTCCTGAATGGTATTGCCTAGGTTTTCTTCTAGGGTTTTTATGGTTTTAGGTCTAACATTTAAGTCTTTAATCCATCTTGAATTAATTTTTGTATAAGGTGTAAGGAAGAGGAGGTGTCCAGTTTCAGCTTTCTACATATGGCTAGCCAGTTTTCCCAGCACCATTTATTAAATAGGGAATCCTTTCCCCATTTCTTGTTTTTGTCAGGTTTGTCAAAGATCAGATAGTTGTAGATGTGTGGCATTATTTCTGAGGGCTCTGTTCTGTTCCATTGGTCTACATCTCTGTTTTGGGACAACTAACATGCTGTTTTGGTTACTGTAGCCTTGTAGTATAGTTTGAAGTCAGGTAGTGTGATGCCTCCAGCTTTGTTCTTTTGGCTTGCTTAGGATTGATTTGGCAATGTGGGCTCTTTTTTGGTTCCATATGAACTTTAAAGTAGTTTTTTCCAATTCTGTGAAGAAGGTCATTGGTAGCTTGATAGGGATGGCATTGAATCATACCTTGGGCAGTATGGCCACTTTCATGATATTGACTCTTCCTATCCATGAACATGGAATATTCTTCTATTTACTTGTATCATCTTTTATTTCATTGACCAGTGGTTTGTAGTTCTCCTTGAAGAGGTCCTTCACATCCCTTGTAAATTGGATTCCTAGGTATTTTATTCTCTTTGAAGCAATTGTGAATGGGAGTTCACTCATGATTTGGCTGTCTGTCTGTTATTGGTGTATAAGAATACTTGTGATTTTTGCACATTGATTTTGTATCCTGAGACTTTGCTGAAGTTGCCTGTCAGCTTAAGGAGATTTTGGGCTGAGACGATGGGGTTTTCTAGATATACAATCATGTCATCTGCAAACAGGGACAATTTGACTTCCTCTTTTCCTAATCAAATACCCTTTATTTCCTTCTCCTGCCTGATTACCCTGGCCAGAACTTCCAACACTATGTTGAATAGGAGTGGTGAGAGAGGGCATCCCCATCTTGTGCCAGTTTTCAAAGGGAATGCTTCCAGTTTTTGTCCATTCAGTATGATATTGGCTGTGGGTTTGTCATAGTTTATTATTTTGATATATGTCCCATCAATACCTAATTTATTGAGAGTTTTTAGCATGAAGGGCTGTTGAATTTTGTCAAAGGCCTTTTCTGCATCTATTGAGATAATCACGTGGTTTTTGTCTTTGGTGCTGTTTATATGCTGGATTACATTTATTGATTTGCATATGTTGAACCAGTCTTGCACTGTCCTTTAAGGAGAGAGCTTTAAACAGAGGAGAAACATGATCTAATTTGCAGTTGATAAATATCCCTGGCCTCAGTGCAGTGAGTAAAATGTTGGCAGTGGTGGAGTGGCAGGGAGGATCCAAAGAATTGGGAAGGGAATTGCAACAAACCAAAAACTCAGGAAAGAGATTAGGGTCATCTCCTCTAGATTACTGGCAGTGAGATAGAAAGTAGAGGTTTCAAAAGTAGAAACAGAGAGGTTTCAAAAGTAAGTTCACTGGATTTGGTAATTGCTTAGATGTTAGAATGGAGGAGAATGATGCAATAGCATTTAGCCTTCTAGTTTGGAAAAAAAAAATATGTATGTAGAGCTGAAATCTTCAAGATAGGGAAAGTGAGGGCAGGAGTATATCTGAGAGAAAAAGTTATGAGATTCTTTTGGATATGTGGCATGAAGGATGTTTATAACCATTCAAGAGAAGGTGCTCACTGGACTGGTATAAAAGGGATTTCGAACTGAGGAAAGAGATCAAGGCTGAAGATTATGGAATTGATATAATTTAAATAGTTATGTAGGTCTTAGCAGGAGATGAGACTGACTTCAGGAAGAGGAGAGAGGAAAAAAAAAAAAAAAACGCAGAAGATGAGATAGAACCCTAAGAATACAAAGGTATCAGGAGCACACAGAGGTATCTAAAAAGAAACTGCCAAGGAGATAGGATAATGAGCAAAACTGGGATCCATAAGGTGATGTTTAGAAACTGAAAGGAATAAAGATATTGAAGGAATCAATTAAAGTGATGAAATAACACTAATTGAAAATTTATGGCAGTATAATTATAGCAGTGGGTGATGGGCGTGAGGAATTATCTAGGGAAGAGAATAAGCCTAATTCTGACTATAGCAAACCTTTGAATTAGATGAAAATATAGTGTAAGTTTATATAGATATTTAGCTATAGTAAAAGATGGCCAGATGGATAGATAGGTAGACAGAGATACCCATTCCACAGTATGTCCTCATAGCTGTTGATGACTTTATAACTGTGTTTACCACTCCCTCATTTTGCACTGCAAGTTACCTGAGACTTGCCTTGTCTATTCCTTATTGTGTCCTCTGATGTGTAATAATAATTCATATCAATAACTGTAAAATTATAAAAAATTTTGAGTGATAATATATTGAAATATTTAGAATGCTTTGTTTAAAAATTTTTTGACATCTGGGATTCATTTTCAAATTTTAGCCCAAAATTTCATATTTTGGTTATATACATGGGAAAATTTGTATAAAGCAATTCAGAACTTTGTTAGTCCAATATAAACACAATTTGGGCCTTTTTACTTTTTGGAAATTTTCTAAATGATGAGTCATGCTTTGAAATGCTCATAGCAAAAACCACAAATTCTTTGTATTTTAGCATCACTGATACTTCCAACACACTGGGTGCATTTCTACAGCACACCTGGCACTTTTGAAAATGTTACATCACATCTAAACAATTTTTTTGAATTCCATTCCTATGGAATCACTGGTACAGAAGGTCCCTTGGTGAAGCTTAGGTCTGAAATAATTGCATGTTTCTTTTCCTCATAATTTGGACTCCCATGTTTTATAGATACTTGGCATAGTTCTGAAACCTTCCCTCCAGCCAGCTTGCTACTCCAGATGATGGCATTGCCTTTCTAAACAAGCTGAGTCCTCTGGTCATTAGGGTAAAATAGCATTTACTTATAAGTCCTTGTCTAGTCTTGCTTACCACTATTATTCACTTCATTGATCATGAATATAAGCTTCTTAGCTCTTGATATTCCAGAATAGGAATAGGCAATTGTAAAATTCTCCAGGCTAATTATTTTAACAAGTACAATACTAATCATTTTTTTCAAAATTTTGAAACTAATAAATTTTCAAAGTCATGTTAGTTGCATCTCTACATGGATTCTGTAAATGTCAAGTTAAATATAAAATTCACTTTCTATATAGCTTTCACTGTAAGTCATTTCTTATATTAGTGGATAACATGATTTATTCTTTTTCCTTTTTATGGAATTGTATTATCGATAAATTTGAGCTCAAGTATTAAAAGTTTCTAAAAGAAAATTTGCTCGTGAACACAAGCCTTCAGAAAACACATTTAATCAATTAGATATATCTAATCAGTTGTTTTCATGAATCCCACATTCTTGAATATTCATTTTAACCAGTCCAACAAAACCTGTAAGATTGGTCCCCATCCTGTCGTCTAGTCATTCCCTCAAAATGGAGTATTCAGCTGTACATCTAACTTTGTAAGACCGAAAGAATGAATCCAAGCCAGTAAAGTAGCTTTATAAAAGGTGCTTCAAAGGGATACCTCAATTTGCATTAAAAATTTTAATTATTAAATCATTTCTGGCTTCAGTCTTTCTGCAAAGCTAACCAACTTCAAAATATATCTTGTTCACTACAATTTCAAGTGAGACTTTTCAAGTAATAAGAGTAAAAGAAAAGGTTTTTGGAAATTTAGAGAACAATATTTTCTTTAGAACCACCTACATCTGTTTCATTTTTAGGTGCATTTTATTCTAAGTGATTCCTGCAGTAAATAATCATGAGCATGATGCATCTTCTCAGTAGTCCTTCTGTAGGTGCCTCTCAGTGCAAAGGAATTAATAGAGGTTTCTCTGTCTGCCTTCTGTTTGCATAAGATAACATTAATACCCAATGTGTCTATCAAAAACTGGAAGATACATTTTGAACTTCATCGGAGTTTACAATATTGTTTAATGACACATTATGAAGTGGCCTTAACGTAGATTTTTAAGGACAACACAATATCCTGATGTGGATAACATTCGTGTAAACAAAGGTATTTATCTCTTAACTTTATTGATACCTCAAACTCTCACAAATAGAAGGATTTGGCTCCTTGAGCCATTAACATATACAGTCATGCTTTGCTAGGTAACAGGGATACTTTCTGACAAAAGCATCATTAGGCAATTTTGTCATTGCGTGAGCATTATAGAGTGTACTTACACAAACCTAGGTGATGTAACCGACTGCACACTTAAGTATATGGTATAGCTTATTCCTCCTAGGATACATACCTATGCAGCAAGTTACTGTACTACATAGTGTAGGCAATTGTAACACAATGGTATTTGTGTATCTAAACATGAAAAAGGTACAGTAAAAGTACAGTTATACAATCTTATGGGACCACTATCATATATGTGGCCCACTGTTAGCCAAAGCATCATTATGTGGTGCATGACCATACATGAATTGAATATTCCCCACTGACATATCCATTTTTAGTATTTTCGTAAACTGGCCTAACAGTTATTTATGCTCTATGTGCACAAGGTAAGTTATATTATCCCCATTTTATAGATGAGGAAATCGTTTTAAAGGACTTAAAGCATTGTCTTTGCTTAAGACCAGTGGTATTCTCTTGCATTATTCCTTTAAGCCAGAGATAAAAGAAATTAATAAGAAAAAAATAGAGGAACAAATCCATAACAGTTTACTTCAGCCAATGAGTGGTTATATTTAGTTTTATCTTGTAGAAAGAGAAGTCATTTTATGTCTTAAGGAGAGAACATGAGTGAAAACTGTGGAAAATAATAAGCAAGTCACTGGGGGTGTACATTGACCTCCTCCTCTCTCCTTTAGTAAATGAGACTGAACACTGGTTATGGATTGTATTGATCATATATTAAAATGACAAATTGCCTCCACATTAGCTTGCACACAAGACTCTTAACGAAATCCATTGTAACTTGTCAGATGCAACCTAAGAATTGAACTAGACATTGATGGACAAGACCTTCCACTGACCATTGAAAACATGTAGATTCTCCCTGATTAAATTGATGCTTCTGACTTTAATGAGCTGCTATTGATTGGGCATTTACTGCTACAATATATTATCATATTGCTGTTCACAGTGCCATAGTTGAGAGGTTATAAGCATTTCTGCTATAAATCCTTTTCAGAAGCTTGTAGCTCAACCAAAATATATGCCAGTGATATCGTACATAAGATGCAAAGCCACTTTGACTGCAAATTATTTTCCACAATTAAAAATTATACATATATATGTACATTTAGTAACTTCAGTTTTCTTTGAATAACCCAAACAATGATGGCCTGAGGTAGTCTGTGAATTATATGAATATGCAATAAAGGGTTCTTGTTGAAAATAAGTTTTAATATGATATGCTTTACTGATCTACCTTATAAGACTACAAGAAACAGGTCTAAAAATGGTGAATGAAAAATGGTATGTTGCCGGTTTGTCCCTGAGTTTAAATCATCGAGTATGAACTCAGTACTTACGCTAGTTCGATATACATCATAATAATTAAAGTAGTAATAATGTAAGACAAAGATTATTTTGAACTAAAAATATAGAGAAACTGACATCTGCATTTTATGTTATTATTATTATTATTATTATTTTGAGATGGAGTCTCGCTCTGTCGCCCAGGCTGGAGTGCAGTGGCATGATCCCGGCTCACTGCAACCTCCGCCTCCCGGGTTTAAGCAATTCTCTGCCTCAGCCTCCTGAGTAGCTGGGATTACAGGCGCCCTGCTAATTTTTTGTAATTTTTTTGCAGAGACGGGGTTGCACCATCTTGGCCAGGCTGGTCTTGAACTCCTGACGTTGTGATCCACCTGCCTTGGCCTCCCAAAGTGCTGGGATTACAGGCGTGAGCCACCGTGCCCAGCCTGTCATTTTATTCTAAATAATTTTTCTGAAGCCTGAGAACATTTAAACATATACAAATAGTTGTTTTTTGTTTAAAATATAGAGCTTACTTTGAAGTACCTTTTTATTTAAAAGAAATATTCCTGTTTTTAATTGTTGATAGAAATACCCTTTTTCTGCATTACATTTATAAATATACAATTTTAAGCATCTCATACATTATTTCTCTGGAGTATACATTTAATTATTTGCTGAATGCTTTAGTGTATGGATGAAAAGGGATGAATGAATACAAGTTATGAGAATCTTGATTTTATCTTCATTTCTAATGAAATTGTGTATACCGCTTTAATCAAAAGAATATCAGTTTCTGTGTTTAACACTTCAGTTCTGTATCTACTTTTCAGAAACAGTTTTAGAGCACTTGAATCATTGTTTGTAGGTACCATTCAAGATATATTTTGGAGTTCTTGGCCGGACAAGAATACACTGATCTACTCTGGGACTACTCTTTTATTCTCAGATATTTTAATGTACTTGGTGGATTTTTAAGTGTCACCAGGAAACCAAAATTAATAACATAGCTTATTTAGACCAAATAGGTAAAATCCAAACAAATTTGGCAGAGTTTGCTTATTGCTTAAAAAGCATATTTTAGCAATTAATTGAGCCATCTTTTCAATATATCATGTATAATATAGTGTTTGACATCATTGCTAAGTATTTTTAATATAGGTGGAAGTTTGGTAAATCTTGTTGTATTAATGACTACATAAAAGTCACTATATACAATAAACTTTCATTGTTTGTGATTATGAGAAAATATTTCATCCAGAAAAAAAAATGTATGCTATTTTATGTTTCACAATAAGTGTAAAATGGCTAGTTATATTGATAGTATTCTGTTTGATTTTTTGATGGAATTAAATGAAGACATCATTTAAATGTGATTATTAAGACAATGGAGGTGACTGATTCTGACAAACCTTCTTAATGTTTTTAAAGTATATATGAGTACACATCAATAATAATATGCTTCTGTTGCCTGACACATGGTGTTCCATAACATCTTTCTATTGTGTATCTACTATAATTTTAATTCAATAAAATGCAGGAGGTGCATGAATGGAGAGTACAACAATTTTTAGTTATGCTGAAAGACATCTACAGTTCGTAGACCCACTAATTTGAACAATTCAAAATAAAAAGAAAAGACTTATTCAGAGAATGTAGCTTATCTTTGACATGGTCATGAAATGAACAAAATAGGGAGTTGCAAAAAATTAGAGAGCAAAGTTCTCTGCACACTAAAATCAATGGGAATTTTATAGTAGAAGTATCTGAGCCAGACTGTTTCTCTCCCAGCCAGAGGCTGGTTCACTGAGCTATGCAGCTTGATAATTGCCACCAGTATTGAAGTTGGACTGAATATTTCTCCAGTTCTACCCACAGACAGAAAAGGTAGGCTGAACAAGAATAATCCTAATGGATTATTGAATAAGTGTCTCCATAATGATGTTTTCTATTTTTGAATAATATTTAATATTTTAAGGGTATTTTTTTCTTTTTTTCTTTTGTATTTATTTTTATTATTATACTTCAGGTTTCAGGGTACATGTGCACAATGTGCAGGTTTGTTACATATGTATCCATGTGCCATGTTGTTTTGCTGCACCCATTAACTCGCCATTTAGTATTAGGTATATCTCCTAATGCTGTCCCTCCCCCCTCCCCCCACCCCACAACAATCCCCGGAGTGTGATGTTCCCCTTCCTGTGTCCATGAGTTCTCATTGTTCAGCTCCCACCTATGAGTGAGAACATGCGGTGTTTGGTTTTTTGTCCTTGCGATAGTTTACTGAGAATGATGTTTTCCAGTTTCATCCATGTCCCTACAAAGGACACGAACTCATCATTTTTTATGGCTGCATAGTATTCCATGGTGTATATGTGCCACATTTTCTTAATCCAGTCTATCATTGTTGGACATTTGGGTTGGTTCCAAGTTTTTGCTATTGTGAATAGTGCCGCAATAAACATACGTGTGCATGTGTCTTTATAGCAGCATGATTTATAGTCCTCTGGGTATATACCCAGTAATGGGATTGCTGGGTCAAATGGTATTTCTAGTTCTAGATCCCTGAAGAATCGCCACACTGACTTCCACAATGGTTGAACTAGTTTACAGTCCCACCAACAGTGTAAAAGTGTTCCTATTTCTCCACATCCTCTCCAGCACCTGTTGTTTCCTGACTTTTTAATGATGGCCATTCTAACTGGTGTGAGATGGTATCTCATTGTGGTTTTGATTTGCATTTCTCTGATGGCCAGTGATGATGAGCATTTTTTCATGTGTTTTTTGGCTGCATAAATGTCTTCTTCTGAGAAGTGTCTGTTCATGTCCTTTGCCCACTTTTTGATGGGGTTGTTTTTTTCTTGTAAATTTGTTTGAGTTCATTGTAGATTCTGGATATTAGCCCTTTGTCAGATGAGTAGGTTGCAAAAATTTTCTTCCATTCTGTAGGTTGCCTGTTCACTCTGATGGTAGTTTCTTTTGCTGTGCAGAAGCTCTTTAGTTTAATTGGATCCCATTTGTCAATTTTGGCTTTTGTTGCCATTGCTTTTGGTGTTTTAGACATGAAGTCCTTGCCCATGCCCGTGTCCTGAATGGTATTGCCTAGGTTTTCTTTTAGGATTTTAATGGTTTTAGGTCTAACATTGAAGTCTTTAATCCATCTTGAATTAATTTTTGTATAAGGTGTAAGGAAGGGATCCAGTTTCAGCTTTCTACATATGGCTAGCCAGTTTTCCCAGCACCAGTTATCAAATAGGGAATCCTTTCCCCATTTCTTGTTTTTGTCAGGTTTGTCAAAGATCAGATAGTTGTAGATATGTGGCATCATTTCTGAGGGCTCTGTTCTGTTCCATTGATCTATGTCTCTGTTGTGGTACCAGTACCATGCTGTTTTGGTTACTGTAGCCTTGTAGTATAGTTTGAAGTCAGGTAGCATGATGCCTCCAGCTTTGTTCTTTTGGCTTAGGATTGACTTGGCGATGTGGACTCTTTTTTGGTTCCATATGAACTTTAAAGTAGTTTTTTCCAATTCTGTGAAGAAAGTCATTGGTAGCTTGATGGGGATGGCATTGAATCTATAAATTTCCTTGGGCAGTATGGCCATTTTCACGATATTGATTCTTCCAACCCATGAGCATGGAATGTTCTTCCATTTGTTTGTATCCTCTTTTATTTCATTGAGCAGTGGTTTGTAGTTCTCCTTGAAGAGGTCCTTCACATCCCTTGTAAGTTGGATTCCTAGGTATTTTATTCTCTTTGAAGCAATTGTGAATGGGAGTTCACTCATGATTTGGCTCTCTGTCTGTGATTGGTGTACAAGAATGCTTGTGATTTTTGTACATTGACTTTGTATCCTGAGACTTTGCTGAAGTTGCTAATCAGCTTAAGGAGATTTTGGGCTGAGACGATGGGGTTTTCTAGATACACAATCATGTCATCTGCAAACAGGGACAATTTGACTTCCTCTTTTCCTAATTGAATACCCTTTATTTCCTTCTCCTGCCTGATTGCTCTCACACTGTGTGAGAAGTCATGAAAGGTAGAGTCCTATTAATGCTAATTCCCAAGACTCTAGAAAAAAAAGTTTTCTCGCAATCATTTTGTAAACTGTAAGAAAACTGATTAGGTCTTCAATCTGTGATGATACTCTACAGAAATATGCAGATTTTTGTCTTGTCTCTCTTGATATTTTATGTAAAATTCATTATATATGAGTGAACTCTATCATTCTGTTTTCCTTTTTGGGGTTAAATCTTCTCAAAATATTATTATTGAAGAGAAAAGACAATGCTGGAAGAGGAAAAGAAAAAAATGAAAAGCAGGGCAGAGAAAGGAGAAAATGAGAGGACAATAAGTGTGAAGAGGCATAAGAAAAAAGAAAACAGATTATGTGCAGCTATCAACTTCTAGTGTGCAGAAAACGAAATTATGAATTATCTCCTGTCTGAACTTCCTTAGAGCTCTCAGCTACTGACTGAATGCCGTACTCCTAGTAGTTACACTATTTTCTACGCTTATATGTTAATAATTCAGGCTCAGAATTTAACCTGTCATCCAAAAGAGGGTTAATTCTTAAATTCAGTTCATTCTGAGTTAAGCACAAACTTCAAAACAATGCAAAGGCTACACGGAGACTCATTTAATTATATCTTCCCTCTCAGAGACCTGAGCTGTTAGCTAACCCATCATCTTTTTTGTTTATAGTCAAGTATGATATGTATGTTTTCTGGCCTTCAACAATGCTGTATCCATAACACTCCCACACTAAAAGCATTTCTGTAGAAACAAAAAAGAATGAGGAAAATTGTTATCACGTACATTGTTCTAGGATTTTTATTATCATCCATTGCTTAAAATAGTCATGCTTGTAGTATAAAACAGCACCTCTAATGTATAATGAGGCACAAAATGTACTGTTCATGAAAAATTGATACATACAAACCTTTTTACTAAACCATAACACAATTCATCCTTTATTAGAAGTCCAATTTAAGATGTAGACATTTTCTTCCAACTGTGAGCTAAGGCTTTCCAAAGACTGAACTAGAGAAAGAAAATTGTTTTTTGCCTGTGACAATGTGTGGAAACATTTGAAAAGGTACCTACGTAAGAATAGTTTTGGAGAAAACCTTTGGTCATCCAGAACCTTTTTTATTTTTTTTAACCTTTCAACCTCAAAAATCTCATTTTGTTCTAAGTTTCTCCAGTTCTGGAATCTAGAATTGAGATGCACAATTAACTTAAAGAGAAGACGCAAGTCTTGGAATGTGCCGGTCTAACAAATACAGGAAGGGTTCTCCAGCTCAAAGCAGAGATGAGTGAGTTCATTAGCAGCAGCTGCATTTATACATCAAGTACCTTTCGGTAACAGATGAGTCTTGGCCCTTCTAAATTGTGCAGTGGGGGACATCACATAGGGGGGCCTGTTGTGGGGTGGGGGGCGGGGGGAGGGATAGCATTAGGAGATATACCTAATGTAAATGACGAGTTAATGGGGGCAGCACACCAACATGGCACATGTATACATATGTAACAAACCTGCACGTTGTGCACATGTACCCCAGAACTTAAAGTATAAAAACAATAAAAAATTAAAAATAAAAATACCTCAGTACTTAGCGTATGAGGGACACGACGTAAAATATTAAGTTTGCAGCCCCATAGTTAAGTCAATCTACGTGTTTCTCCCATTTTCCGTTTTCACAACAGTGGCCTACTAGGTCATTGCCTCAAGATGGTTACATTGTTTCACTTGCGCTGGATCTACTTGTTTTCAGTTACTTTGTTACCTTGTAAAAAAAGTTTTCATTTGTATCAAATTATGTTATGAATTGAATATAATAGTATCTCAGTTTTGCCACTTTGCTTTACAGATTTAAATAAAGAGGAATAAGAACCTTGAAAAAAAAAAAAAAAGCAAGAACTCTAGAGCAGAGTTTCTCAACCTTGGCACTACCATACTGACATTTCGAAACAAATACGTGGAGTGTGTGCGTGTGTGTGTTAGCGTTTGCTTCAGTGTCCTGTGCATTGCAGGACGTTTAGCCATATCCCTGACTTCTACCAACTAGATGTCATCCACACTGCTTCTCCCACAGTTGTGACAATCTAAAGTATCGCCAGACATTGACAAATGACCCTTGGGGGACAAAATGCTCTGGTCCTCTTCAGAACCAATGCTTTAGAGTAAAATTAGTCTGATTTCTGATTTTTCCCATTGCTTGTAGAGACAATGGAAATAGTAATTGCACTCACTTGATGGAATTGTTGTAAAGGTAAAAAAGAGTGCTAAGAATATTTTCTGGTATATAGTATATGGGAAAAAAATGTGTGATTACTATTATCATGGGCTGAAAATTATGAATTACAATCTATCTGAACATAGAGGAGTGGCCATTCTTTGGCTGTTACAGCCATTTAGCCAGAAGAAGAGCTGACGTCACTTGTGTTTATATTTAATTCCAAGATTATACTCATTAAAATTATCCCATTTCTCTTCCCATTTTATTATGATTTTCTCCTTTACCTGTAAAAAATAATAATTCAGAAATTACAATGCGAATGTGTTGCCTGAGCTTTTTGTGTGATATCCAAGAAATCATTGCCAAGACCAGTGTCAAGGGGATTTTGCCTATATTTTCATCTAGGAGTTTTATGATTTCCAGTCTCATATTTAGGTCTTTTATCAATTTTGAGTTGATTTTTGTGTATGGTGTAAAAGAAGGGTCCAATTTCATTGGTTTATTTTTGAATGAAGAAATCCAGTTTTTCCAGAGAATATCCTTTTCCCATTGTGGTTTTTTTTTTTTTTTTTTTTTTTGGTGCTCTCATGAAATATTAGTTGACCATATATGTTTGGACTCTTTCTGGACTTTCTACTCTATCCCACTGGTCTGTTTGTCTGTTTTTATGCCAGTACCATACTATTTGCTTTCTAGAGATAGCTGTGTAATATAATTTTAAATCAGGAAGTGTAATACCTCCATTTTATTTATTTATTTTTTCAGAATTGCTTGGCTATTCAGGGTCTTTCTTTATGGTTTCATACAAATTATTGGATTGTTTCATCTATTTCTGTGAAGATCCCACTGGGATTTTGATAAGCATGGTGTTGGATCTATATATTACTTTATGTATTATCAACATTTAAGACACTACTTTTTTTATTGATGAGCAATGGGATATCTTTCCATTAATTTGTGTTCTCTTTTTTTCATCAATATTTTATAGTTTTCAGTTTTTCAACTTGGTTAAATTTATTCCTGATTATTTTTTATACTATGATAAATGAGATTGTTTTCTTGATTTCTTTTTGGCTGGTCATTGTTTGTGTATACAAATGCTATAGATTTTTATATGTTGATTTTATGTCCTGCAACTTCACTGAATTAATTTATTGGGTCAAACAGTTTCTTGGTGGAGTCTTTAGGGCTCTCTATACACAGGTTCACATCATCTGCAAATAGAGATACTTTTATTTTTCCTTTCTGATTTAAATACCTTTTATTTCTTTTTCTTTTCTAATTACTCTTGGTAGTATTTCCAGCACTATGGTTAATAGCAGTGGTGAAAATGAGCATCCTCATGCATTGTACCAGATCTTAGAAGAAAAGTTTTCAATATCTCCTTATTGATTATGATGTCATCTGTGGGTTCTTCATAAATAGCCTTTATTATATTGCGAAACTTTCTTTTATACCTAAACAGTTAAGAGTTTTTATCAAGAAAGGATGTCAAACTTTAGTTAATGCTTTTTCTCCATCAATTGATATGATCGTGTGATTTTGTTTTTCAATATATTAGAGTGATGTATAACATTGATTGATTTGCACATGTTAAATCTGTTTTGCATACCAGGATTAAATACCACTTGTTTGTAATGGACAATCTTTTTTATTGAGAATTTTTGCATTGATGTTCATCAGTGATATTTGGCCTATAGTTTATTTTCTTATGGTATCTTTGTCTGGTTTAAGTAAGAAGGTAATACTGATCTTGTAAAATTTGTTAGAAAGTATTCACTTCAAATGTATTTCTTTCTTTTTTTTTTTTTGAGATGGAGTCTCGTGCAGTGGCGCAATCTTGGCTCACTGCAAGCTCCGCCTCCCGGGTTCATGCCATTCTCTTGCCTCAGCCTCTCCAAGTAGCTGGGACTACAGGCGTCCGCCACCATGCCCAGCTAATTTTTTTTTTTTGTATTTTTAGTAGAGACGGGGTTTCACCGTGGTCTCGATCTCCTGACCTCGTGATCCACCTGCCTCGGCCTCCCAAAGTGCTGGGATTACAAGCGTGAGCCACCACGCCCAGCTTTCAAATGTATTTCTTTGCAGGAGTTAAAGAAATATTGGTATCACTTTTCCTTTGAAAGGTTGGTAGAATTAGGCCCTAATGCCATCTGATTTTGTGCTTTTCTTTATCAAGAAGTTTTTAATTATTACTTTAATGTCTTTTTTATTGGACTGTTCAGATTTATATGTCTTCCTTATTCAATCTTGTTAGATTGTATTTTTCTAGGAATTTGTTCATTTCATCTAGGTTATCAAATATCTTCACATGCAGTTGTTCATAATAGTCTCTTATGATCCTTTCTTTTCTGTGGTGTCTGTTGTAGTGTCTCCACCTTCATTTCTGATTTTACATATTTAAGACTAGTATTTTTAGTCTGGCTAAGAGTTTTTCAATTTTATTTACTTTTTTAAAAACCATCTGTTTTATTGATTTTTTTCCCATGATTTTTCTTTCATCTGTTTGATTTACTTTTGTTTTGATTTTTATTATTGCCTTCCCTCTGCTGACTTTGGGTTTAGTTTGATCTTTATTTTTTGGCTTTTTGAGGTGTAATATTAAACTATTTATTTGAGATTGCTCTTTTTTAATATATTTGTTGCTATAGATTTCCCTCTTAGAGCTGCTTTTGATGTATCCCATAGGTTTTGATTTGTTGCATTTCTATTATTGTTTGTTTCAAGATATATTTTAAACTTTTCCTTTTAATTCTTCTTTCTTTGACCCATTCATTGTTCAGAAGCATATTGTTTAATTTCCACATATTTTTGAATTTTCCAAAATTATTCCTCTTAGCGACTTCTAATTTCATACCATTGTGGTCAGAAATAATACTTGATATGATTTAGATCTTCTTAAATTATATAAGAGTTGTTTTGTGGCCTACCATGTGGTCTATCTTGTTTTACGTGCGCTACAGAAGAATGTGTATCTTGCTAGAAAGTTCTATATATATGTGTTAAGCCTATTTCTCCTTCCATGTTCATTTTTATAGAGGCAGATTCTCACTGTGTTGCTCAGGCTGGGGTGCAGTGGCTATTTACAGGCATAATTATAGCACACTGTAACATCAAACTTCTGGGCTCAAGCAATTCTCTGCCTTAGCCTCATAAGTAGATGGGCCTATAAGCAAGCCCCTCTGTGCCTGGCTCCATTAATTTTTGCTTTGTATATCTAGGTGCATCAATGTTGGATGTATATATAACTGTTATGCCCTCTTGAGGAATAGAACCCTCTATCATTAAATAATGACCTTTTATGTTTCTTGTGACTTTAAGACAAAGAAATCATTACCTATTTTATTGTGTCTTTAACTTAAAGTCTATTTTATTTGATATAAGTACAGTCATCCTTTCTCATTTGGCTAGGATTTGCGTGGAGTATCTTCCATCTCTTCACTTTCAGCCTATGTGTGTCCTTAATGCTAAAGTAGGTCTCTTGTAGCAGCATATACTCAGATCTTATTTTAGTATTCATTCAACCACTCTACGTATTTTCATGGTAGAATGTAATCCATTTACATTAAAGTAATTATTGATAGATAAGATCTTTTGTTCCTTGCATTCTTTATTGTTGTTTATCTTTGAGATTTGGTTATTTTCTGTAGTGCTATATTTTTATTCCTTTTTCTTTATCATTTATGTATGTTATTGTTTTCTACTTTGTGTTACCATGAGGCTTACATAAAGCTTCTTACAGTTATTATAGGCTACTTTACACTGATAACATAACTTCTGTCACATAAAAAAACTCTAGGCCCTCCCCTCACACAATTTATACTTTTGATCTCACAATTTACATTTTTGTATTATGTACTTCTTAATCACTTATTGTTACTATCATTATTTTTGACTGATTGTTTTGATTTTTAGCCTTCATACTAGAGATATATACATGATAGAGCATCATAACAGTATTAGAGTATTCTGGATTTGACTATATAATTACCTTTACTGGTAACTTTTATACTTCCATGTGTTTTCATGTTATTAATTAGTGTTCTTTTTTTTCCTACTTGACGGACTCCCTTAAGCATTTCTTCTAAGGCAAGTCTAGTGGTGATGATTTCCATCAACTTTACATGTTTGAGGCTTTCTCTTTTATTTCTGAAGGACAGTTTTGCTGGGTATAATATTCTCAGCTGCCAGGTTTTCTTTTTCTCTTTCAGCACACTGTCTCCTAGCTCACAAGATTTCTGCAGGGAAAGTTGCCGTTTGTCTAACAAAGATTTTCTTATATGTGACTTGTTGCTTTTCTCTCAGTGCTTTTAAAATTATCTCATCTTTGATTTTGACAATTTAATTATAATGTATGTCAGAGAGGACCTCTTCAAGTTGAACATGTCTGGAGTCTTTTGAGCCCCATGTTATCTGGATGTCCATATCTCTTCCAAGACTTTGGAAGATTTCAGCATTTTTATTATTAAATAAGCATTCTTTTTCCATCTTTGCCTCTTCTCATGAAATGCCTACAGTGCAAATATTTGTTCACTTACTAGTATTTCATAAGTTTCATAGTTTGTCTATCTTCACTCTTTTTCATTCTTTGTTTTCTTTTTTTCTCTTACTGGGTAATTTCAAAAGACCTTTTTCAAGTTAGAGATTCTTTCTTTTGCTTAATCTAGTCTGCTGTTGAAGCTCAGTGTTGTATTTTTATTTCATTCAATGAATTCTTTAGCCCCAAGATTTCTCTTTGCTTTTTTTTATGATATCCATCTCTTTATTAAATTTCTCATTTGATCCTGGATTGTTTTTCTGATACTGTTGAATTGTCTATCTGTATTCTCTTGTATGTCACCGAGTTTCTTAAAAATTATTTTTTAATTCATTTTCAGACAACTCATAAGTTTATTTTTCTTTTGGGTCAATTACTGGAGAATTATTTTATTCTCTTGATGATATCATGTTCCCTTGCTTTTTCATGTTTCTTGTGTCCCTACATTGACATCTGTGCACTGGTGGAACAATCATCATCTCTTCCAAACTTTATAGAGTGTCCTTCATATGAATGATTTTTATCTGCAGATGGATCTTAATATACCAGTTGGGAAGGCCATGGTGGCTCTGATTCTGAGTAGATGAAGTGGTACAGCTTCCATGCAGCTTCTTCAGCTTTGGCCAATGTTAGCATGACTATGGGTGGCCTATGCTGCAGAAGTTTGTGGCAGTGTAGGTTGTTGGGGTCCTTAGTGACAAGGGCTTTGGTAGTTCTCCTTTTCTCATTTTCCCCATAACGTGGAGTTTTAGCTGAGAATGATCCTCTTGGTTTCAGGTCTGACACAGCCCACAAGCTGCTGCAGGAGCTCTGGGCTCCAGAGCACAGGTACTCAAGCTGCTATAGAGCCAAGAACCCAGGGTCAGGTTCTCATAAAGAGACTTTGGCACCTAGGTCTTGTGGTTCAGCTTCAGTCTCCAAGGCAGGATTGGATGTAAAATGTCCAAAAAGCCAAGGACGGTGATTCTGAGGCACCCTCCAGAGTAGGGGCCCAAAAGACTGGGTTGTAGCTATGAATATGATCCTGTGGGAGAAGGACACAGCACTGGCCCAACTCTAAGGAGGAAGTGGTGTTTTGGAGGCTTTGTCCTGGTGAGCAGGATACTATTGCAATAGAACCAATAGGGCACAGTCCAACTCAGCTCCCACTGTATAGTGCACTCCATAGTGGCGACTCTGGCCCCTGAGATGGTGGAACATTGTGGTATCCCAGACTCTCAGTGGACTAGCCCCCTAGAGTCTGTTGTTTTGCCTGTAGGCCTGGGCTATCCCAGCTCAGCCTCTGCCCTGTTTTTCAGGGCCTCAGGGTAACATGTCAGCTCAGCCATGGATGCATGGCTACTCAGCTCAGCCAAGGCATCAGTTTTCTAGAAGGCAACATACTGCTTCAGCTCAGGCCCTGATGGGCAAAATGCAACAGTTACTGGTAGGGGTAGATGGACCAGCTCTGTGACAGCTTGGCCTCATGAGGTAGGGCATAGTAGCAGATTGGCTCAGTAAAGGCTGGCTACCAGGCAGAGGTAGTTCAGTGGTGACAAGACCTCAGGGATTGACAGATGCTATGACTACTTGCCCTCACAGCAAGATGCATTCCAGCAATGGCTCTGTGTTTACGGTGGTACAGCTCAGTAGCTGTACGGCTCATGGGGGCTAGGACATAGCATCAGTTCCCTCTTAGGAGGAACACAACCATGTGGACTCGAGGCAGCTCCCTCAACTGGAATCAGTGCCTATGAAGACTGCAGAAGTCCCCACTGGTGAGGACTGTAGATGTCCAAGGTGGTTATGGGGGCTGCTGGCTTCTTGCTTACATTTTCCCTGCAAAGAGAAGTTGCTGCTAGTTCTAGTTCTCAGTCGATCCCAACTGGGAGATAGAGCAGTAGAGGTAGAGTGTTTCCTTCTGTTCTCTAGGTGGCCTTCCTGGGTTTCAGTGCACTATAAAACTACTTTTACATGCTCCAGTGCTCTCTTTTGGTTATTTTCATCAAAATGTAATTATTTATTCATGGTTTTGACTGTCTTTGGGGAGGGGGCAGGTGCTAGGGGTTTCTCATTGGCCATTTTGCTGATGTCATTCTCCCCAAATTGTCTAATTTTATGGGGGAAAGGGTGGAGGTCTTAAGTTTATATCATTACAATGGATGAGCTAATTTCACTTTTTTCATTTCTAAGCAAAAAAAAAAAAATGGGAAATTTGAATTTAATATGTCAAGACTCAGACCACACACTTTGTGAAATTTAATTGCAAAAATAGCTCCTGGCAAAATTACCAAGCTAGATTTTTAAAGGCCTTTTTTCCATCAATCTCATATTCTTCAGAGGGTTTATTTAGTGAATGAGAAATGACTTTATGAGAATGAGATACGATGGACAAGTTGGTGATTTTGTTGACAGCAGTGTAGAATAGCCTCATTAGATTAATAATCTGCCACACAGAACTCACTGCATAGGTATTTTCCCCATGGTCTTCTTATTGATTTGGGGCCAGATGCATGTTGCATACAGCCTGATGAATTTAAGAACAGATTCATGGCTGCTTAATGTGTCCCTGAAAACATCTTTCAAAAGTCAGTCATTAGGCATACAAAATGATAGGGTTTTTACCCTTGAGGCATCATTCTACAGACAAATAGATTTCAATTTGGATTTTCTTTCTTAATTCGTTGCAAGTTTGTATGGAATTCATTAGGCCAATAAAACTTTTGTTCTACTAAAAAGAACTCTAAATCTGAAGCCAAAAGCTGTATCTGAAATATAATTCTGATACTTTACAGGTGTGACACTGAGTGAGTGACATAATGTATTGGCTCCAATTCCTTCCAATGTAGAGATTGATGTAGCCCAGGAGTTCTCAGCATGTGCTGCCAGGACTAGCAGCATTACATTCGCCTGGGACCTTGTTAGAAATGCAAATTCTCAGGCCCTGCACCAAGCATTCTGAATTCAAAATTGCATATGTGACCAAGATATCTGTGATTTAACAAGCCTTCCATGTGTTTTTTACCCATGATAACATTTGAAAAGCACTGTACTAGGTCAAAAAATCTTTTCCTTTAAGGGGCCAGATAGTAATATTTTAGGCTGTATGTGCCAGGAAGCAAAATCAAGGATATTATATAGGTATTTATATAGAAAGAAAATAAATTTAATATAATTTAAATATAATCATAGTAAAGACTTGTTTTTGCAATATAGGTCTACTAATGAGAAGAAGGAAAACGTTTTCAAGGCGGATAGAGTTTGCTGAGTTTGGGCTCAAAGTTAATGTTTCTTATCATCAAATTTATTGCATATGTTCATCTGTAAAAATCATTCTTAGCTCCTGGGCCATATAATTTTACTGACGGGCTGGATTTGGCCTGTAGATCATAGTTTGCCACCCACTATATAGAGAATCTCTAAAGCTCTTTCTGTTTCTACGCTTATATGAGTCTACCTGCACACACCAATGCTAAAGTTCCTTAGCTACCTCTGCTTTTTTTCTCCTCTTTATGCAGTATTAAGAACTCGACTTGCAAAATCCCAACACTGTGTCCTTAACCTAAGCCCATCCATCCACCCACCCGCACCACCACTGCACGTAGATCTTTCATAAAAATTGAACAAAAAGTAACTGAACAAGATATAAAGTGAAAAATGAGTTCTTGTATCTCAGAACTGATTTTTTCAAAACACAGCCAAATACTAATAATGGTATGACTTTATGGATAGACTTTAATTATGATGTAGTGTCTATCAGCAATATCCTTCATGAGTTCTTTATTTTCTGTTGGGGGAAAAGATTTAAAAAGTCAACAAAGTTTCAGAGATTAGCTGAAATAAAACATATCAAAGTCATGAGTTATTTTAAGAAAGATATAGCAGGAATTTTGTATCCCAAGCAAGTAGCTGTTATCACACTCGGTATAAGACATATTAGTCAGACTTCCTCTTATCCATCCGGGTGTGAATACTAGAAACAGATATCTTTTCTAATCAGTTTCCATCTTAAGTCAAAACAGAGAGAGAGAGCAAAAATCAGTTGAATAAATTAATCTGCTTTTAAGGGAATCGTGCCTCCTGCAGTTAATTCAGTTGACTAATTTATTTATACATTCATCAGGGCATTGGTGAGAATATGATTATTCAGTTTTAAACATTGCTTAGGTTCTATTTTCTCTAATCCTCTTGATTCAGAACTATTACAGTGCCTCTAGTTGCTATGTTCCACGCTATGTGAAAGAAGAGTCCAGTATTTCCTCAAAAGTGTTTAAATAATGTAATTAACCCACTCTGGTCTGGAGCCTATCTATTGTAGGTCTTGTGCACTTGCACATCTGGTCAAGAATTGAATCAAGGTCCTTGGAATGAGACAGGAAATTGACTCTATGGGAAAAAGGAGTGAGGCATATTTTTTTTTTTTTTTTCTGTTAACGGTGTAAATTCAGAAAAATCTTCCTGGATGGGTGCGGTGGCTCACGCCTGTAATCCCAGCACTTTGGGAGGCCAAGCAGGTGGATCACTTGAGGTCAGGAGTTCAAGACCAGCCTGGCCAACATGCTGAAACCCCATCTCTGCTAAAAATACAAAAATTAATCGTGCATGGTGGCATGCACCTGTAATCCCAGCTACTCTGGAGGCTGAGGCAGGAGAATCACTCGAACCTGGGAGGCAGAGGTTGCAGTGAGCCAGGATAGTGCCACTGTACTTCAGCCTGGCGACAGAGCAAGACTCTGTCCAAAAAAAGAAAAAAGAAAAATCTTCCTTCTTGGATTGGGGTAAAATTACCTTCTTTCACTTGCTTTTGGTATTTGCATTTGGACACTGCAGCAAAATCTTCAAGATGTGATAACTTCACACTCAATCCCTGTATTTCTCTTCACAGAAGGTGAAACTTCACCTCCTGCAGTCTCTGTTAGTTACACTGGCATACAGACAGGTTTACTCTTTATTCTTTCTCTTTCATTTCCTAATGAGGAAAATATGTATACAACAGAATACATGAAGCATATTCGGCTGTACCTCATAATGAATTTTTATGTCTATACCTGAGTGGAACTACCCATCTGTGTCACAAGAAAGAACATTTCCCACATTCCGCCCAGTTAACACCCACCCCAGATGGAAACACTATTTTGACTTCCATCACTACGAGTTAGATTTGTCTATTTTAAAATTTTTATGGAATCTTTTGTGTATGTCTTTTTGCCCAAAATTGTGCCTGACTGCATTTGTTGTTAAGTAATACATGTAGAAACACTTTTGGGTCCACAGTGTAAAAACCTAAGTCAGGTATTTCCCTAGAAAATATGTGAAAACCCTCAATCCAGATGAATGAATGTTAACAAACAAAATGTATTAGCCAAATATAAATAGTGAAATGCTACTGTATTTCTTTTCTGTTTTCTAACATAATTGCAGTTTTTTCATATGTAGAATTTCAAGAACAGATACAACTTTTCATCTAAAATACAAACTTACAAAATGCATTGTAAGTTTTGTACTTTTTGGTGATTATTGACATCTTGCAGATTTTAAAACCTACCTAAGAGTTCAAAATGATGAATTACTTTAAGCAAATTTATAATTTTCATCTACTTTACTTCATACCTTATGAGCCTAATTTTTCAGGGTTCATTAATTCCCGTTCCTCCAGTGGCTGTTATATATTATTTGGATTTCCATGCATGACATTTTTGCCTTCTACACTGTGCTCCTTTGAAATTCTTCATTTTTATCTAATTCATTTCTCTCATTTTTAAGCAATTATCTACATATAATATTAATTTAATTTTCCTGCACTGGGTTCAAGCATGACGTTTTATTATTCCTTTTACTGGATTTCTCTAATTTTCTTCAAAACAAAATAGAATGAAAAATCTTTCCCCCATAGTCAGTTTCCTCTGTCCACTCCTTCCTTTCTGTTATTTGCACCATCATTCTGCCAATTCCTGAAGCTGGCCAGTGGGAGTTCTTTGACTCTTTTCCCCCGTCCTCCCACTGCTGCTCATAATTCCTGTTCTCATCACCAGAACCCTGATTGCACTTATGATCTAATACGTCTGCCTGGTCCACCCTCTCCCAGCTGCAATTTATCTACTATCTTCTCCCTAAACCTCTGATGGCATCAGGCAAGTCATCTGCTGAACAACTTAAATCAGTATTTCTCCAATGTCGAGGATGTGTGAATCCATTT
Organism: Hylobates moloch; assembly: GCF_009828535.3. NCBI lineage: Eukaryota > Metazoa > Chordata > Mammalia > Primates > Hylobatidae > Hylobates > Hylobates moloch. Next base: position 153,612,768 of record NW_026652279.1, read on the forward strand.
TAAAGGGAAAAACATCCCATAGATCACCCATGATGACTTAAATTAGTTTCACTGTAGTATCATATAAATAAGTACTAACATAAGCCTATTCATAAAAATCTTTCTTCTTACAGATTGTATATAACTATAAAATCAAATGGATTGTAATTAATACTAACAATGTAATGAAACTAATATCACTCAAGTGAATAAGATGAATGAAAATAAATCCCCACCCACTATGTGAATATTGTATTAATTGCTACTTTTTGTACCTTGGTAAGCTTATGAAAAGTGCTGGGAAGATTGCATCATTTCATGGACTACAATATTATGGCAGGACTATAAATTATGCCATGTTCTGTAAGATGATGCAATCCTTCCAACACTTTTCTTCATTCAAAATATTCCAAAGCATTCATGCTTTCTATACACTACAATGTCATTTGTCTTCCCTGGTTTCAAATGCGTCATTTATCTCTTAAGTCCACCTGTTTTTTTTGTTTTTTTGTTTGTTTGTTTTTCTCATTAGTTCATTAAAATTAAAGCCGTGTTAGCTGGGCATGGTGGGTCACACCTGAAATCCCAGCACTTTGGGAGACCAAGGAAGGAAAGGAAGGGGGATTGTCTGAGCCCAGGAGTTCGAGACCAGCCTGGGCAACATGGTGAGATCCACCTCACCCCCATCTCTATTTTAAAAAAGAAAGAAAATTAAAGCAGTGTGACCTGATTACCATGCAATGAATGATAAACACAACATAAGTGAAATAATCCTAGTGTTTGCAGGTAGGAGACTGCCATCCAGATGTCAGAGAATGTATTTACATTATTTTATAGATCATTTAAATGAAAACCCAAAAGGTGATAGATATGTCGAAAGGTATATCACAGGACCTCAGCTTAAACAACTGAGCTAAATGACACTCTACTGCCCGTTGATTCACACTCAGATAATCAGGTAGACCTTGTTTTCTTTATATGTGTGTCCTGTCTCATAACTAGATTTTAATTTTCTAAAAGGCAGAAGCGGATTTTAAACTCCTTTGTGCTTTCATATCCTAGCCCAAGACCTTGTACATATAACCTCCACTAAAATTCCCCATCAGTTGATTATTGAGTTAATGAATACCTTTCATTGCATGTTCCCTGTTTTCTAATTTCCCCTATAGTCAGCATTATTCCCCAATGGCTTATCCCTTTCCTTTTCCTTACCCCAAAACCTCTCCACCTTAAAAAATGCACAGCCAGGAATGTTGGCCCATGCCTGTAATCCCAGCACTTTAGGAGGCTGAGGCAGGAGGATTACTTGAGCCCATGAGTTCAAGACCAGTCTGGGCAATATAGGCAGTCCCTATCTCTACAAGATATCAAAAAATTAGTTGGGGGTGGTGGCTCCTGCCTGTTGTCCCAGCTACTCAAGAGACTGAGGTGAGAGAACATTCTTGAACCTGGGAGGTGGAGGCTACAGTGAGCCATGATGGCACCACTGTACTCCAGCCTGAGTGACCTAGTGAGACCCTGTCTCAAAAAAAAAGCACCAAAAACATGCTCACAACCACAACTTTATTCACATCCATTTCAAGTAACTTCTCTGCTGACTGTATCACTATGTCTTATATCTCTTAGCTGACCTTCTTTTATCTTGCGTTTCTTTGTTGAGATTTCCTATGTTTTACATTTGCCCCATGCATGTTTGCAGTTGCTGTTTGAAGCATTTTTAGGATGGCTGCTGTAAAATCTTTGCTCTAAAACATCTGTGTCATCTTGTTGTTGGCATCTATTTATTGTCTTTTATTAAGTTGGACATCTTCCTCTCCAACTTAGTTTAATGAGTGGTTTTCAGTTGAAACCCAGACATTTGGGGTATTATGTGTAGGGGACTCCAGATACTATTTCAACCTTCCGTTTTAGCTGATTTCCACAGACTCCATTACTGCGGGCTGTGGGAGAGCACCACCTAATGACTGTGAGGTGTGGATAAAAGTCCGGATTCCCCACTTGACCTCTGCTGATATTCATGGGTAAGATACTCCTCATTATTTATGGTAGAAGTGGTAGTTCTACTTCCCCCTACCTCTCCACCGACACCAGGATATGGGAGGTGTCCTCATTACCACTGGGTGGTGGTAAAAGTCCTGACTCTCCACGAGCCTAGTGGGAAGAGAAGAAGTGCCTCATATACTGCTGAGCAGGTGGGGGCTGGACTCTCCCTGTGATCTCCTGACACAACAGAGTGAGACGTCATTACAGCCTGTCAGGGATAAAAGTCTGTCTCTTTACTTCACCTTCTCCAACACCATCCTGGTGGGGAGTGGGAAGAGCTTCCTTGCAGCCTGTTGGGGGTAAGTCTAGGCTCACCACTTGGCTTTGGGTCATTACTCATGCTACCCATCTCAAGAAATAGGATCTAGACTTCTGGCCTACTCTATTTTTCAAAAGATCTTCCTTTCTTATTCAGTTTTTCTTTTGAGACGGAGTCTCACTCTGTCGCCCAGGCTGGAGTACAGTGGTGCGATTTCGGCTCACTGTAACCTCCGCCCCTCCAGGTTTAAGCAATTCTATGCCTCAGCCTCTGGAGTAGCTGGGATTACAGGTGCCTGCCACCACACCTGGCTAATTTTTTTGTACTTTTAGTAGAGATGGAGTTTCACCATCTTGGCCAGGCTGGTCTTGAACTCCTGACCTTGTGATCCACCTGCCTCCCAAAGTGCTGGGATTACAGGCGTGAGCCACCGTGCCCGGCCCTTATCCAGTTTTTCTAAGGAGTTAATTATCACAAAGATACCTCTAGATGACAATTTTGCAGTGCTTATTCAACCATATTTACCTCTCCACCTAAATGTATTTCTTGGAGATCTCATCAAACCCCATACCTACAAATACTATCTGTATTTCTTACAATCCCTCAATTTACAGCTCCAGCTTCAGCCTCTCTCCTGAAGATCAATCTTACATATATTACACTTACCTGACATCTCCATTTTGATATCTAATAGGAAAATCAAATTTCATTCTATCCCACCTCAACTAAGGCCTTAAATCTTTTTTTTAACTTCCAATTTCCTCACTCAGAAAACAAGTTCATTCTTTGAGAAACTCATCTCCAAAATAATGAATTCCCCCTTTTCTTTCACACACTGAATTAATCCAACAGAAAATCCTGTAGATACAAGTTTCAAGATACATTCATAACCATTTTTTAAAACAACCACAGCTGCCACCCTAGTCTCAGTCATTATTATGTCTCACCTGGGCCCCTGAAATAGCCTCCTGCTTCCCTGATTCCAACCTTGTTTTCTAGGTCTACAGTCTCTTCCCAGAAATGCTAGAGTGATTCATTTATGATGGAAGCCAAGGCATGATAATCCTCTACTCAGAAATTTCCAATGTCATCTCATTTTATACACAGGGATATAAAGAGTCCTGTTTCAATTCCTACCCCTGTTCATCTTACTCAGATTGTTCCACCCGGTTGGCCTCCCTGCAGCTCTAAGGCCAAGCCAAGCCCTCTCTAACCATGGGGCCTTTGCACTTGCTGCTCTGTACATGTAGAAAGCTCTTCTCCCAGAGATCCTGGTGTTATTTTTGGTTCAAATTCCTCCTCAATTGTCACCTTGTCAGAGAGGACTTCCCTGATTTTCTATCCATTTTAGTATTCTTTCAATGTCATTTCTTTACCACTCACCCTGTTTTACTTTTGTTCATAGCCTTTACCACTACCTGTCATACAGTAGTTTGCTTATTCATTGATTCTGACTTTCTCCATGGAAAGGAAGCTCCATGAGAATGTGGGCTTTCTTTTGTTCTCTGCTGTGTTTCCAATGCCTAAAGAGTTAGTTAGTGACACACAGTAAGCAGTAAGTGCTTGATAAATATCTGTTGATAAATTTAATTCAAAAATATTTCTTATCACAGTTAAGAATTTCTTTTGGTTGGCCTATACTCTGCCAAATAGAGTTCAGATAAAATCAAAGATATATATTTAACATATATTTTATTTCTTATTTAGTATTATTTTTTCCCTAAGTAAGCATGTGTTTAAACTAGTACCAAAATATAATAAGAAAACTAGTAATTACTGTTAAAAGTTGGTGCATTCAGAACTTGGTATAGCCATATTCCTTTTTTTTTTTTATTTGAGACGGAGTGTCGCCCTTTCACCCAGGCTGGAGTTCAGTGGCGCGACCTCGGGTCACTGCAAGCTCCGCCTCCCGGGTTCACGCCATTCTCCTGCCTCAGCCTCCCGTGTAGCTGGGACTACAGGCGCCTGCCACCGTGCCTGGCTAATTTTTTGTATTTTTAGTAGAGACGGGGTTTCACCATGTTAGCCAGGATGGTCTCGATCTCCTGACCTCGTAATCCACCTGTCTCGGCCTCCCAAAGTGCTGGGATTACAGGCGTGAGCCACCGCGCCCAGCCGCCATATTCCTTTTTCCGATAATAAAATTTCCAACTTCTTTTCAATAAAATGCCAAAAATAGAGATCCTTCATTGTAATACCCTTTCTGATAACTGATATATAAAAGAAATACAAAACAGTAGCATTTTTCCAGAATTTAGAGCAATATATTGCTTCTGAAATAAATACACATTCTCTTTAATACTTACTATCAGCTTACATGTTTTAATGGTAGTGGTAATGTCCTATATCCACTTCCATCTCACTGTGAACTAATAATCTCATAATGGCAGGTGGAGGTGCTACTCTAGAAGCTCCTAGAATTTGAGAAATGAGTATGTATTACTTTTTTTTTTTAATTGATTGCAATCTTTCTGCAAATTTCTGCTGGCTGAACATGACTGAAATCTATTTCCTAAATTGGAGTTCACTCTCCTAATGATGAATTCAGAAAAATAATTGGGCAACTGAATAAAGGATTTCTTCTACTGGGATTTTCAGACATATCCAATGATTATCTGTATCTTTGTTAGACTAAAATTCACCAGATGATGTAAATGAAATTCACAAATATTATTTTTCAGAAAAAAAAATAAAGTATCTTCCACATTTATAAATGTATTATACCATCTTGTTAGACCTTCTAATTGTCTTAGGAACATTGCAATGATCTACTAACTAGTTTTCTTGCCAATTGACTATCTAATTACCCTCCAAACTATCTTCCATTCTCTCTCTGTAAGAGTGTTCCTTGATCTCGAATTTCATCTGTTGAAAATATTCCTAAAGCTTTTGTATTAGTTGGTTCTCAAGCTTCTAATAAAGACATACCCAAGACTGGGTAATTTAGAAAGAAAAGAAGTTTAATGAACTCACAGTTCCACATGGCTGAGGAGGCCTCACCATCATGGTGGAAGGCAAAGGAGGAGCAAAAGCATGTCTTACATGGCAGCAGGCAAGAAAGCATGTGCAGGGCAACTCCCATTTATAAAACCATCAGATCTCATGAGACTTATTCACTATCACAAGAACGGCAAAAGGAAAACCTGCCCCCATGATTCAATTACCTCCCACCACATGTGGGGATTACTACAATTCAAGGTGAGATTTGGGTGGGGACAAAGAGCCAAACCATATCAGCTTTTAAATGCTCAAGAAGAACATATTTCACACATAAAGCCCTTCAAAGTCCCTCACAGGTTAACCTCAGTCAACTTTTTCCAGCCGTATCTTCTCTACTTCACCTTGCAGGTATAGCCCTGTAGGTCTATAACAATGACCCACTTGTTACAAGCATCTCATACCTTTACACATAGCACCTTTCCTTCTTGCCTAACTTGTAGTGGTCTGTACATTTGTCAAGACTTATTTAAACATCACTTTCTGTATTGAGGGAGCATTGGATAGTCTTTCCCAGGTTTCTGACATTGCTTGGGTGTAAATAATCTACAAATGAAGAATATATAGTTCCTACCCTCCTGGAACTCGCAGGCTGGGAAGCCTTCCCTGCCCACTCGCCTATGAACTCCTTTCCAATCAGAATTAAGTTAGTTTCCCTAGCTCTATCATAATGAACTGACTGTATACCTAAATCCATCTCTAAACTATGCTCTTTTCAGGATACTGCCTTCTCTTAATCATCCATATTTATTCCTGAATCTAGTCCAATTCAGCACAGAAAAAATGAAAGTTCAATAGAACAAGACAAAATGAACATTTGAAAGATTCATTTAACCATTTGAATTTGTTTTCTTCCTAAGGTAACAGATTTTATCAATTGGGCATGAAGAAAATCAATTATTTCTTATAGAGGTGAATCCTTAATCTCTAGGAATAATTTTTATCCATGTGAAATTTTGTTTAACATACTAAAAAAAGATTAAAGTTGTCTCCTGTCCAACACTGACAAAAAGAGACAAAATTAACTTTTCTTTTATGTGAAGTTGTGGTAATTTTCTCTAGGCCGAAAGGACACCAGCCACACATTCCCCGTGTCCTCCATTTCTTTATATTGAAAATGAGATACCAGGCAATTTACCCATCAGGTTTTTAATGAGTCACAGTATTTGAAGGCTATGAACTGAGAAATATCATTCATTTATGGTCTTGTCCTGCAGCTGTTGTGTTTTATGTTAAGACAGTGTGATACAAACAAAACAGAGCTCTTTAATAAGCTTCACTATTAAGTGCAACTGAGCCATTTCAGGAAATAATGGCATTTCACAAAACAGAATGAAAAACATAAAGTGTAATTTTCCTCAAATAACAAAGAGGTAAATGGATAAAAAAAAAAAGCATAAATGTTAACATAGTGACCAATAAGTACTTTTTGGCATCTAAAAATCTCACTGTAGCACAAATCTTTGCACCTTAGTTTTTGCTTCAGATATGCCACTCATGAGTCAATCATGGTATATATTTTTCAACAAATCCTTGTCCATTTTTTCCTAAATTAGGGTCAAGCAATAAAGCTGCCAAAAAAATTTATGCTTTTTTTAAAGGTCACACTAGAACTCAAATTTGGGCTACAATCCATTGTCCAGGTAAATCCCTGATTATCAACTGATCATGGCTTAGTTAAGTGACTTCAATCACAATACCCCTGTGCCTGCCTCCTTCCTCTCCTTTCCCTCATCCTTGTCTCAGTAGAACCTTATGACTCCATCTCTACACATTTTAATACATCTTAGCTGTGTTTTCTTTCTGCTACCCCCATCTATTTAGCTCATATCTATAAGAGTTCAGTTCTAAAGTCCAAACCGAATCATATCACAGGCCTACTTTAAAAACATTCATTGACAACAATCTTAAATCGGCTTCCAATAAATCATACAGCCTGTTGTTTGCAATCTGTCATTTTTCATGTTCTTGATGAAATGTTCATTCATCACAAAATGACTTAAGCATCTACTCTGTGGCAAGAATAAGATGGATTTATGACTCTCAGAGAAATACAAGCCTTGCCCTCTTGGAGTTTACATGTTGGATTAGTTTCCTTAAGGCGCTGTAAGAATTCACCACAAACTTAGTGGCTTAAAACAACACAGATGTATTATCTGACAAGTCTGGACATCAGAATCCCTAAAATCAAGATATTAGAAGGGCTGCTTTCCTTCTGGAGGTTCTAGGGGAGAATTCACTTCCTTGACTTTTCCAGTTTGTAGAAGTCACTTGCATTTCTTGGCTCATGGCTCCCTCCTCTATCTTCAAAGCCAGTAGTGTAGCATCTTTAAATCTCAGACTCTTTTGCTCTTCTTCCCTGTCTCCTTTCCTCTCTCTGCCCCCACCCCCCAGCTAGCTCGCTCTCTCTTACACATACACATCCACTCACTCACCTTCCTTTGCCTCCTCCTGCCGCTGATTCATCTGCTTCCCCCTTTCCATTATAAAAACCCCTGTGATCCCACGGGGCCCACCTGAATAATTCAGGATAAACCTCACATCTTAAATTCCTTAACTTAATCACATCTGCAAAGTCCTTCATGTAACACACTCAGAGATTCTGGGGATAAGGATGTAAATCTCTTTGGCAGGGCCATAGCGAGAGTCAATCATTATTCTGTCTACCCAGTGTCTGATAGAATAGGGAGATACTTGTGATATTTTTACTGTTTTATGTTTTCCAAATTTTATTTTATTATTACATAGTATTCTTCTAATTGTGGGGGAATGTTTTCAATTTTAATAATACCCAATCACCCTATCAGATATAATCCAAAATGTATGTCATGCTATAACAGACTCAGCCAGACCTGATCATACCCTGTCTTTCTGGCTTAACTGCAGACAGTCTCCTTGTACCTCAATTATAGTAGAGTACTCACCATCCTTTAATAGACTTTCCTTTTTTAATAATGCTCTGTGTCCTGCACAAAGACTGGGAAGCCTGTAGTCCCAGCTACTCGGGAGGTTGAGCAAGAGGATATGTTGAGCCCAGGAGGCAGAGGTTGCAGTGAGCCAAGATTGCACCACTGCACTCCAGTCTGGGCAACAGAGCAAGACCCTGTCTCAAAAAAAAAAAAAAAGGGGGGGGGGGAGCTAGGCGTGGTAGCTTAAGCCTGTAATCCTAGTACTTTGGGAGGCCAAGGCGGGTAGATCACGAGGTCAGGAGTCCCAGATCAGACCAGCCTGGCCAATACGGTGAAACCTCGTCTCTACTAAAAATACAAAAAACTAGCCAGGCATGAAAGCGCATGCCTGTAGTCCCAGCTACTCAGGAAGGTGAAGCAAGAGAATCACTTGAAACCAGGAGGTAGAGGTTTCAGTGAGCCGAGATTGTGCCATTGCACTCCAGCCTGGGCAATAGAGGGAGACTCCATCTCAAAAAGAAAAAAAAAAGCCAGGCTCGGTGGCTCACGCCTGTAATCCCATTGTGTCCGGAATTGGTAGGTTCTTGGTCTCACTGACTTCAAGCACTAAGCCGCGGACCCTCGCGGTGAGTGTTACAGCTCTTAAGGTGGTGCGTCTGGAGTTGTTAGTACCTTCTGATGTTCGGATGTGTTTGGAGTTTCTTCCTGCTGGTGGGCTCCTGGTCTCACTAGCTCAGGAGTGAAGCTGCAGACCTTCGCAGTGAGTGTTACAGCTCTTAAGGTGGCGCATCTAGAGTTGTTCGTTCCTCCCGGTGGGCTCGTGGTCTCGCTGGCTTCAGGAGTGAAGCTGCAGACCTTCGCAGTGTGTTAACAGCTCATAAAAGCAGCATGAACCCAAAGAGTGAGCAGTAGCAAGATTTATTGCAAAGAGCGAAAGAACAAAGCTTCCACAGTGTGGAAGGGGACCCCAGCGGGTTACCACTGCTGGCTCCGGCAGCCTGCTTTTATTCTCTTATCTGGCCCCACCCACGTCCTGCTGATTGGTAGAGCCGAGTGGTCTGTTTTGACAGGGCGCTGATTGGTGCGTTTACAATCCCTGAGCTAGACATAAAGCTTCTCCACGTCCCCATCAGATCAGTTAGATACAGAGTATGGATTGGTGCATTCACAGACCCTGAGCTAGACACAGGGTGCTGATTGGTGTATTTACAATCCCTGAGCTAGACATAAAGGTTCTCCACATCTCCACCAGACTCAGGAGCCCAGCTGGCTTCACCCAGTGGATCCCGCACCAGGGCTGCAGGTGGAGCTGCCTGCCAGTCCCGCACGGTGTGCTCGCACTCCTCAGCCCTTGGGTGGTCGATGGGACTGGGCGCCATGGAGCAGGGGGTGGCGCTCGTCAGGGAGGCTCGGGCTGCAAAGGAGCCCATGGAGGGGGTGGGAGGCTCAGGCATGGCGGGCTGCAGGTCCCAAGCCCTGCCCCGCGGGAAGGCAGCTAAGGTCCAGTGAGAAATCCAGCGCAGCGCCGGTGGGCTGGTACTGCTGGTGGACCCAGTACACCCTCCGCAGCCGCTGGCCCCGGTGCTAAGTCCCTCATTCCCCGGGGATGGCAGGGCCCGCCGGCTGCTCTGAGTGCAGGGCCCGCCAAGCCCACGCCCACCTGGAACTCCAGCTGGCCCGCAAGCTGAGGCAGGAGAAACCTGGGAGGGGAGGTTGCAGTGAGCCGAGGTCGCACACACGGCACTCCAGCCTGGCGACAGAGCGAGACTCCGTCTCAAAACAAAACAGACTGGGACAGTCTTACCTCAACTTTTCAATTTGGTGAATGCCTTCAAATATCTTCAAATGTCCCGTCCCTTTTCTATTTGTTCCCTGTCGCCCTGGGCATGGTCACTTTCTGCCTCCTTTGTCTCTCCAGGGCACAGTGGAGACACAGTTTCTCATAATTTTACAGAATTATTTATTTATGGCCTGCCTCTGTCACTTACTCCACATGCCTCCAGGACAGGGATTACACTCTAATATTCTGTACACCTAGCACTTACCACAATGCTTAGTAGTGCCACTGAATAAAATCTTTCTTAAGTTTGCTTGACTAAATTAAATGATGTTCCTTTGGAAATGGTACACTCAAAAATATTTCTGACAATGTGTCCTTGAGGCTCCAGGATGTGGCAAATTTGTTAGGATAAACTATTAGGATGCTTAAATTATTTTCACGGGAATGAAGCAATGCCTGAAATTCCAACATGACACTGAAAGAGCATACTTTGCTGTCATATTTTAAGATGAATGTGTATAGACACAATTTTTCACAAATGTTTTGTTCAAATTCAAATAACCTGCCTAATAACATGGTAACCTGAATGACAGCTTTTTAATTATATTATATACTATATACATTTTATAAAGAATGCTTCCAGTTGTTGACTATTTTAGGTTGTACCTCATAATGTGGTTTCTAATGTATGGATTTCTAGACAGGAATCAGTCTTATAAATGTGCCATTATTCTAAGGAGAGCTGTTGACTTGGACTTTTCTCAATTTACTTTCTGTTGATGGTCATCAGATTCAGAATCACAGTTCTTAAAATTTTAATTAAATTCTTGTCTTTATTAAGAGTAAGTATAAAACAAAATTGGCTGGCCTGAATTATGGACTAAACCACATATTATTTATGAAACAGATAACATGTACTTAATGCATGTGACATTAACTACAACAATATATTGTCTTGATACTAATTCCAATGCCACCTCACTAAGGAATGGTGAAATAGGGAGATCTCGGAATGGAATCGTGTCTATTCTGTTCTTATGTACATCTTCAACCATTATTTTACTCTTTTAGTTCTGTGACTGATGTTCCTCTGTATTCCACATAAGACAGCTTAAATACGGTAACATCATTAGACTTAGGTATTTACATAAAGTGTAGATAGTTCTTCTATCTGTCTGCATTCATGCAAAATGACACTGACTATAAAATACTATCAATAATTTAAAAAGGACTTCAATCCCTGTCACTTATTTGTTTCTGCATGTACCTGCGAAATAGTGGAAAATTATGCTTTCATGTTCTAAGTGTTATTCCTCATAATGCTTGTTGCCTGTGTATGTATATGTGCAAGATACACACACACACATATATACACTATGTCTCTGTATTAGTCTGTTTTCATGCTGCTGATAAAGACATACCTGAGACTGGGCAAAGAGACTTACTGGACTTACAGTTCCACGTGGCTGGGGAGGCCTCACAATCACAGAGGAAGGTGAAAGGCATGTCTCACATGGTGGCAGACAAGAGAAGAGAGCTTGTGCAGGAAAACTCCCCTTTTTAAAACCATCAGATCTCATGAGACTTATTCACTGTCACAGGAATAGTGCAGGAAAGACCCACCCCCATGATTCAATTACCTCCCACTGGGTCCTCCCACAACACGTGGGAATTGTGGGAGTTAGAATTCAAGAGGTGATTTGAGTGGGGGCACAGCCAAACCATATCAGTCTCAAAGCTGTGAGTTTGGACTATCCTGATATTTTGGTCGGAAATTTCAGTACTACCTGGGAAAAAAATAATGTGACTCTACATGTTTTCCTAGTTTGCATGGAGTAGCAACAACTATGCATTTTACTATTCTACCTATTTAATTTTTAATACAGATGGGGTCTTTCTTTCTATGTTGCCCAGACTTTTCTTGAACTCCTAGTCTCATAGCCATCCTCCCGCCTCTTCATCCCAAAGTGCTGGGATTGCAGACTTCAGTCACCATGTCTGGCCTCAACCTATATTTTTTAACTCACCAAGTATATGGATGACGGCGACTCCTATGGAATCACTGTAGGTCTAAGACCTTATACAAGGTATACACATTCAAAGGTTAATTTATCAGTTTACTCAGAGGTAGTTGATCTCCCAACAGACAATACAAATTAAATTTGTAAGGACAAACTCATATACCAGAAACCTAAATTCTTAATTATATTTAGAAATATTAATGCCAAGAGGTTCAGAGTGCTTGCAAATGGTAAACTTAATTTCTTTACAGAGGATAATCTATTTTGCCAAAGATTTTAAAATCAGGACGTTTTCAGTTGAAAGTTAAGACTGTGAACAGATTTAAGCAGTCTTTTATATCCCCAAGCTATGAAATTTTCATCTCTACCACAGGTAGATTAATTGACGTAGTGGTGTGTCTACTAAGTGGACCATAATATTCCAGTCTGTTTGCAATACAGTTTCCCTTGAATTTTACATTTTGGAAACACTGTTACTAAATATTATATTTTAATCTGACTATTCAGAATTTTTATCATTCAAAACTCTTCTCAGTAAAATACTTAATAATTTGCTACAATGTCTTTGATTATAGGTCCTTGTAATTTATATTTCACTTAATATAATTACATACTATTACCTAAATCTCATTAAAGTTCTCTCCCCAAGTGATAATTTCTAGTTTACTTTCTGACACTTTGCTTATAGACAGTTAATAAAAAACAGTATCAATGATAATGCTCATTAGCTTTAAAGTCAGAGGGGACATTTTCTAACAATATCATCATAATCTTGAGTCCAGACTTCAGTATATAATCCAGATCCCAGATTATACCCACTTAGAAGACTGGTGCCCTCTCTGTGCAGAAAACATTTTTTTTAGAATAGTGATTATGATTGTCTTTAAATAACAGCAATAAAACACCATCAATATGATAGTAGGCATAAAATGCTGTGAAAACATATTCAATCATAGAATATCAGATATTTAGTCAAGGTAAAAATGAAATCGTTTTATCTATAATTATTGCCGCTTTTAAAGAAATTTTTTAATTGGAAGCATAAAAAAATTCCCTAAATTATTTTATCTTGATATTCACATTTTATAAATCAGTATCTTCATTCTTTTGGGAAAATTATATAAATAAAGGAAATTGACAGTAGACATTACAAAATCTATGGCTATTTAAAATAAATGTGTCCTCATACATGTACGTGCACACACACACACACACACACACATATCTTCACATCAAAAAGTTTATGACAATGAAGACAGAGGTTTTCTTAACTGAAGGAAGCTGCTCCTTAGCTAAATAGCTATAATGGACAAAATTAAACATTCCTTATATTACAGTTGTTGAATAAAGGCAATAAAATAATAATTTAGAAAAAGACCTACCCATTTCAAGTTTTCTCATCTACTGAGAATTCTGGAAACCAATAAAGGAATTATGTAAACATAACAAACATTAGGAAATTTAAATATTAGCTGCTTCAATAACAAACATTGCCTTTAATAAAAAACTGAATGTAGTATCCACAAAATATATAAATATTCATTCCACTTGTAAAATTTACAAACACTTACTACTAAACAGGTTTACTCTGTGTGATATTTCCTTTCTTTTTTTCATTTAAATAAATGATAGTGTGGTGACTTAATGATTACTAGTTTTCTGGATATCTGATACCTTTATTTAAACACTTTAAAATTTCACTTATCCAGAAATTTGAATGTTATATGCACAATAGGCACTTAGAAAATAGTATAATTTCAAATTATTTTGATGTACAGTTTTGTTTAGTAGATCTCTAGATAATACGGGGTAGCTACTGTCAACTGCCTCTAGTTCATATATATAAACAGGAAAGATACCAACAAAGTGGTTGATGGAACCATTTGTAAAATTAACATCAAGAAATGCATTTCTCTTCCTATTGCTATTTATCAGTCTCCATGTTAAATATGATCATGATGCAAATAAGGATGCATAAAATAAATAAGAGAACGCTTTCATTATTTAAAACTTTACTCAAATGTTTGTTTAAATGGCCAATTACCCCTGGGCATTTAAAAATATTTGCAAACAGACTGTTCACTGTGAACGATAGGCAGAGATCTTCAAGCTGTAGCATTAGTAGCTGCTGTCAGCCAAGTATCAGTGAGAAATAAAGATTTAGCAGCTGTGAAGCTGCAGAGCAAGGTAATTGCCAAAATAATTATAAATAATGTGTACAAAAGTTAATTTCCACACCAATTTTCAAGAATAATAATATGGATTTAATATATTGTGAACGGCATTCTGGCCCATGACCTATGAATAAGTGGAAGGAAAGGAAAGGAAAGAAGGGAATGGGAAGGGGGAGAGGGAGGAGGAGGGAGGGAGGGAGGGAGGAAGGGGGAGGGAAATAAGGAGAGAGGGAGGAAAGGAAGGAAAGAAATCATAAATCACCACCATTCATCTCCTTAGGATGAATTCGAACCAGTTTTTAATCCCCTTTCTTCTTTACATGCTTCCATAAAGCCTTACCAAATTTCCTTCTTGTGTCCTGTTATATAATAATGTCATGTACATTATATAATTAAGGCAAATAACCCATGCCCTTATGGGACTTCTTTTTCAGAATAAGAATACACATAGGCAAACAAGGTCATTGCAGCCCGTGACAAGTTCTAGGAGAACATAGAGGGATATGATCATGAGAACAAGGGACTGGATAGTGGCACAGCACTGGAAGAAGGCCTGTCTGAGTCACTGAGATTTATACTGAATCTTAAAAAATGTGGAAAGAGGAAGCCTTTCTGACTGTAAGGGAAAAAATCATTGTGAGCAGAGCAGAGCAGCATGCTCAAAGACCCTACGGCAGTCACGCGTTTATCACAGTAAAATACTAAATTATAAGCTCATTATTTTCTTTTACTTTTCATGGAGATAATCAATATTACATTATTCTTGCTATCTGTGAATACAGACTGGTTTATTTCTGGTTACTGCACCCAAGATGTAAAGCATCTCTGAGCTTCAGACACTTATGTAATAGCCATAAGACACTATGGACTGCATATTAAACATGTCTGGGATTCTGACTTACTTTTGAATATAAATTCTTTTTTTCTTATGATTCATAGCATGCTGTTTTAGAAATGAAGTCAGAGACCCCATATAGCTATGGTTTCATTTCATTTTCTTTGCAAAGAGTGGAAAATAGAACTAGTCAAGGTATTTGCTTAGAGGTAACCCAGTACTCCAGAATAGCTTTAGGAAACTAAATTATCTATGAACTTCAATATTTTACTAATCTTTCAGTAATATTCTCACATATTGCTAGTTTAAATATTAGCTACCATTTCTATTGTTTATACAATCACAAAGAGCTCATGCTGTTTTCTATCACTCTTCTCTTCCTTCTGCACTGCTTGTCTTTCCTCTTATTTTCCAGCTGGTAAACCAACACATGACTCAGGTATCTTCTGATCTAGAAAGATTTTCATTCACTCTCTCACCTCTTTCACTTTTCCAGATTGAGCTAGAAGAGACCATTATCAACCAATCACACCATATTATTCATCACCTATAGTAGACTGCTGAGTGCATTGAGAGTATACAGGGGTTCACTTACGTTGGCCGATTGGATTAAATGTTTGATGATATTGTGAAGAAATGTCATAAGGGTAACTCTCCCTCCAGTGACCTAGGGATGGTCACAGTAATGTGGGATTCACTGGTCTGGAAATCCCTTATTTTGGAAACTCTTTTAAGTAAAGAGACATTTGAATGATCTATATTTGATTGCTCAAGCTTCAGGAGATAAACCATCCTGTTGAAGAGGTACAAAAAATGAGGGTCTTGTTAGTTGGATGGATCTTACCTTCATAATCAAAGGGCCAGAATCCATCAGCTTCCACAAAGGAGCTCTAGGCCAAAAACAATGAGAATATGATAAAATGTACTTTCCAATTTTGGGCTTCTTTATCTTGTAGGTTTTGCTCCTGTCTATTTTCCTACTGTGACTAAAGGTGATCCCATATCACATCTTAGGAGAAAACAAAGAATGTCAGGCTACAACCCTGGGCTCTTTAGAGAAGGGAAACAATGAACTCAGAAGCCAGTTTAAGAAGAATGTGTCATACAAAGAAAATTTTAATTTTTAGAAAGAAAATGCACTAAGAACCCATTTTACTTCTGTTTAAATTCAGTAACTGAAAATGATCATCCCCCTTCATACCTAAAGCCAGATTTTTAAAGCATTCTTGGTATCAGATCCCTAATAGTAGAGGAGTTAAAGAATTTGAGACAAAACTTTAATTAAACTCCCCTTACCTAAAAGCAAAGTAATGGACAAGAGAGTGTTTCATGGGAAATATCAGCTATTTTAACAATTAAAGAATTATTGACAATTTGGTTTCAAACATTTGGTAAACTCAGTAACAGTGAGTGTCCTTCAATTAAAGGAAAATCAGTCCAAAAAGTAGGTTGGTTTACATTTAGATACAGTATTAATTTTACCATAATTCTAGTGAATGAATCAACTCTATGATAATTATAATTAGTGGGTACATTCTACTTCCAGATTACGAATTATTCCCTATTTTGTAGTGATTTGAATAAAGTTTATAAAAGAGTTTTTCTGCCACTAGAGTGATCAATTTAGTTACGATGAAAATTGCCAGAGGGAGTGTGACTAATTATTATACTTCCAGATATTGCAAAAAGATGTACTTTACTCACAGTCTCCCCCCCCCTTTTTTTTTTTTTTTTTTACAGATTTAATGTATGGGTTGATAATACCAGCATATCCAAAAGGTCACTTCATCTGTGACATTCCATTGGTAATCTTTCCATCAATATTAAAGATGAAAATAAATGTACTCTTTTGTGGTCTGCTTTTGAAAATATTTAGCAAATGTCAGGTCATTATAATTTTCTAGCCACTCAATATGGAAGAAAGTTGGAGATTATGTTTATCCTGTTTCAGCTAGTGGATTAACAAATGATGATGCTTTCCACAAATCAAACTAAAAAAACATTACCCAGGGATCCTAAGATATATCAGGTTATCTTCCCATTTAAAAGACTCAGTTAGTTACTAGGAGCTGATATTCTTGTAGACAGCAAGCCCCAAACCATTATTATCTAAACATTAAATGTGTAACACAAATTATTATAGACTGTATTATATCATTTAGATATTTGATATCTTACTCTCTTCTCTCCCCCAACCTAAAAATATGTATAGTGAACCTCCATCAGTAAAAAAGCCTGGGGCCAGGCATGGTGGCTCATGCCTGTAATCCCAGCACTTTGGGAGGCTGAGGCACGTGGATAACTTGAGGTCAGGAGTTGACACCAGCCTGGCCAACATGATGAAACCCCCTCTACTTTAAATACAAAAATTAGCTACTCGGGAGGCTGAGGCACGAGAATCACTTGAACCCGGGAGGCAGAGGTTGCAGTGAGCCAAGATCAGGCCCCCTCACTCCAGCCTGGGCAACAGAGCAAGACTCTGTCTCAAAAAATAAGAAGAAGGAGAAGAAACCCTTTCTCATCATTTGCACATAGTCATGGAATGATGTATGAAGGGAAGGGAACCATTAACTCATTTTTCATGTTTCTCTCCCCAAGCTTTTAAGGCTTGTCTTCTGTTGGAGGCATTAGATTTCCACAGAAGAAGGTAGCTAAGAAAACTAATCTCCCTAATTCATATGTGCAACCAAAAATATTTCTAAGAGAAAGAAAAGAGGCCATGGAACATCAATGCAATTGAGACTACCACGGTAGAGTGGAACCCTTTACTCCAATTCTCCGTGGAATATATGATCAATCTAGGAATCCATCATATAGTGGCTTGATGTATCTGTTGAAAGCCACATGAAGTGATTTTTGCACCATTCATTTGCTTAGTCTATCAAAAAGTGCTATGTATCCAGGACAGCGTCTATGATATGGTGGCTAAGAGACTAGACTCAAAACACAGACTGCCTCTGTGTAAGTCCAGGTCTGCAATTTACTGTGTAAATTTTGACAGCACTTCTCTGTGCAGTACAATATTCTGTGCCTCCGTTTTTTCCTCTCTAAGATGAGGGTGCTCATAGTGCCTGCCTTATGGGATTGTTGTGTGGATTAAATGAGTTCTCATATGTTAAGTGTTTATACCAATGCTGGCACATGAAAAGTTACATGTAAATACTAGCTTTTGTTATTATTATTGTTTGTACTTTGTCAATTACTCAAAAATCAACCCTTGTCAAAATATGGATAGTACATGTTTTCCACTGATGGATGTTGTAATCCTGAACTGGGGTACAAATTGCAAAGTGTAGAGCTCATCTCATGTGTCAATTAATTTGGCCAGTTTACCTATAATGATCACACAAAATCTTTATATTGCTAAGCCATGGCTCTTTACATGAAGGAAACTGTAATCCAGTAGTAGAAATAAATACAATAGATTTTAATAAAATGTGGATGTAGAAAGTGCTGAACAAAGGCATGTGCACAGCTGAATTGCAGGGGTCTTGCAAAGTTCTTACTCAGAGATCTTCAGACTACAAGTTGAAAGATGTGTATGATTTTGACGAGTGGACATGGTTGAATAGTGTAGTCTGTTGTGGCTAAGTTGTTAGGTGTAATAGGAGATAACTGGATAAGCAGAATAGGACTAGATCAAGGGTGGTGGGGGATCTTAAATGCCCCCACTGAGACTGGCATATCTGAAGAAAAGAGCCAAAGTGATTAAACAAAGGCAGAAATGAAATGGGATTTAATTGTTAAAAACATAACACTGGCGATACTAGAAAGAATGTACTAGAAACTTTGGCAAAATATTCTAGTAAAATAGTACATTGAGGTCATGCTTTGAACTTCCCCATCAACCCTAAACACAACGCAATAATTATAAAATAAATAAATAAATAATATCAAATGTAGCCATGTTCAAGGACAAAGTAATACTCTACAGATCAGAAATGAAACAAAACCCCAGAGTCATGAGTGCTGTGGCATTAAAGCCCCAGACCAGACTCACTGGCATCCAAAAGCAAGAAGAGTTACCTGTGGGGTAATGAGGAAGAAAGGCCCACAGACATGGAGAATGGACGGAGCCAGATACACCACATTCCAGCAACAGGCAAAGGGATCCAGGCTCCCCTGGGAGGAGCCTGAAAACAGCTGCGCTGCTGACTAAAACTTCACTTCATCCACTCCAAAATATATGCAAAGAAAAGATAAAACCACTTGGACTGAACTTGGTTCATATTAATCTTTCTTTTAACAGCTTCATGCAAGTAGAAGGGCCTTCAGTGAGCAATATAAAATTTATTATTGGATTTGAAACAGGGGAATAATGAACTCAAGATAGGTCCACAGAAAGAATATACCCGATAACACAAGGAAAACTAAAAGTAAGTAAAACAACCCAAAAAACTGTAGGGTTGGGAAGATAAAAAATCAATTCCCTACCAAAATGGAAGATGATAGAAGAATTGGAGAATATCTTTAAAATCAGAAAATTATGATCCCAAAAGTGATAAATTAATAACACCTATTATAAAAAGAATACTATATTACGAAACAAAATCAGACAGATATGAGTCAAGAGAATATAAACAGAAAAATATCCCTCAGAAAACCAGGACATTTTTAAAGATGTGGTTATTAAAGTAAAAACCAAATTAAATGTTTATGATTAAACTTACTTCGTTTCAGTCAAAGGGAAAACAGTAATTTAGAAGGTAATAAACGTATAATTCAAGTAGAATACAGCTAAGATGAGTTAGGTGCAGTGACTCATGCCTGTAATGCCAACATTCTGGGAGGCCAAGGCAGGAGGGTCACTTTGATCTCAGGAGTTTGAGACCAGTCTGGGCAACAGAGAGACCTCACAGCTACAAAAAAAAAAGAAAAAGAAAAAAAAAATTGGCTGGTCATGGGCATGGTGACATATGCTTATAGTCCCAGCTACTTGGGAGGCTGAGGAGCCTGGGAGTTTGAGGCTGCAGTGAGCTGTGATTGCACTGCTATACTCTGCCCTGGGTGACAGAGTAAGACCCTGTCTCAAGAAAAAAAAAAAATAATACTACCGCCAAGATGACGAGGAAGGAGATTTTTATTTTAATGAAAGAGAATTTAAAAACACAGAATGGAAAGAATAGTAGAAAAATAATATTATAAGAATGAGGATTTTCCAAATGTCGAGCGAGAATGACATGGGGTTTCAGACTAAAAGTGCATATCCAGTGCTGACCAGTATGAAACATAAACCTGTACCTGATATTAAATTTAAATGTAAAATATGATAAAGCAAAAGAAGGCCTATTTCATAATGAGATTAAGGAAGAGAACACTGAGAAGAAATAACAGTTTTGAACTAAACACATAATTTTTTTAAAATGAAGATTTACCAGAAATAGGAACATGTCCATGTATCTTTCTCAGATGATAAATCGTGTAAAAAAAAAAAAAGATCAACAAGGACACAATTTGATGTTAAACAACAGCAAATGATGAAATATAATTATAAAAACCTGAATTCTACAAATATGGAGTGTATATATTTTTAAAAGCATATATTGAATCTTAACAAAAATTGACCATATTATAGGTCAAAAATAAATATTGGGCATTTCAAAGATTAGTATCCTAAAGACCACATCTTTTGACAGTGGCAATTAGAAATCATCATCAACAGCATCAAGGTAAAAATAATAATAATCACAGGTAGAAATCACATATTTGAAAATGAAAAAGACATTATTAAGTACTTAAAATCTAAATTTGTATCGGCACATCTAAATTTGTCGCCCTAGATTTGGAAAATAATCTTTCAAAAGCTCATGACCTTCCCAGTTTGTGGAATTATTTTGTTAATTACTTTTTCAATAATTTTCAATGATCGGAAATGATACCAAATTATGCTGGGTCAGTTTGGCTAATACAGAAGGCAAACATCAGTACGAAATTAGAAGCGCCAAACATTTTCTACAAAAGTTTAAGGAAAGGGAGCAGGAGTGGGCAGATAAAGTCATCCTTCTTTGATGCCGGTCTCATATTTGTGAAAGGAAAACGGGAAGCATTGGGTAGGAAAAGTCTCGGTGTATGGCACACCTTAAGAAAGCCCTCACTAGGCCAATGGGTTTCCCACAGGGCATTTGCTCAATATCTCAATATTGGGTAAGAATATCTCAATATTGGGTAGGGTATTTGCTCAATATCTCAATATTGGCTAGGAAAAGTCTCAGTGTATGGCACACCGCTGAGAAAGCCCTCGTCAGGCCAACGGGATTTCCCACAGCGTATTTGCTCAGTATTTCAATATGGATCCTGCTTTGGGACAGAATGGCCCAACTCCTGTACATTTTCCATGTTCAGTCATTGGCTGGGAGTATCCTAAGGAAAGCACAGCTTCAACATCAAGATTTGGCAGATCTCAGAGGTGTGGCAGCTGGAGGCTGTCAGGCAATTCCACTGTTCTCATGAGGCACTTGTTAGGACGGTCAGTTGTCTTCATGTACACCACATGGACTCTTTATGCACAAGTCATGTTTTCTGTTGAACTTTACCATAGGGTGATAAGAAGGAAATAATTGAAAATGTTTATCTTGAGCAAAACAGGTAAAATATAGGTCAAATGTAAAAATAAAGTTTTGAAAGTCATTTTGAGAAAACTGCTGACAAGATTACTCGGGGAGAAGCATAAATTGAAAAGATGGTAGGAATGGTTTATTTATTTAATAAACTCAGGTCATTTATCATGTGTGAAACTGTCAAACACCATTCTATGCACTTCACAAGTATTAATTTATTTAATCTTCATAGTCATTATTAAATATATATTTTTACAGATGAAGAAGCTAGGAGAAAGAGATTAGGTAATTTGCTCAAGCTCACACAGCTAGTGGAACAAATAACAAAACCTCATAAAATAGCTATATTTTAAAGTCAAAGAAGAAAGAAAAGCCAGAAAATGAAACTGAAGGTGTATTAGGGTTCTCTAGAGGCACAGAACTAATAGGATAGATGTATATATGAAAGGGAATTTATTAAGGAATATTAACACACAGTCACAAGGTGAAGTCCCACAATAGGGTATCTGCAAGCTGAGGAGCAGGGAAGCCCGTCCAAGTCCCAAAACCTCAAAAGTAGGGAAGCCAGCAGTGCAGCCTTCAGTCTATGGCCAAAAGCCTGACAGCCCTTGGCAACCACTGGTATAAGTCCAAGAGTCCAAACGCTGAAGAACTTGGAATCTGATGTTCGAGGGCAGAAAGCATCCAGTACGGGAGAAAGATGAAGCCTAGAAGATTCAGCAAGTCAAGTTCTCCCAAGTTCTCTTGCCTGCTTTATTCTAGCAGCACTGGCAGCTCATTTTGATGGTCCCCACCTAGACTGAGGGTGGCCTCTTCAAATCCACTGACTCAAATGTTAATCTCCTTTGGCAACACCCTCACAGACAGACCCAGGAACAATACTTTGCATCCCTCAATCCAATCAAGTTGACACTCAGTATTAACCATCACAGAAGGATAGTTAGAAAATTCAAAAGAGAATGAAGAGATACAGGTTTCTAGGAGTCAAAAGGAGAGAATTTTGAAGAAAAATGTGCAATCAAGTGCATCAACTCTTCAGAGAAAGGCCGAAGCAGAGGCAACTATGGTATTGAGTTTAGTAGATCTTGAGTGACTTTCAAGAGATTGTAGATTAAAAACAGAATAATTGGATAATATGTAGAGAAGAAAGACAGCTAAAATGGTTTGTTTTTGTTTGTTAGCATAAAAAGAAAATTAAGTGTGCTTGTGCGAAGAATGTAACATATTTAGTGAGGATTCAAAGGACATACCTCTCTATCCAGTCAAGAAATGAGATCTTAATTTGAAAAAGGAGATGGAATACTTTTCATGCGAAGAAGGAATAAAGGAAGGAAAGAAGAAGGGAGGGAAAGACAGAGGAAGGATGAATGATGATACAACAGTGTTTGTGTGTGGTTTTAACTGATAGACAAGAGACATATTTCCTAATGGCCTTGTTTAATGACGCTAAATTACCTTGTCCCTCCTTCACTGACAAGCTGATTTGACTCTCCCTATGTGGTAAGGCACTATTTAAAAATTAGTTCAAACAACTCCAATAAACATGGATTTGTTAAAAAATAAAAATAAATTTTTAAAAAATAAAGAAATGTTGAGATGCAAACTTACCTAGGTCCAACGGAATGTTTTCAAAAATTTTAATAAGGTAGGAAGTAAAAGACAATTCTTTTTTTTTTTTTTGAGCCGGAGTCTCACTCTTGTCACCCAGGCTAGAGTGCACTGCCGCGATCTCGGCTCACTGCAAGCTCCACCTGCCGGGTTCACGCCATTCTCCTGCCTCAGCCTCTCAGAGTAGCTGGGACTACAGGCGCCCGTCACCACGCCTGACTAATTTTTTTGTATTTTTAGTAGAGACAGGGTTTCACCGTGGTCTCGATCTACTGACATCGTGATCCGCCCGCCTTGGCCTCCCAAAGTGCTGGGATTACAAGTGTGAGCCACCACGCCCGGCCTACAATTCTTATAATTTAAGATACAAGAGTGGCCTGGAAACTAAACATATTGAAAATATTTGAAATATTTATTCTGTGAAATTCAGCAGTCAGAATAAAGACCTATTCTGCTCTGTATTCAAAGTGAAACACTGCATACTTTTCTCTCCAAAGTGAAATTGGGTATTTATAATCTCACTTGCCTTGATAAGTTTCCAAGTCACAGATTCCTGCTGCTGTTTTTACTGTATTGCTGCACAATTTTAAGATAATTTTTGTCTCAATGTCAACTTTTTTCACTAACTAAAAATTTAGCTGGGTCAAGGAAATAAAAAATGAGCTAAAGAATTGCCAAGAGGTATTGAGGACACACTCATACGCATACACGTATATAAATGTACACATTCATTATACGTGTGTGTAACTTTGTGAGTGTATGTATGTGAGTGTGTGTAACTTTGTGAGTGTATGTATGTGTGTGTGTATGGGGGCGGGGGAGTGGTATATGAAGTGTCCTCACAAAGGAGGGACAATAGTAGTCATCCAGCCTAGTTGCAAGCAATAAAGGGATTAATCATTTGTAGAGAATTTTCAAACAGCAATAAGACCAAATAAAATTAATTTTGCTTTTCATTACCAAGTGGTACCTATTCTACACAAAACAGTAATAACATAGTCCTCCTAGAAAAAAAATTCCGTTAGTCTAATTTTCAAACATGATCTGTGGTTACAGTTACATTTTAGTGTGTACATATATATGTATATAGGCACACCGTATTTACTTATTCTGTAACAGCTTTATAGAGATATAATTCACATAGCATACAATTCACCCATTTAAAGTGTATATATAATTCAATGATTTTTGGTATTCACTACATTATTTTTTTAAAAAAACTTGGTAGTAGAAACATATATAACAAAATTTGCCATTTAACAATTTTAAGTGCACAATTTAGTGGCATTAATTAGATGACTATCATTTCATCTCATTTATTATTTCATTTACCTTTCTAAATAAAGCTGCAAATCAATATCCTCATATATATTTTGTGCAAGTGTTTGCATAGAATAGAAAGCTCTCACCTGGGAGGGCTAGTGATAAGGATGAAGAGTGATAAAGAGAAGAATGGAATACTGCTAGAGAAGAGCAACCCCAAGACACATAATTGTCAGATTTGCCAAGGTTGAAATGAAGGAAAAAATGTTAAGGGCAGCCAGAGAGAAAGGTGGGGTTATCCACAAAGGGAAGCCCATCAGACTAACAGCAGATCTCTCGGCAGAAACCCTATAAGCCAGAAGAGAGTGGGGGCCAATATTCAACAATCTTAAAAAGAATTTTCAACCCAGAATTTCATATCCAGCCAAGTCAAGCTTCATAAGTGAAGGAGAAATAAAATACTTTACAGACAAGCAAATGCTGAGAGATTTTGTCACCACCAGGCCTGCCTTACAAGAGTTCCTGAAAGAAGCACTAAACATGGAATGGGGCAACTGGTACCAGCCACTGCAAAAACATGCCAAATGGTAAAGACCACTGATGCTGGGAGGAAACTGCATCAACTAATGAGCAAAATAAACAGCTAACATCATAATGACAGGATCAAATTCACACATAACAATATTAACCTTAAATGTAAGTGGGCTAAATGCCCCAATTAAAAGACACAGACTGGCAAATTGGATAGTCAAGACCCATCAGTGTGCTGTATTCAGGAGACCCATCTCATGTGCAGACACACATAGACTCAAAATAAAGGGATGGAGGAAGATCTACCAAGCAAATGGAAAGCAAAAAAGCAGGGTTTGCAATCCTAGTCTCTGATAAAACAGACTTTAAACCAACAAAGATCAAAAATGGCAAGGAAAGCCATTATATAGTGGTAAAGGCATCAATTCAACAAGAAGCGCTAATTATCCTAAAGATATATGCAACCAATACAGGAGCACCCAGATTCATAAAGCAAGTCCTTAGAGACCTACAAAGAGACTTAGACTCCCACACAATAATAATGGGAGACTTTAACACCCCACTGTCAATATTAGACAGAAGAACAAGACAGAAGGTTAACAAGGATATCCAGGAGACTTGAACTCAGCTCTGCACCAAGCTGACCTAATAGACATCCACAGAACTCTCCACCCCAAATCAACAGAATATACATTTTTCTCAGCACCACACTGCACTTATTCCAAAGTTGACCACATAATTTGAAGTAAAGTACTCCTCAGCAAATGTAAAAGAACAGAAATCACAACAAACTGTCTCTCAGACCACAGTGCAATCAAATTAGAATTCCGGATTAAGAAACTCACTCAAAACCACACAACTTCATGGAAACTGAACCACCTGATCCTGAATGACTACTCTGTAAATAACAAAATGAAGGAAGAAATAAAGATGTTCTTTGAAACCAATAAGAACAAAGACACAATGTACCAGAATCTGTGGGACACATTTAAAGCAATGTGTGGAGGGAAATTTATAGCACTAAATGCACACAAGAGAAAGCAGAAAGATCTAAAATCGACACCCTAACATCACAATTAAAAGAACTAGAGATGCAAGAGCAAACCAATTCAAAAGCTACCAGAAGGCAAGAAATAACTAAGATCAGAGCAGAACTGAAGGAGATAGAGACATAAAAATCCCTTAAAAAAACAATGAATCCAGGAGCTGGTTTTTTTGAAAAGATCAACAAAATTGATAGACCGCTAGCAAGATTAATAAAGAAGAAAAGAGAGAAGAATCAAATAGATGCAATAAAAAATGATAAAGGGGATATCACCACTGATCCCACAGAAATACAAACTACCATCAGAGAATACTATAAACGCTTCTATGCAAATAAACTAGAAAATCTAGAAGAAACGGATAAATTCTTGGACATATACACCCTTCCAAGACTAAACCAGGAAGAAGTTGAATCCCTGAATAGACCAATAACAGTCTCTGAAATTGAGGCAATAATTAATAGCCGACCAACCAAAAAAAGTCCAGGACCAGATGGATTCACAGCCGAATTCTACCAGAGGTACAAGGAAGAGCTGGTACCATGCCTTCTGAAAATATTCCAATCAATAGAAAAAGAAAGAATCCTTCCTAACTCATTTTATGAGGCCAGCATCATCCTGATACTAAAGCCTGGCAGAAACACAACAAAAAAAGAGTGTTTTAGACTAATAACCCTGAAGAACAACAAAGCGAAAATCCTCAATAAAATACTGGCGAACTGTATCCAACAGCACATCAAAAAGCTTATCCACCATGATCAAGTCGGCTTCATTCCTGGGATGCAAGGTTGGTTTGACATACACGAATCAATATACATAATCCATCACATAAACAGAACCAATGACAAAAACCACATGATTATCTCAATAGATGGAGAAAAGGCCTTTGACAAAATTTGACAGCCCTTCATGATAAAAACTCTCAATAAACTAGGTATTGATGGGACGTATCTCAAAATAATAAGAGCTATTTATGACAAACCCACAGCCAATATCATACTGAATGGACAAAAACTGCAAGCATTCCCTTTGAAAACTAGCATAAGACAAGGATGCCCTCTCTCACTACTCCTATTCAACACAGTGTTGGAAGTTCTGGCCAGGGCAATCAGGCAAGAAAAAGAAATAAAGGATATTCCATTAGGAAAAGAGAAAGTCAAATTGTCCCTGTTTGCAGATGACAAGACTGTGTATTTAGAAAATCATCCCAGCCAAAAATCTCCATAAGCTGATAAGCAACTTCAGCAAAGTCTCAGGATACAAAATCAATATGCAAAAATCACAAGCATTCCTATACACCAAAAACAGATAAACAGAGAACGAAATCATGAGTGAACTCCCATTCACAATTGCCACAAAGAGAATAAAATACCTACGAATCCAACTTACAAGGGATGTGAAAGATCTCTTCAAGGAGAACTACAAACCACTGCTCAATGAAATAAAAAAGAACACAAACAAATGGAAGAACATTCCATGCTCATGCATATGAAGAATCAATATTGTGCAAATGACCCTACTGCCCAAGGTAACTTGTAGATTCAATGCCATTCCCATCAAGCTACCAATGACTTTCTTAACAGAATTGGAAAAAAACTACCATCAGAGTGAACAGACAACCTACAGAATGGGAGAAAATTTTTGCAACCTACTCATCTGACAAAGGGCTAATATCCAGAATCTACAATGAACTCAAACAAATTTACAAGAAAAAAACAAACAACCCCATCAAAAAGTGGGCAAAGGACATGAACAGACACTTCTCAAAAGAAGACATTTATGCAGCCAAAAAACATATGAAAAAATGCTCATCACCACTGGCCATCAGAGAAATGCAAATCAAAACCACAGTGAGATACCATCTCACACCAGTTAGAATGGCCATCATTAAAAAGTCAGGAAACAACAGGTGCTGGAGAGGATGTGGAGAAATAGGAACACCTTTACACTGTTGGTGGGACCGTAAACTAGTTCAACCATTGTGGAAGTCAGTGTGGCGACTCCTCAGGGATCTAGAACTAGAAATACCATTTGACCCAGCCATCCCATTACTGGGTATATACCCAAAGGACTATAAATCATGCTGCTATAAAGACACATGCACATGTATGTTTATTGTGGCACTATTCACAATAGCAAAGAGTTGGAACCAACCCAAATGTCCAACAACAATAGACTGGATTAAGAAAATGTGGCACATATACACCATGGAATACTATGCAGCCATAAAAAATGATGAGTTCATGTCCTTTGTAGGGACATGGATGAAACTGGAAACCATCATTCTCAGTAAACTATCGCAAGGACAAAAAACGAAACACCGCATGTTCTCACTCATAGGTGGGAACTGAACAATGAGAACTCATGGACACAGGAAGGGGAACATCACACTCCAGGGACTGTTGTGGGGTGGGGGGATGGGGGAGGGACAGCATTAGGAGATATACCTAATGCTAAATGGCGAGTTAATGGGTGCAGCAAAACAACATGGCACATGGATACATATGTAACAAACCTGTACATTGTGCACATGTACCCTAAAACCTAAAGTATAATAATAATAATAAAAAAACTACTTTAAAGTTCATATGGAACCAAAAAAGAGCCCGCATAGCCACGAGAATCCTAAGCAAAATGAACAAAGCTGGAGGCATCACGCTACCTGACTTCACACTGTACTACGAGACTACAGTAACCAAAAAAGCATGGTATTGGTAACAAAACAGATATATAGACCAATGGAACAGGACAGAGGCCTCATAAATAACACTGCACATCTACAACCATCTGGACTTTGACAAACCTACAAAAACAAGAAATGGGGAAAGGATTCCCTATTTAATAAACAGTACTGGGAAAACTGGTTAGCCATATGTAGAAAGCTGAAACTGGATCCCTTCCGTACACCTTATACAAAAATTAATTCAAGATGGATTAAAGACGTAAATGTTAGACCTAAAACCATAAAAACCCTAAAAGAAAACCTAGGCAATACCATTCAGGATATAGGCATGAGCGAACACTTCATGACTCAAACAGCAAAAGCAATGGCAACAAAAGCCAAACTAGACAAATGGGATCTAATTAAAGTAAAGAGCTTCTGCACAGCAAAAGAAACTACCATCAGAGTGAACAGGCAACCTACAGAATGGGAGAAAATTTTTGCAATCTACTCATCTGACAAAGGGCTAATATCCAGAATCTACAAAGAACTTAAAAACAGCAGCCCCATCAAAAAGTGGGCAAAGGATATGAACAGACACTTCTCAAAAGATGACATTTATGCAGCCAACAGACACATGAAACATGCTCATCATCACTGGTCATCAGAGAAATGCAAATCAAAACCACAGTGAGATACCATCTCACACCAGTTAGAACGACGATCATTAAAAAGGCAGAAAACAACAGACGCTGGAGAGGATGTGGAGAAATAGGAACACTTTTACACTGTTGGTGGGACTGTAAACTAGTTCAACCATTGTGGAAGACAGTGTGGCGATTCCTCAAGCATCTAGAACTACAAATTCCATTTGACCCGGCCATCCCATTACTGGGTATATACCCAAAGGATTATAAATCATTCTACTATAAAGACACGAGCACTCGTATGTTTATTGCAGCACTGTTCACAGTAGCAAAGACTTGGAACCAACCAAATGTCCATCAATGATAGACTGGATAAAGAAAATGTGGCACATATATACCATGGAATATTATGCAACCATAAAAAGGATGAGTTCATGTCCTTTGCAGGGACATGGATGAAGCTGGAAACCACGATTCTCAGCAAACTATCACGAAGACAGAAAACCAAACACCGCATGCTCTCACTCGTAGGTGGGAACTGAACAATGAGAATACTTGGACACAGGGAGGGGAACATCACACACCAGGGCCTTTCAGGGGTGGAGGCCTGAGGGAGGGATAGCATCAGGAGAAATATCTAATGTAAATGACGAGTTGATGGGTGCAGCAAACCAACACGGCACATGTACACCTATGTAACCCGCACATTGTGCACAAGTACCCTAGAACTTAAAGTGTAATTTAAAAAGCGGGGGAGCTGAAAATCCTTGGCATTTCTCAATGAGGAATTCCAGAAAGATAAAAACATTACCAATCTTAGGGTTGGAAGATTCTCTAGTGCTAGAATAGAATGCCCAAATACCCTTACCATGCACCTTATTCAAAACAAGGAAAATGACAATCTACTTACTTTGTTTTTTGTTTATTTAAATTTTCTGTTCCTACCCTTTTTATGATTGCCCTAACAATAGCTATCCAATGCTACAGCAGTCAGAAAATTATTTGTATTTTATTTATTTTTAAACCCGATCTCCATTACAACGTATTTTAAATATGTTGGTTTTCTTTAACATTTCGCAATAAATAACGCTCACATTTCTAACTTTTAATGAAAAATCAATGATATATAAAGGCTGTTATATTTTAAAAACATTTCTATTTTTGAAGCTGTTGCTGTACATAATTTTGTTTAATTAATCAACTGGCTTCTTGGAGAAGCACATGAACCCTAAGAAATAAAATGTGTATAGATTCTGAGACCAAACACTCACAAGTGTTTTGCAATACCACAGTAGAGATAACCTGTAGGGTGCAACAACTCTCACTGAAGCACTTTGAGGTAGAAAGACCTTGATTCATTACTTTTAAAATGAGAATACTACTACAGAGAAATTTTATAAAGCTTTTCTATCTTGGTTTCTGATTAAAGGATCAAAATGTCAAAGCTAATAATAATGATGAATGTTAATTTACCCATTAAATGTAAAACCTGTTTTTAAAAAATAATCATATGACTCAACAAAAATTACCACTTTCCAAAGAACTGATGATCACTTAATATATGAATTTATTCTCTGTTACTGTACCTTTGACTCCATCCCCATTAACCTGTTTCTTGATTTATTTCCTCATCTTTAAAATAAGAAGATTCGGTTACATAATCATTAGGCTCCCTTCCAGCTCAATAATTCTATGACAGTGCTTCTTTTAGTCTGTATTTTCTCTGTATTTCTTATACAAATAGTTTACTTTCCTTTGAAGGTACAGAAAGAAAATAGGTTTGGAGATCAGAAAAACTTCACCTTAAATTACGTTCTGCCACACACTAAATACAAATCTTTAAATATGCTATTTATACGTTCTGAAATCAGCTCTTTCATTCCTAAAAGGAAGATGAAAATAAAACTTACTTCTATTTTCAATGCCATGAAAATGCTTTGAGTGTTCATTCAATATTTCAAATACATAGAGAGGGCATTTACTAAGTACCAGGCATTAAATATAAGAGGTGATAGATAGATAGACAGATAGATCAATAGATAGATAAAAGATATTCAAGGGATGATAGATAGATAGATAGATAGATAGATGATAGATAGATAGATAGATAGATAGATAGATAGATAGATGATAGATGATAAATGATAGATAGCAGAGATAATAGACATTGGATAGATGATAGATGGATAGATGATGGACACAGTTCATAGATAGATGATTGAGCAGAGGCTAGAATATGGAATGCATAGTAAGTATGAAATTCTTCCTTCTCCACTCTTCTCTTTTCCCCCCATCATGCTTAGTAACTTTCATTACTAATTCCCTATCCCCAAGCAGTTTCATATTTTTCAATATCAACAAGTCATATTGCTTTATGTATATTAGACTAAGCATGCTAAAAATGACGAGACACAGCAATGCTAAGGAGGAAGCATCTACCCCTTGGGAAACTGAGCATCGTGAGGCTGAAGCATACTGGTTTTTTGTTTTTTGGGTATTTTTTTGTAGCTCAATCAAATTTCAATGAGACACATAGTTTATAAATGTTTGCTTATGGATATTTGTTATGCAGCACAAGATGAAATATACTCTGCAATTCACAATGGTGTAAAGGGCAGTTACTCTTACTGCTCTGTTCATAATCAATACTAAATTGATACAGACAAATATAATGCTTTTTTCTGTTTCCAAGTTTGAGCCAGCTATTGAATCATTTATATTTTTTCCTTGCTGGAAAATTAGATATTCTTCATATTGAGGATTTTTAGAATACTTGAGAAAGGAAAATTATTCAGTTTGCCATGTGTGATGATAACCTACACAGTAATTCAAGAAAATTTACTTCTCAGGATATAAAATTTCAAGGCATTCAAATAGGAATATTATCTCAGCTGTTTGTGGGATTTTCATATCTGTTTCTAATTTAATCTGTGTTTCATACTAGAGATGAAGTATTCTTCATCTCCAGTATTCTCTTGCTGTTATTTTTAATCTTTACAAACTAAAGCCTCCCTTTCAAATCAGGCTGTTGCAATTTTTCCTTTCATAGCATTAAAAAGTTTCTAACTTATGGTCATACAGTATATTAAGCAAACAAAAATACCAAACACTCAAAATTTTAAGTCACGTGAATTTAATTATGAACACATATTGACTCCTGTAAGAAAACTCTAAATGTAGTTTTATGATTTGCAACAATTGTTCTAAGTAAACACCAGTATTACAATATGTAATATCCTAGATTCCTCATATTTTTCTTTGTCTCCAAGAAAGAGTGCATAAAATTGATCACAAACTGGTAAACTAGAAAAATCTTCAGAAAATATTTCCACTTTTCTTAGCAATCTGTCTGAATAATTAGCAAGTCTTATGATCGGACTGATTTTTTTCTCATTTAGTGAAACAAAAGTCACTCTTAGAGATTACTACCCCTCTCCTGTGGTAAATGAGGATATTTAGATGCTTTTGACAAATACGTAAGTGAGAAGGTAGCTGGCCTTATGGTTAATTTCACATACTCTGAAATGCCTGTTATCCAGAAAACATTCCTTTCATCCACTTAAAAATCTCAGATAAAGCTCCTGTGTAACTTCAAACAAACACATATTAATATAAAATATTTATATGTTAAATTAGCAGACTTCTGTATGTATTTATTCACTCTAAATTATTTAATGCCTGCATAATTTAGATATTGTTCTTTATTCATTACCATACTAACACATAATCACTGATTGGATACATAGGTCTCAATTTTTATAAAAAGATAGCAAGAAGTGGAGCATGTGGCATCTGAAAATTTACATGGAAACAAGAAGAAGAAAGCAGCATTGTCTGAAAAATTATTTTAAAAGCACAAGACACTGAAAATAAAGTGTAAGCAAAAACAGTTGAAGAATGGGGAATGATAGGGGTAAATGGGTAAAAAGTTTCAGAAGAGTCTTTTCTGTGGGTTTCCATCTTATAATTGTGATTCTTTAGTCCTTTACAAATGCCTGGGTTTGACTGTTTGTGTTAATACTACCACGTCGTCAACCCTATCCAGGAAACCACCTTGTTGTCTCCCTTCACACACGCTGCTTTTTGAATGTCTATCAGTTGCTTTTCTCCTTTTTCTTTGCCATTTCACTATAGATAAATGTGCATCCAAATAATTTGTGCTGTCAAGGAAGAGGGGAGAAAATAAATAAAAATACAGATGAATCAGCTCTGATTCAAATTTTACGTTTCATTATATCATATTGCTAGAATTTAAGAATATTCCTGTGAAGATATGTTAGCTAGTTCTCACCTTACTATCAATTCCAGTTTCAGAGAGATAGTAATAGCCCTAGATATTCATATCATGACTAGATAACCACTCTTTTATTTTTCCATCAACAGAAGGTAAATATCTCAAATCAATTTACTTTGATCCAAGTATTCTGTTTGCATGTTCAAAGCTCCCAAACTTCTGACACACAACAGCCTTCTTGCAGAAGCTATGGCCATGTAAAATAACTATACATGACTTAAAATAATAGTTTTCAATCACTGGTATTCATTAAAGAATTTACATTAATAAACTGCCTTCTGAGAGCCCAAGATGGGCATAACATGGGCTACATGGCCTCTCCCCTTCTTGAGAATATGAAGGTCATTTTACAAGAACCAAACACAAACCCTTCCTTTGGTCATTTTTGCTCAAGTCAAACCGTAACTACACTGCATTTAAAATATTTATTTGTGAGATAAAGGATGTCCCAGCAATTCATAAAATATGAAAGCTCTGCCCAAACAGCAAGTGTTGCATATTGTGGTAAAAGCATTCTTAAATCATTCTGAGTGTTACTTTCCACTAACAAACCCTGTGCAAATTGGAATTACCAACATTCCAGGATCTTGCTCCTGCTTTATGAATGAAGATAACAGATGGTTCAGAAAAGAAATAGATACAGCAAAGAATGATGCAAAGCTAAGTTGTGAAGGTCCCCATGATTATCTAGAAGGCTCATTTCAATTTATGATAAAGGGAAGAGTCCTAAGCAATGAATGGTTTCTTCATTGATTCAGAGTTCGTTAAGAGGAGAATAAGGGATTAACTTTTGATATTCTCAATTCTCAGTAGTAATACCTTAGAGTGTTGTTACCTTGATGGAAAGTCAAATTCTGCAACCCTAAAATAATATCATTACTATCGTTTTAACCATTTTAAATTCCCTTAAATGATGACCTTCTCGCCTCTATATTGTTGTGTCAACAGATATTACAAACAAGAATGTAAGACCATTTCAAAATTTACAAAATTCTCCCTAATTATTCTTGGTTTCTAGATGTTACTAAAAAAAGAAAAAAAGAAAACTAGCTTTTTGGGGGTAACAAATTAGGTATAAAATGTATTTTATATACATTCTATATAACAAAATATGTGTGTGTATGTGTGTGTGTAGTGTGTGTATATAACATTGTTATGCAACCCATGACTATGTGAACACATGTGTGCTTGTATATATTTATACAATCTACGTATACCTATAGATGTATATACATATCTATATTTATACAGACATTTTGGTCGACCACAGATTGCATATATGACTGGTTCCATGAGATTTTAATGGAGCTGAAAAATTCCTATCACCTGGTGGCATCTTAGCATTTGTAACATCTTAGCACAGCACATTACCCATGTGTTTGTAGTGATGCTGGTATAAACAAGCCTACCCTACTGCCAGCCACATAAAAGTATAGCACATACAATTACCTACAGTACATAATATTTGATAATAATAAATGACTATATTACTGGTTTGAGTGTTTAATACACTATACTTTTTATTGTTATTTTAGAGTGTACTCCTTCAATTTTTTTTTTAAAGTTAATCCTTCAGGAGTTATTCCAGAAGAGGGCATTGTTGTTATAAAAGGTGACAGCTTCCTGTATGTTCTTGCCCCTAAAGACCTTCCAGTGGGAGAGGATGTAGAGATGGAAGGCAGTGATATTGATGATCCTGATTCTGTGTAGGTCTAGGCTAATGTGCGTGTTTTACATTTTTAAATGTTACCTATAAAAAAATTAGTTTTACATTTAAAAAATGTAAAACTAAAAATATTAAGAATAGAAAAAATTTTATTGAATAAGGATATAAAGAAAATATTTTGTACAACTATAGAATGTGTTTTAAGCTTAACATTGTTACAAAAGGATCAAAAAGTTTAAAAACTTTAAACATGTATAAAGTTAAAAAGTTAGTAAGCTATGGTTATTACTGAAGAAAAGATATTTTTATAAATTTAGTTTAGCCTAAGTTTATAATATTTATGGAGTCTACAGTAGTGTACAATAATATCCTAGGCTTTCACATTCATTCATTCCTCATTCACCTATTCACCCAGAGCAACTTCCAGCCCTGCAAGCTCCATTAGTAATAAGCGCCCTATTCAGGTGTACCATTTTTTATTGTACCTTTGCTATGTTGAGACATGTTTAGATGCACAAATACTTACCATTGTGTTACAATTACCTACAGTATTCAGTATAGTCACATGCTATGCAGTTTTGCAGCCTAGGAGCAATAGCCTAGGTGTGTAGTAGGCTACAGTATCTAGGTTTGTGTAAGTATACTCATGATGTTCACACAACGATTAAATTGCCTAATGACATATTTCTCAGAACCTATTCCCATCACTAAGCAATGCAGGACTATGTCTATATTTTTGTATGTGTATTTATTTATTTTTTATTTATATATTATATATATTTATTATACTTCAAGTTCTAAGGTACATGTGCACAACGTGATCATGCTGCTATAAAGACATATGCACACGTATGTTTATTGCGGCAC
Organism: Hylobates moloch; assembly: GCF_009828535.3. Lineage (NCBI taxonomy): Eukaryota > Metazoa > Chordata > Mammalia > Primates > Hylobatidae > Hylobates > Hylobates moloch. Next base: position 153,648,903 of record NW_026652279.1, read on the forward strand.
TACTCACAATAGCAAAGCCTTGGAACCAACCCAAATGTCCATCAATGATAGACTGGATTAAGAAAACGTGGTACATATACACCATGGAATACTATGCAGCCATAAAAATGATGAGTTCATGTCCTTTGTAGGGACATGGATGAAGCTGGAAATCATTATTCTCAGCAAACTATCGCAAGGACAAAAAACCAAACACCGCATGTTCTCACTCATAGGTGGGAATTGAACAATGACAATACTTGGACACTGGAAGGGGAACATCACACACCAGGACTATGTCTATTTAAAATACCTGCAAACCACTTTCAAAATTAATAGCTTTTAACATACATACCCTTCTTTAAATATTGTACGAACATTGCAAAGGTTCATGGAACTGACAAAATGAATGCAGTTCAAAAGCTTTCATTTCCACGTGACAAATGGCATGCAGCATTTTTACTGAAGTATTTGGAACCTGAATCTAATGATTAATCCTGCAAAGAATTTCTTGGAATGTAGGCTGGAATAGTCTAAGTTTTGGACACATTCCCCCAAATTTTAAGTACCTTAGGAAAATGGAAAAGGAAATGCTGTCATTTGTTTGTTTAACTTGGCTAGAAATTTTTTGTAATCACTTTCCTCAATAAGTTAATATTTTTTAAGCAAATACAAATGATATACTTTTAGAGCCAACCCAAAAGTAGCACTCTACAGAGGAATATACTTTTGAATTTATTTTAATCAGTGGTTAAATATTTTATAAAAATCATGCTGATTTGAACTCTGTATCAATAGCATACCACTGCCTATTACACCCTATCTACAGATCTCAAAGCATAAATTTACCAACCTCAAAAGATAGGGCCTACCTTCTAGGCTCAAGAAATCAGACTAGCACACGTGATTCTGTAAAATTTTAATTTTGAAAATTTTCCATGTTGGAAATTGCATAATTTTTTAATTCCTATATTTAAAAAATTCCTGATTTTTTAATTCCATAAAAAATTAGGCTCTTGGGAGCCTAATTCCCTTTGCAACTCAGTTCTGTCTTTTGTATGATATCTACTTCTCATATTGGAGAATTACTATAGAAATCTCTTGCTCTAGTCTCCTCAAAATAATTATTTATCACCTAAGGTCTTGTATTAACAGCTTCATCTTCACTAATTTTACATATCCCACTAATTTTATATATCCCTAGACTTGTAACTTTTTCTCAGAGGTTTTATTTTCCATTCTTCTGATTATGTTCACTTACTTTCATCTGAAAAGAGTACCGATTCTCTAATTTGTATTTTAAAAGGCTAATATCGACATGTCTCAAACTGACAAGCAGATGATGGGTATTATATGGCACAAGCTAAATCATGTATTGTTTCTCTTTACAATGATTTGCTTAGAATCAGGAGACATCGTACTTCACTTCTCCCCCAGAAAGTAACCTATTTTTCTCAGAATTATGTAACCTAGATCAGTACTAAGCAGCTCAAAGACTTTTCTGAATGGAATGCCAGAGTTGAGTTTTAAAGAGAAAATTAAGTTATGGTGTAGATGACTGGCGTAAAACTCAGATTCTCCTAACTGAGAAGTAAACTATTGGTGGGCACAAAGATTTTCTCTAATCCACAGGGATTCTTCGCAGCACTCAGCTAGCAGTATGTAGATTACTTATATGAAGCATCCTATAGAATATTTAAGGTAAAACAAAATATTGTCCTGTAATATTTAGTGCTAAGGCAGACCTCTTCTAGAGCCCTTGGATGACAAAATTTGCATTTAGTCTATTAAGAGGCAGCAAGCACCGTGATGATAAACAGGCTTCAGCATCAATATGCCTGGGTTTGAGAAAGAACTCTTTCATTTATTGGTTGTGAGTAAAAAGGCATCTTACAGGCAGACCTCAGATATTGCAGGTTTGGTTCTAGACCGCAACAATAAAGCAAGTATCACAATAAAGTGTGTCATAAGATCTTTTCGGTTTCCTCATGCATATAAAAATTACATTTACACTAGTCTATTAAACGTGCAAGAGCATTATGTCTAAAAAACAATGCATACACTTTAATTGGAAAAATTCTTTGTTGCTAAAAAATGCTAACCATTATCTGAGTCTTTAGGGAGTCATCAACTTGTTGCTGGTGGAGGGTCTTGCCTCCATTTGACAGCAGCTAAAGAATCAGAGTGGAAGTTGCTGAAGGTTGGAGTGGCTGTGGCGATTTCTTAAAATGAGACAACAATGAAGTCTGCCACACCACTTCATTCTTCCTTTCATGAAATATTTCTCTACAGTATATGGTGCTGTTTCACAGCATTTTACCCTCAGTAGAACTTCTTTCAAAATTGAAATCAATCTTCTCAAACCTTGCTGCTGCTTTATCAACTAAGTTTATGTAATATTCTACATCTTTTGTTACCATTTCAACAAGGTTCACAGCATCTTTCCCAGGAGTAGATTCTATTTCCAAAACCCACTTTATTTGCTCATCCATATGAAGCAACTCCTCATCCGCTCAAGTTTTATCATGAGATTTCAGCAATTTAGCTACATCTTCAGATTCTAATTATACTTCTCTTATTTTGACATCTGTGGTTACTTTCTCCACTGAAATTCTGAACCCTTGAAAGTCATCCATGAAGGTTGGAATCAACTTCTTCCAAATTCCTGTCAAAGTTGACATTTTGACCTTTATCCATGAATCACAAATCTTATTAACAGCATTTAGAATGTTAAGTCCTTTCCAGAAGATTTTCTATTTGCTTTTCCAGATCCATTAGAGGAATCACTATCTATGGCAGCTACAGCCTTACAAAATATACTTTTTAAATAAGAAGACTTGAAAATCGAAATGACTCATGGATCCACAGGCTGCAGAATGGATATAGCATTAGCAGGCATGGAAACATTAATCTCCTTGTACATCTTCTTCAGAGCTCTTTGGTGACTAGGTCAATGGGAAGTAATATTTTGAAAGAGATCTTTTTAAAATTTAATTTAATTTTTTTGAGAAAGGGTCTCATTCTGTCATCCTGGCTGGAGTGCCCTGGCATGATCGTGCCTCACTGCAGCCTCAACCATCTGAACTCAAGCAATCCTTCCACTTCAGCCTCCCAAGTAGCTGGGACTACAGGTGCACACAACCATGCCTGACTAAATTTTTTTTTTTTTTTTTTTTTTGTAGAGATCGGGTCTCACTTTGTTTCCTATGTTGCTCTCAAACTCCTGGGTTCAAGTGATTCTCCCAGCTTGGTCTCCCAAACTGCTGGGAATACAAGCATGAGACACTGTGCCCATCCAGGATCTTTTTTGTTCTGAGCAGTAGGTCTTAACAGTGGGCTTAAAATATTCAGCAAATCATACTGTAAACAGACATGCTGTCATACAGGCCTTGTTGTTCCATTTATAAAGCACTGGCAGAGTAAATTTAGCATAATTGTTAAGGGCCTTAGGATTTTTGGAATGGTAAATAAGCTTTGGCTTTAAGTCACCAGCTACATTATCCCCTAACAAGAGAGTCAGCCTGTCCTTTGAAATTTTGAAGCCAGGCTCTCTAGCTTTCATAGTTCTCTAGCTATGAAAGTCCTAGATGGCATCTTCTTCCAATAGAAGGCTGTTTTGTCTCCATTGAAAATCTATTGTTTATTGTAACAACATTCATCAAAAATAGCTTGATCTTCTAGATAACTTGCTGCAGCTTCTCCATCAGCACTTGCTGCTTCAACCTCGCACTTTTATGTTATGGAGATGGCTTCTTTACTTAAATCTCATGAACCAACCTCTGCTAGCTTCAAACTTTTCTTCCAAAACTTTCTCACTGCTTTCATCCCTCATAGAATTTAAAAGCATTAAGGCCTTGCTCTGGATTTGGCTTTGGGTATTGATAGTGTCATAGCTTCTATCCAGACCACCCAACCTTTTCTACATCAGCAATAAGACTGTTTCACTTTCTTTTCATTGTGTGTTCACTGGAGTAGCACTTTCAATTTCCTTCAAGGACTTTTCCTTCGAATTCACAACTTGGCTTACTGGTGCAGGCAGCCTAGATTCTGGCCTATCATAGCTTTCGACTTGCCTTCCTCACTAAGCTAAATCATTTATAGCTTTTGATTTAAAATGAGAAACGTGCAATTTATCCTTTCAATGAAACATCTAGAGGATATTGTAGGGTTATTAATTAGCCTGTCTTCAGTATTGTTGTGTCTCAGAAAATCGGGAAGCTTCAGGAGAGGGAGATGAGGGAATTGCCAGTCGGTGGAGCAGTCAGCGCACACAAGAATCTTAATTAAGTTCACTGTCTTATGTGGGTGCAGTTCATGGTGCTCTAAAACAATTACACCAGTAACATCAAAGACCACTAATCACAGATCACCATAACAGGTGTCATAATGAACAAGTTGGAAATATGGCAAGGATTGCTAAAATTTTACAAAGGCACACAAAGTTAACACATGATGTTGGGGAATTGACACTGATAGACTTGCTGGATGCAAAGTGACCACAAAACTTCAATTAGCAAAAACACACAGTATCTGTGAAGTACATTAAAGTGCAGTGCAATAAAATTTACTACATTTTATCCAGTCTCAGTCTCCTCCTCTGTTCAATAGAGATAATTATAATTCTTCATAAGGCTGGTGTAAGATGAAGAGGGAAATATACAGAAAGTGTTTAGCATAATATCTGAAATTCACCAAGCACCATATAAAGATTTTGCTATTACACTTTAATATTTACAATATCATGAGTTTAACTTTGTGCAATAGTGGGAAGCTGGTTTGCCAATAATTCACGTACCTAAAACCAGAATTTAATAATCTGAGACACTATAGAAATTATTTTAATAAAGAAAACAAAAAAGAAAGAGACATATTTAAAAATCAAATTATATATTATGGTTGATGGCCATCTGTGTAGCTTGTTCATAATATCAGTTCAAGGAGAAGAATGAACACATTTTTGGCTATGCTTTGAAATCTGAGGTAGATTATCAAAATCAAGATCAGAGTCAGCTTTCAAGTTGCCACTGCTTGACTGTGTACTCTCAGTTTGAGGCGAGATTCCTTGCGTTATTCTTCTGGTATTTGTTGGCTTCCTATCATTTTGCCTCCTTGTCAAAATTCAGTGTTGGCTGCAGAAAAGCAACCAGCATTTGTTTCTTCTGGCAAAAAGAAGTGGCAGGGGAGTGACTGGGAACGTTGTTTATAGAATAGCTTGGCATTAGTGAACATTTTTGATCTTTAGGTTTTTATCCCAATAAAAACCATAAGGGAAGTTGCACATAGTAAGAATGATTTACTTTGTTAAATTGGAATAGTAACACAATTTTTAAAAGACACCGTGCGACTGACACGCTTTAAAGGCTGTGTGACTGATACGCCTTTAGGTACATTAATATCCAACACTGGATGGTTCATTTGGCTTTTTCTTCCTGAATAAATACTCCAGGTATGAAAATTAAATGGACAATTGATTTAAAATGTGAAAGCACTGGTCCATGTAAATGTATGGCATGTCAACATATTAAAATTATTGATCATTTAAGTTTTTATATAGGGATTGTATGGATTGATTAGTTATATGAATAAATGTGTCACTTACTTATTAGTTGGCACCAACTCAGGGTCACAGGAAGAAGTCTAACATTTCCAACAGTACATACCCTGTTCCACTACACCATATATAATCCTTTAAAGGAAAAATAAACAAAACATTTCTAGACATCTGCAACACAAGTTTTATTACAAACATCCCAATTTTTTATATCTGAGGTGATTTGTTTCCATAGATTTTGTAATGCTTTGAAAGAGAATTTACTCTTTAAGAAACTTAAACACACAAGTGTATGCACATGCACACACACACACACATAGCACAACAGCTTCTTAGTTTGATAGATTCTTTAGTTTCTTTATTTAGAAACACACAATGTACCCAAGTAATAGCAGAGAGTTCTATGCATAGGTACATATCAATTACATTTTCCTTATATTTGGTTGTTGTTAGAGTTGTGATCATGATGGTGCTGGTGGGGATTTCTAAGTGAATTGCTTTCAGCCTCACATCTGAGTACATGAAGGTTTAATTATAAAGGGTCTCAAATATTTAGCAAGTATCTATAACACTCAATTATGGCTGACTTAATACAAAATAAACAAGATGATTTTTCCTAAATAACATTTATTTAAAATATTTACCCTGAGATGTATACAACAGAATCAACCAATCAGCAAAAATGCAGCTCTAGAACATAAAATGTCTCTCATGTTACTTGATATTTAATTTGGGGCATTTTCCATCTTTTATATATTACAAAATTTTGACACTTTATTTTTAAAACTTTTCCTTTTGGCTACTTTTTAGTAGTATAATCAACAGCATTTCCCCCAAAAAACTTGCCCTTCAAATTGTTATCTGTTTAACTCCAATATTACTTGAAGAGGCTTAAATGAGACCATATTTTACCTGTAGCCAGTGCATTCTTCTAAGGAAAGGCGAGATACTAGGAGTTCAGTATTCTCCCTTACACATTCTTCTATTATGATTACACATTAATAATTCCCAAAATATCAAACCAGGAGGTAGACCACATGAGTTTGGGGCCTAGTTGTGCCAGCATCTGTTCCCACAGAAAAATTCATTTTGCTTCATTTTGCCTCAGTTCCCTGACCTATGAAATGTTCAGAAGAATAAACAGTTACTCTCTATTAAATTATTACATATGAAAGAATAAAATAATTTGTAGCTGTGGTCACACAGCATAACTGGTATTATGCTGATGAAAACAATATTTTTGTTTTTAATGTAACTGAGTTTGATGTACTTTTCCGTCGTTCAATATAGATACTTAAAAGGCAATGAGCCCCGTCATAGGCATGGTTCATGGAATCGCTCTTCAAAATAAGCTTGTGCTTCACAAAGCATGCTCACTAATAGTACGTGACTTCACAATTCAGTGAGGTGAGGAGGGTGGACTTTGTTACAGCTGTGGAACACTTGTCAAAAATTATAGATTAAATCACTTGTCCAGGGTAATAAGAGTCAGAGTCTGGACTCAGACCCAGGTCTTCTAACTCTAAAAGCAAGTTGCATCACCTGCATGTGCAGAGTCCATGTTCTGTGCACATTCACATATTACTTGTGATTTTTAAAATTTGTAATTGTTTTCTTTGAAGTCAACCTAAAATATTTTAATGTTGATTAACTTAAATGATTTTAAGATTTTAAATTACACCAGTAACATGAAAGACCACTGACCACAGATCACCATAACAGATGTCATAATAATGAAGTGGCAGGGGATTTAAAATTTTAAATCTTAAAATCATTTAAGTAAGTATACATTTTTATTTTGGGTATATGAAAGCCCACCATTATATAGTACAGTTTAATACTTAAACTTCATTTGCATAAATGATGACAAGTCCTGGAAAAACTTGTAAACCTAGTGTGTGTGTCACTCTGTAATACAGTCTAGCACTGATAGAATTAATTTCCCCTAAATAGTATATTTACATAAAGAAAAACCGTCTGCAACACTTATTTAATAAAGGAATTCTTACTATAAAAGATATTTGACTTATACTGGTATCACATAATGAACGCCCCCTTCTACCTTAATAAAGCCCTCAAATAAACTCTCATTAATTAAATTATCCTTGGTTTTACAAGTATGGAGGTTATTAAAAACCCCTATACTTGTGAAATCAAAGATAATTCAACTAGGTAATCACAAAGTTGTGCTTTTATTAATCACTTCTATAAGTAGCTGATATTAACCATGAATATCATTTTCAGTTATTAGAAAAGAATTAGTCCCATATACATCTCTCGTTAAAGCAGTTTTGTAAAGAATGGTCTATGTAAATAAACCAGCTTAACAGAAATATTACTTCACAGTGTAAACATTAATTTTAATTTCCTAATTTATTAAAAAGAAGACTACCCAGAAAATGATTTTTTTCTGTGGTAAAATATATTTAACATAAAATTAACCATATGTATCATTTCAAGTGTACAATCTAATGGCATTAATTACATTTACACTGTTGTATCACCATCACCTCTCTAGTTCCAAACCATTTTTTATTGTCCCAAACAAGAACTCTGTAATCATTAAGCAATAACTCCCCATTCACCCCTCCCTCCACCCCCGGTAACCTTGAATCTACTTTTGATTTCTATGAATTTGCCTATTTTAGATACTTCATATAAGTAGAATCATACGCATTTATCTTTTGGTACCTTGTCACCTAGAATTTTTGTTTGTTTTTGAGACGGAGTCTCACCTTGTTGCCCAGGCTGGAGTGCAGTGGTGTGATCTCAGCTCACTGCAACCTCTGCCTCCTGGGTTCAAGTGATTCTTCTGCCTCAGCCTCCTGAGTAGCTGGGATTACAGGCTTCTGCCACCACGCCCAGCTAATTTTTTGTATTTTTAATAGAGATGGGGTTTCACCACGTTGGCCAGGATGGTCTTGAACTCTTGACCTCAGGTGATCCACCCATCTTGGCCTCCCAATGTGCTGAGATTACAAGCATGAGCAACCACACCTGGCCAGCATAGTGTTTTGTTTTGTTTTGTTTTTGAGATGGAGTCTCGCTCTGTCGCCCAGGCTGGAGTACAGTGGTGTAATCTCAGCTCACTGCAAGCTCTGCCTCTCGGGTTTATGCCATTCTTCTGCCACAGCTTCCCGAGTAGCTGGGACTACAGGTGCCTGCCACGATGCCCGGCTATTTTGTATTTTTAGTAGAGATGGGGTTTCACCGTGTTAGCCAGAATGGTCTCTATCTCCTGACCTCATGATCTGCCCGATTCGGCCTCCCAAAGTGCTGGGATTACAGGAGTGAGCCACCGTGCCCAGCCCAGCATAATGTTTTTAAGTTTTATCCATGTATCAGAACTTCATTCCTTCTTATGGCTAAATAATATTCCATCATATGAATATACAAATTTTGTTTATCCACTCATCTGTTGATGGACACTGGATTGTTTCCATATTTTAGGCTGTTGTGAATAATGATGCAATGAACACTGGCATACAAGTATTTCATTTCATTTCTTTTGGGTTTATTCCTAGGAGTGTGATTGTTGAAATTGTTAGGTCGTATAGTAATTCCATCATCAGCCTTCTAGAATGGTTGCACCATTTTACATTCCCAGGAGCAACGTACACATATTCCACCATCGTAATGGTATTTCATTCTGCATTTTTATTTGGTTTCCCTCATGAATAATGATATTGGTGCTTATTAACCATTTGTATTTCTTTGAAAAAACATTCTAGTACCTTGACAATTTTTTAACTGGGCTATTCTGTTGATACTGAGTCATAGCTATTCTTTATACATTCTAGATAATATACATCAGATATTAGATTTACAGTATTTTCTTCCATTCCATAGGTTGTCTTTTTAGTTTCTTAATAATGTCTTTGATGCAGAAACATTTTTAATTTTTATTACTTTTTCTTTTCTGTGCCTTTAATGTCACATTTAAGAATTACCAAACTCAAATTCAAGAAGATATACCCCCATATTTTTTTCTAAGAGATTTATAGTTTTAGCTGTTATATTTAGGTCATTGATCCATTTTGAGTTAATTTTTTGTTTACTGTATGAGATAATTGTTCAACATCATACTTTTGAGTATGGAAATCTCGTTTCCCCAGCAATGTCTGTTGAAGATACTTCTTTTTCCTTTGAATGGACTAAGCATTCTTGTCAAAAATCAATTGACCATAAATGTCAGGGTTTATGTCTGAACTCAATTGTATTCCATTAGTCTGTAACATATGCCAATATCACACTGTTTTGATTATTTTAGCTTTGTTGTATGCTTTGCAGTGATGAAGTGTGAGTTCTGCAATTTTATTCCTCGTTTTCAAAATTATTTTGGCCATTTGTGGCCTCATCTGAATTTGAGGATCAGATTTTCTATTTCTTCAAAAATCAAAAAAGATTTTTTGATAAGGAGTGCATTGAACCTATAGATCACTTTGAGTAGTACTGACATCTTTGCAGTATTAAACGTTCCTGTCAGGAGCACAGGTTTTCTTTTAACTTGTATATATCTTCTTTAATTTTATCAATGTTTTATAGTTTTTAGTATACAGTGTTTCACCTCCTTGGTTAAACTTTTTCTAAATATTTTATTCTTTATGATGCTATTGTTTTCTTAATTTTATTTTTGGATTGTTCATTGGTAGTATGTACAAATACAATTCATTCAATGTAGTAAGGGATAAAAATAGAACAAAAAAATTCACATGATCATCTCAAATAACACAGAAAAGGCATTTTACAAATTAAACAAGCTTTCATAAGTAAAAACACTCAAAAAAGTAGAAATAGGAATTTCTTGAATATGAAAGAGGGCATTTATGAATTACCCACTTTCATCACGTTTATTCAACATTGTACTGGAAGTTCTATCCAGGGCAACTAGGTAAGAAAAAGGAATAAAAGGTATTCAAATAGAAGAGGCAGAAGTAAAACTCTATTTTCAGATAACATGATCCTATGCATAGAAAGTCCTAAAACATCCACAAGAAATCTTACTAAAGCTAAAAAATGAATTCAGCAGTGTTAGCATACAAGATCAACATACAAAACTCCATGATGTCTCTATACACTTGTAATGAATGCCATGAGAAGAAAATTAAGATTTTTATTTGTATGCAAGACTTGTTTTATACACTCAAATTTTGAATAGTTTCCAATTTTCCCAAGATTCATAATCTCAGAACTTCTCCAAATAATTTATTTTATATTTTCCCCATCAGTCTTCAGTTATCTTCTAAAATTTAATTGACCAATTCTTATAAAATAAAGTGTATTTTTTATCATACAAGAAAAATGATAAAGTTAAAAGACTCCTATTTTAAATACCGGCCTTTCGAAGCTTATTTACACAACGGGAAAACATTGTTATATTTTAAATAATCCTTACCATGCAGGAATGGTTTTATTGCTCTAACTTGGAGTTCTGTTAACTCTGGCTGGTCAGAACCCCAAGGCATCCTAACAATGTCAGAAAAGAGCCTCCTGTTCCATTTTTATTGAAATAAGATTGGAATTTCCTATGAAAACTGCTGGTCATTTTTAGTAAGGTCACTGAGGAGGAATCAAAATAATTTTGTAATCTTTTTTTAGTTCTGATTATGGTTAGACACAATTCATAATAAAGAACACATTTTAAATAAAAACGTAGTTCTTACTTGAAAGTTCTAATATTCTTAAACCTCATTGCTTTATAAAATTTGTCCAGGTGATCATCTCTTATTCAGCATTCCCATAACTTCTACTCCTGCCCTTTTCCCTCCATAGTTCCAAACTAATTTTATGCAAATACATGTGTTAGATTTATTTTTAAGAATTGTTCAACATGAAAGCAAATAATAAATTCAGTTAACAAAATGGCAAGTATGTGTTTGGGGATATGAAAGATGCAAAGATGGCGCAATACTTTTAGTCAAAACTTTTTTCAATGTTATATAAACAATAGTATTCTTTATCAAAAATGTACAATTCTTCTACACTGAAAATCACAAAGCATTGCTGAGAGTAAACAAAGAAGACCTAAATAAGTGGCAAGATGTACCATGCTCATGTTCTAAAAGACTCAATATTGTCAAAAAGTTAGTTTGTCCTAAATTAATCTGTACATTCAATGGAATTCAAGTCATAATCTCCTCAGACTTTAGTAGAAATTAACAAGCACATTCTAAAATTAATAAAGAAATGCAAAGGATCTAGAACAGCCAAAACAATTTGCAAAAAGAATTCACTTGGAGAAGTTACACTAACTGACTTTGTGAAAGAGACAGCCATTAAGATTGTGTGATACTGGTATCAAGACAGACATACGGATGAAAGGAACAGAATTAAGTGCACAGAACCTGTATTTATATGGTCAATTGATTTGTAATGAAGCTACAATGGGAATTTAGTGAATAAAAATACTATTTTCGACAAATGGTGCTGGAAAAATTGGGTATAGATATAAACTTTAATCCATATCTTGAATTATGGGCAAAAATTAACTGAAAATCTACCATAAACCTAAATTTAAAACCCAAAACTATAAAACTCCCAGAGGAAAACATAGGACAAAATCTTTATGACCTTGGGTTAGGCAAAGACTTCTTAGATATGGAAAACAATAAACAAACACCAAAACAGACAAAAAAAATTAAAAATAAACCTCATCAAAATTAAGAAATTTTGTCTTTGAAGTACCAGACCAAGATGCTGAAACTATCCTTGATGATGGTGATATTATCATGTGGCATACATATAAAAAGAATACATTATCAAATTTTACACTTAAACATGTACATTTAAATGTATTTTGATCAATGAATTTCTCTGTGCACTTTAAATAGGTACACTTTAAATAGCCAATTATACATGTTTTTAAATCTATTTCCCATCTCAAATTGTAAATCACATTTTGAAAAAAATGTTATTTTATTAAGAATAATAAACAATTTTATATGTTAGGAAGCTTAAATACGTTTAACATATATTTATTTAACACCTATGATATACCAGATGTGATTAGGTTCTGGGGATGCATCAGTGAACAAAATAAATAATGTTTCCCTCTTTTGGAGCTTAACTCTGATAGGTTAGATTGACAATAAAGAAAGAAAAATATATAATACAATGCCAGGTAGCAGTAACTGCTATGAAAGCAATAGCGCAAGGAGGTAAAGATGATGAGAATGAGGCTGCTATATTTTAGGGAGAGAGATCAAAGAAAGACTCCATGAAGAGAGGATATTTTAGCAGAGATGAGATAACCAATGAAGTTCCCACTTCATTGGAGCAGAGACCACAAAAGAAGACATAGAGGAGAGCCTGCCAGGCAGAACAATCCCCAAATACAAAATCCTGAGGCAAGAAAAAGTTTTTTGTATTAGAGGAAGAGTGAGGGGTCAACGTGGATGAAGCAAGTAATCAGAGGAGAAAATTGTGAGATCAGGGCAGAGTAATAGTCATAGCCTGATTACACAGGCTTTGCAGACTTTGTGGTTTTTTTTTTCTATATATGATCTGACACCAGTGGAATACTATAAGCAGGAAAGTTACAGGAGTTATAGTTGTATGTTTCAAAAAATATTCTGGCAGAAGTGTTGAGAACAGACTATACAAAGACAGTAGAAGCCAATCAGTGGTGGTAGCCAGGACTCCTGTGGCTGTACAAGGGGTGGGGGTGGGGGATAGTGGTGTGGTTTGGGGCACATTTGCAAGGCAGAGCCAATACAATGCACGGCAGATTGAATGTGAAATATCAGAGAAGGTAAAAAATCACTTCAAGGCTGGGAACCGAGTCACTATTGAGTTGAGGTGCCATTTTCTGAAATGAGAACACAGGGGAAAAACAGTTTTGGAGATGGAAATCAAGAATTTGGCTTTGCACCTATCAATTTGAGATAACTATTAAACATCCAGTTGGAGATGTTGAATAAACGGTGGGAAATAAAATCCTAGGGTTCCGGGGAAAGATCAGAGCTGTAAATATAATTTGGGAGTCATTTGCCCATGAAGGGTATTTAAAGCCACAGGACCAGATGAGTTCAAGTCATTAATGAAAGTTGATTGAGGCCAAAGACTAGATTCTGAAATGTATCCAAATTGCTCACATTCAAGAGGAATACATTTTCTCAATGCGTCTGTTATACATAATTTTCATTCTGTTTTACTTCATTATGGCATAGCCATAAAAGTAAAGTGACAATTAGAAGGGCTTTTGGATAGGTCATGGAACTCAGCCATGTTAACTCTGGGTGTGTTGGTAACCAGATCCATAGACTTGAGCTATATGATTTCCCCCCTTGGGTTTCAGTTGCATTGTCTATAAATTACAATAATGAATATTGTTGGCTGTTTGAACATGGGGAATGAAAGAAAAGAGGAAAACTAGCACTAAGGGGTTTTGAGATTTGTTAGTTGCCTGGTGGGAAAGTTACTCATTTCAGAAAGATTTAGCTACATGGAGCATGGCCTGTGTAATCTGTCATGATCTGAGACTCTTTTGCAACCGTTCCTGAATAGCACTGGCTTCTTCATTTTCACCTTGCTTTCACTTAATTGTATTGTTCTATAACTTAGTGATGATTTGGTTTCAAAAACTAGAAACTCTCTGAAAGTACCTTGAAAAGAAAACAGTACATATTGAGAGTTCCAGAGTATCTTGCAAAACTCAGGGCACATAGTGCTTCCAGGCCTTCTGAGGGACAGAACCAAGAATGGAAAGCTTTTAGTCTCATCCTGGTTTCCTCTTCTCTACACAGTCTGCCCTGACTCTGCCAACATGTGCCTTGAATCTCTGAAATACGTATATTCCATGTCCAGTTTCTACAGATAATTGACCCTGTCTCTATATGTCCCAATTTCAAATTCCTGGGTGAGAGATCTGGATTCAACCAATCTACCCTCTAATAGTGATGTTCTCTAAATCAGTTGCCCACTCCCGGTCTAGAAACCTATAACCAAAAATGGGTTGGTTCATCTAGTACCTGCTTGAAGGATTCTAATATTAATGTTAGAAGCTTAAGGTTGGAAGAACAATGCTATCCCTAAAAAGATCCAATATAGAAAATAGAAATAAAAAATTACCAGTTCTAAATTATCATACTTATTTTTAATTATACAGACCCATTCTCCTCCCCCTACCACTTCCCACACATATACAAACTTTCAAATGCTGTTACAATGAAGCAGAAAATATGAATATGTTGTTCTGCAGCAGGAAAAAGTAGTATAAATCTACAATTCCAATTGCCTAGAATGCTAAAACATCAATATCCTTTCAAATATTTTGGTTCAGGTACATACATTTTGATTTTTTAAGTCCTTCATAAAACTATATGTTACTATGACATTAAGACTTAGTAAAGTATAGCTTTTTGTTTACATAGCCTTCTAAGTTTTAAGGCTGTGTCTATAAGATGCCTACTCAATTGATTAAAATATCAGCATCAATCAATCAAACCATTGGGTTTACTGTACAGAATTTTGACTATATTTAATCTTTGAAAAATTAATCAGAATTATTATCACAGGTATCCAATTTCATAAACTCTTCTAGTATTCATTGATGCTTCTTTGCAAATTTTATTTTCTAAGCCAACATATTTATTTCTTCTTGGGGCTCTCTTGAAATCATAAAAGTATACCGTTTCGCTGCAGGTCTGAGAAATAGGGCTAAAATTGACTCCAAGAAACAAACAGTTTTAGTATACTTTATGCCCACTGAGTCTTTCAAACCACATTAGTTAATCATAAGTCACTCAGAAGAACAAGGTTTTAATGAAAAAGAATATTTTGGGCTTTTTAATTTGTCTCTTAAATATTCTGAATGAAAAAAATAAACCTTATGTCGCAGCAGGACATTTTGGTTAGAAACTAGCATTTCTACAAAACTTTCCACCTGGGTAATGGGTAATGGATGGACATCTTGCCTAAATTGTATTTTTTTATTTTATTTTATTTATTTATTTTTTGAGACGGAGTCTCACTCCGTCACCTAGGCTGGAGTGCAGTGGCGCAATCTCGGCTCACTGCAGCCTCTGCCTTCTGGGTTCAAGCGATTCTCCTGCCTCAGCCTCCTGAGTAGCTGGGATTACAGGCACCCATTCACTGCACCTGGCTAATTTTTGTGTCTTCAGTAAAGATGGGGTTCACCATATTGGCCAGGCTGGTCTCGAACTCCTGACCTCAGCTGATTCATCTGCTTCGGCCTCCCAAAGTGCTGGTATTACAGGCATGAGCCACTGCAACTGGCCCATATTTTGAAATTTATTCAAAACCTTTTAGTTACTTATGTCACATGCTTTATAAATAATTCTTTATTAAAACTAAAAGCCTTTAACCTAAGTAAAAAGAGGATAAGAAACAATGCTTTGTTATAGATATGTCCTTCTGCAGGGAAGGAGTTATCCCTTATTACCGAGGAAAACTGTAAAAGATGGAGATGAATAATCTGATTGTTGGAAGTAGGGTCTAACAGCTGGTGTAACGTAAACAAACTGCAGGTATTGAAAGAGTACAGGTTTCCAGTCCATTTCCTTTTTTGCAAAATGTCTGGCTCCCGTATTCTTTGATCAGATGGGCTCATGCCTGGCAGAGAAGTTTCTTGGCTGTATTTTTGCAGAAGATCTGTAGGAAATGAATTGAGAAACTTGACAGGAACAGTTTGAGGTATTTGATGAATAATAGAGAACTTCCACCATTCAAGTGTCTGACTAGGACAGAATGAGAAGTATTAGGAACTTGGAAAAAAGGAAAGATTGATTTAAAAATAATACACTGCTCTAACCCACTGGCAAGTACAGTTCTTTCTAAAGCACTGTAGACAGTTCACATAGTGAAAGGGATTAAATTAGATTTTCATAGACTTATTTGGGCTATCTTCCCTGTTGTTGGTAACTTGCTGCTTCCTTCAACCCATCAAAAATAAAAATGCAAAAGGGGAAAATAAAACCTTGTATAGAAAGTACCAGTGTTTTAAGGGTATGTTTCTTACATATGTGAGGTGCAATTCATTTTGCATTCTCACCCTATGAAAAGTGATTTAGTTAACTCCTTCCATACTTGTAGTTTCATATCCTATTGACTGAGAAATTCATTAAAAATCTTATTTATGAAACCTGTTACAGCATAGCAAAAATTTTTAAATACATAGGATGTTTCCTTCTCATTTCTATGTAGAAGATTCCTAGTGCATACTTAGAATGATTTGACTTATATTACTTTCATACAATGTTCTAGATGTGGACTTCATAAGCACTGAAAGAATTTTTAAATTCCAGCCTGCTGTCAAAAAGAATGAAGAAGTTGACCCTACAAAACAAAAGGAAAATAAGTTTGGGCTAACCTCACCAAAACTTTAATTCCCTCATTAATAAAATGAAGCTGTTTGACTAGATGAACTGTAAAACATCTTTCAGTTCTAATAGTCTATGTATCTATATTACTTTTTTTGAATAAAGTTTTCTTTTAAGCATCCATTGATTTTTTTCACTTAAGTCATATGTTTTTCCAGTTTTCACTAGGAGTCAGAGAGTATTTATTATCATTCAGATGTATCCGCCTGGGGTAGGTATGTGTTGGCAAAGAAAACAAAGATTTAATACAATTCAGAACATGTGGTACAGTGTTGTTTACTATTTTATTTGGGGGGTAGATTTTATATTATAATTTTCAAAACTATGCTTAAATTCAGTGGACACTTTTTATTTCTAATTTGATGTCAATTCTGAGCAACTTTCAACATGACTGCCTCCTTTCTTGTTAGGAAAAAATATATTTTTTCTGACACCAACCTCATGGCTTTCCTTCTAGCTATTCACTAATTTTCCTAATCTCCATTACATGTCCATACCCCATTTTTTGTTGTTCTATCCAACACCCTCTTCTCTGCTTCCTCTCTGAACATCTCACTAATACCCAATTACTGTCTACTAATGAATGCTCAAATCGATATCCCCACCCAACCCTATTTCACTTTTGAGAGACAAACCAGTATATCCAACCTCCTAGTGCCTATCTCTTTTGGTCTCAGAACCACAAAACACAGCATGTGTAAAACTAAATTTATGCCCTATCGACCCAGACCCCAGCCTGCTCTCTCTCTCACCTCTTTATCAGTTAATTTTACCATCAACCTTTTAATCCGTAAATCAGTCATCAAAGACACCAGCTTCTCCTTCAATTTCACATTTAAGCAATGATTACATACAATAAAGTTTATCTTCAGAAATATGTCTCAAACCTGTCAGGTTTTGTTGTTGTTGCTTTCCATGTCCACTGTCCACAACCATCATCTTTGAATTGCATCTTGTTCACAGCCCTTCTCCTGTGAAACCCCATTCTTCATTCCTCACTCTCAATATCAAAATGCAAATCTGATCATATCACTCTTAAACTCCTTGTCTGCCATTAACCTTAGGATAAATCTGTATTTTTGACAAAACTCACAACGTCTTCGTTGTCTGACCTTCGCTAACCCTCCTGCTTTCCTCTCCCTTGTTCCACCTCGAACTTGATATTATTGCTAGGCTGAATTTCTTTCAGTTTCCTAAATACATCATTTCTTTCAATTTTCTGGAGGCTTTTCTGTAGGTTCTTCCTTCTACCTAGAACACTTATTTTCCTCTTTTTCAATTCTCAGCTGAGCTAGTAAATAAATATCCTAAAATATGTTGAGTAATTTCTATACACAAAGTCTTATTCTAAACACTATACATGTTATTAGCTTGTTTGATTCTCATTACTTTCCTATTAATTATCATCATCACTATTTTCCAAGGAGGAGTCTGAAAAACAGTGAGGAAACTGCCTGAGATCAGAAAAGCAGAAATTGGGAAAGTCAACATTTGACTCTTTACTCCAGAGCCAATGATCTAGAGACGTATGCTTAAAAGTCATTTTCTGTATTAAGACTTGAGCTTTCTCTGCCCCACCACCCTTAACCCAGACTAAGTTGTATATTCCTGACACAAATCCTGACATCGTATCCACTGTTTCCATGACCAAAGCATTTGTATTTGGAGTCACTGCCTTTGAACTATCTTTCCTGCCAAACTATATAGATCTCACAGGCAGGAATTACATTTGTTACATGAATGAATGAACAAAAGAAAACTATTAATGCTCTGCATTCCATTTAGCATTTGTTAAAAAGATTTCTAGGACTTCAGGCAAATATTTTATCTGTATTCCTACTAGGTCCTATGCACAATTTGTGAAATTAGAATTATGCAGGCATTTCCTCTTAAGAACAGCCAATTCATAATCATGTGTATACTTTGCAAGTCAACATATTCATCTCAATGGCCCTGAGGAGTTGGAAATGGTCTCCAGTCCTCTTTTTTCTGCTACTCCTCAGTAGCACCTGGCTGTGCTTATGCAACACTGGACAATGTCTATCAGAGGCAGAGAATCCTCTTTGCAACAAGCAGCTGGTGCAGCTGACATTGGAAGCCTGGGTTTTCCTTTATCTTCTGTGTTGCTTTCTCAGCATTTGCCACTGGATGCATTTCCTCATAAACAAGTATTTTTAAAAATACACTTGTATTCCTCAGCTGGCCCACAAATGCATATTTATCAGAAGACTGACACCATTCAAAGGAAATAGCCAAATGTTATTTCTTTAAATAAAGGGTTTCTATGTATCAGTTAACTTTTGTGCTCTTTTGGAAACACAGCCACCACCTTAGATATATGTTCCTATCGCAAAATTAATTCCATGATCAAAAGTTTAGAAATGAGATCACAAAAGATGTTATTGTAAGCCAGAGATTTTGTATTGCCCTTCGAAGAATACCCATAAATACAAGAAAAAAAAATGGGAGAGAATAAACTTAGATTTATGAGTGGGTATTTTCGGGAAGGAATACGATTACCAGAAAGGCAGTATTTTAGTCTGTATTACAGAAATCTCATTGACTCTGGGGCTGGAGCAAACAAGCACAGTACGACTTTGCACACGTTGTTTAGCTTCTTGTTATTTTTTTCTGTAAAATATTAATTACCCCAAATAATTATTACAAAGGTTAAATACGTTAAGTGTATGTAATACATAGGAAAAGTTAGATATTAATTTTATTAACATTAATATTATCTGTCAAATTATAACTATGCAAGTATTTTTTTCAAAGTAAAATTTATGGACTAGGTAAAATGACTATCATGGAAATATTTATCTAGCCCTGAGTATATGGCAGTAATTAGTCAAAGCTATTTCTAAACATTCTCTCATTTACTCCTCACAATAGCTCTCTCTCTGAGGTAAGGACTATTATTCTGAGGTAAGGACTATTATTGTTCCCATTTTAGGTGAAGAAATTGAAATAAAGAGCAGTATCTAAGTTGTTAAAATCCTGACAAACCCCAAAAGTCTGAAGATAAAATATCTTCACCTCATTACTGGTAAACGACCAGGATACATGTGGCTAATGTGAAGTCCAAGACAAGGAACAGGGAGCTTGACAGAAACTGAAGTTAGTTGCAACCTCAGAGTGATTTCAAATTTCCTACCAATATTTAATCTTTAAGAGGGTGGACATAAAATGAGAGTTAAAGCGTTTATCTCTGTTGTTTCCCAAGGCAATAGCATCAGCTACTAAGATAAAGTATCTGTATTTTTACCAGCAGAGGAGAAATAAATTAATGATTTGAAAAGCTTGATTTCCTTAAACTCCGCAAAAAAGAAGTAGATGTATCTTTTGGAAATCAAAATTTTGAAAGCAATGTAAAACTCTTATGGATCTTATCTTGGGTTTTGTCATAGTGGAAATTGTTCAGCAGATAGTCAAAATTCAGAAAATAATTGTTTTCATTAAAAAGCATTACTTGAAGGGAAGTTGGATTCTTTGTAATAAGCACTTTTTGAGAAAGTGTGAAAAAAAAAAATCACGAGTGCCACAGAAGAAACTACAAGGTCTCTTGGCATTTTTTTCCACTAAAAGATTAAAAAAGATGAGCACATTTAGGAAAATGGACAAAAATGACCTCCAGATGGAAATAACTATATTTTTTCACTTTCAAGTCGAACTGTCATTTCAAAAATATTGCTGTCACTTAAATTGAAAAGTAAAGAATTAAAATATTCCTGTAAAAACCGGTGAACCAGGTGCATAGGAAATATAGTTGGCTACAACAAACCTCCCTATCAGACAGCTGTGCAAATAAAGCATTCTTTCTAAATGTCAGTTCCTATGTTTTAGTTTCTTTCAGATGACATAATGTATATGAAATGACTTGGGAAAATACAAAGGACCATATAAATATAACTCATCAGTGTAATTATTTGGATTCAGCTGATTTGCTGTAATACAATTTAATGAAAGTAAAAAGAATATGCCTAGAAATTTATATGAAAGCTTCAGTAACCAGGAAAAGAAATGCTCCCAAAAGGATTTAAATATCATAGAATGTACTACCATGTTCATTATATCTGTTTAGTATTAATGACCGATTAACAATGAGAAAATGTACTAAAGCAAAATCCCCTTTAAAATATGTAAGCTCTGCCAAAAATGTCATTGACATTGAAAAACTCATATTGAAGTTTTAACAAGATGTGTTTACTAGCATTGCAATTAAAAAATACAGTGAGATGAATAAACCATACACAGAACTCAACACTGAATTATAGTAATAGCACAATATATTAAAGATACCTATGTATATGTGAGAAAATATTCTAAGTATTCTACATCTCAATCCTGTTAAAACACTACCTAATACAGACATCAAGTTTACTTCTTTCCCCCAATTCCATTATATTTCTGTATATGACAATACCACTTATCTCAATACCAACTCAATTTCCCCAGACCAGCATCAAGCTTATCTTACTCCTTTTTCACTTTTTTCCCCTTTACTGATGATTTGTTTTTCTTTGAATTTCAATTTAGCCATCCCATCCTACCTATACCCTCTATCTTGTACTCTCATTTCCCCTCATCAGAGCTGGCTGGAGATGACCTTCTTAAGATTCTTCTTCCTGATGTTGAAGTTAAAGTTCTTAAATCCTACATTCTAAAACATTTTCTTCCTCAAAACTCTGCTTGGGATGTTTTCCATTTCCTCTTATCACCTCACACCAGTCTACACACTGCCCTCATTCCACCTACCTAGTCAGTACTAGTCACCCCTGTATACGAAACACCCTCTTCTTCTCTCTAGAAGCCGATATTCTCACTGTTCAGCAGATGACAGGAGTTTTCCTAAGCTGACCCCTTACCCCAGAGCCACCTTTCTAAACTCAGTCCTGATGATTTCTGCTTTCTGTGAAGTCATTCCTGGCTCTTTCTAGCTTCAGTCATTTTTGCTGCTCCCAGGTTTTCAAAGACATTTCCCTTCTCTTGTTTGCTATAGTTTCATGGGAAGCCCTGTAGACTGGCTACCCAGAATGGAAGCTCAGTGGAAGACGGCATAATTCTTATATCCTGGAATGTATGCATTGCTCAAGTATTTGTGTTAAGTAGCAGGAGAGTAGGAAATAAAAGGAGATAAAAGAAAGGAAGAGGCCATATACACTACCATTTTTTTTTGCTACATAGATTAACGTATCAGTAAAGTGAATCCTGTAATTTTAAATCAATGTCTTACTTTAAGTCTAAATAGCAAATGCCTTTTGAAAAAAAAAAAAAAAAAAAACAACTTCTCATCTTCCAGCATAATATGCATATACTTCTAAAAAAAATTGCTTCTTATAGTAAACAATCTACTAGCCTCCATCCACAATTACATTTATCTGGAAGAAAAAATAAAATTTTCATTAATAGTTCATATATTCCAATATATTTTCTAAGGCATGACATTAAAAAAGCAAGGAAATTTTCTGAATGTTTTACTGTTAAGAAACTTTTGACTCCATTCTTGTCCAAGGTGAAATAAAACTTAAAAATTTTCTTAAATCGATTAACACGTCAGAGAGACTGTATAAGTTAGGCATATAAATCTACTTGGAGAACTAAAAAGTCTCCTGGAAAGGGAATTTGAAGTTCTCTTAATCTGTATGATTTTTTGATCAAATATACATTGCCCTATTCCTGGGAAGACTCCTTCTCCAGATGTAATCACAGCACAATCTGTGCGCCTGAGCTTTCTTCCTTTCTGAGGTTTCAGTTGAAGTCAAAAGGCATTAAGAATGAAGGATTTAGACAGTAGGACATTTCATAATTTATGGTGCATATAAATTTACATTTAATTTTTAAGGACACCAAAGGTAATCCTAAAATTTTACATGTACTAGAGATTGAAGTCAATGCAAAGATACATATAATGTGCATGCAATAAAAATAAAGACAAGGGTGGTATATAATTTTGAAAGCATAAAAAATACAAATGTTATTAATTCAATGCCCATTATGGCCAATTTCATAAGCCCAGGTGGCATTTTCCAAGGGTATTAAAGTGCCAAAGTAGCTCCAAGTTATGTGGAATATATATCACTGTATATGCTGCATAACGTGAATTATATACTTGTCAGGGTATCAACTGCAGCTTTAATATAGTATGTATATCAAATGAATACTGAACAGAGTACAAAAGTGCTGTCTACTGAGAATTTTATATATGACGTATTTAATTCATTGTATTCTCTTAACTCTATTCCCCTCTCTGATTCTCCTCACTATACCCACCTTTTATTCTATGTTTATGGGTATTCTTCCATTGTTCTTTGTATGTCCTTGTAAAAGGTGTATAATCTTAATATACACATATTCTGATTACATATAAATGGAATTATGCTATAGATCACATTCTGTTTCATACCCTTTTTACTCAATGCTATGTTTTTCATACTTATTCATGATGCTGCAAATACATAAAATCTATTGATTCTAAAACAGCATAGTTTTCTTTAGAATACATTTTTCATTTCTCATCTCTCCATTCTTTCATGAGGGACTTAGAGTGCTTCCAGCATCCTGCCATGACAGACAATGCTCCAATGAATATTTTCATGCATATTTTTGTAGAAGACAGAATTCTAAGATGACCTTCCATGCCCTTGTGTAAATCTCTTCCACTTGAATATGGACAAGACTTGTGAACATGATGAGATTTCACTCCTGTGGTTAAATTACCTCACCAGGCAGAAGGGACGATATTTTGCATAGGTAGTTCAGGTCCCAAGTAAGTTCATTTTGAGTTACTCAAAAGGAGATTATTCTGGGAGGGCCTGACTTAATAGGGAGAATGCCCTCCAAAGAGGAATGTGGTCTTTCTTGAAGAACAACTCTGCTGTCCTTGAAACACCCAAGTTGCCATGAGTTTGGCAGCTGTGAGCAAATAAATTCTGCCAACAACAGCATGAGCTTGGCAAATAACCCTGAGTCTCAGATAAGACCCCAGCCCCAGACAACATATAAATTGCTGCCTTGTGAGAAACTAAGAAGAGGACCTATAACAAGCCCAGACTTCTGACCCACACAAACTGTGAGATAATAAACCTGTGTTGTTTCAAGCCATCAAAGTAATGGTAATTTGTTCTGTGACAATAGAAAATTACTGCATCCTGTTGGAAATGTTTGAGAATCTCCTTAAAATATATATCCCAAGGACAGAATTTTGGGGTCGTTAGGTATATGTATACTTGGTTTTACCATAAGGGTGTATAATTCCTAGATTCCAACATCAATGCCTACACTTTAATTTTTTACCAGCATTAACGTATCTCATTAATATATTGCATTTCACTTGTGAGTTTAGGCAAGTTTCATTTGCTTGTTTTTTGTCCTTATTACTTTGAGTTTCTTCTTCCAGGGGCTGGCTAATTGTTCATATCCTATGCCCTTTAACAAGGCTTATTGACTTTCATTGCCATTCTGTAGGAGTTTTGGGGGATATTCTCATCCTCATTAATCACAGACATTTCAAGTATCTTTTCCCTGTCATCTACCCATTAATATTTTCTAGTTAACTTGGAGGTAAATCCTTGCTTTTCATGTCACAGAATTCCTTAATATTTTTCTTAAAAGTTTGGAAAGTATTATTTTGAGAGTAGAGGTTATCATTTGAGTAAAAGTCTTTGTAGATTTAATAAGTCTGGGGTCTTATCCATCTAAAAATCATGTGGGGGAGAGAAAAAGGAGACAGGAGACAGATTAGGAATGACACAGGAGGAATGCAAAGAGAAAGACAGATAGCGTTCCGCTTCTGACCTTCAGAGTAGGATTCTGCATCCAGACAGAAACCTTTCAAGACATAACTTTTGAAAGATGATTTTTTTTTAAGTATATCCTTGTGGCTATCATTTAACATATAAGTGGCTAATCCTGATGATATAGACTCAGAACTTTCCCCAAGTGTAGCAAAAATATTTCTAGACATTATTCATGAAGTTGGAAGGAGGCGATGACCTAGAAGAAAATCTTACAACTTTCCAACCTGAGAGATGTTGGAAAAGAAGGAGAGAGAGAGATCAGGTAGGTCAGGCATGTCTTCACGTTTTCCAGTTCTGAGCTGAGATAGCAGTGAGGGAGAGGAATTTCTCTGGCTCCATTTGCAATTTGGGATCCTGGGACCAGGCTGCTTTGCATGTACACCCATGCCAACCTGAGTTACTGCTGAGACAGCAGGCATAGCTTGCATCATCTTTTTACTTTTCTAAAGTGCCTTTGGTTCCTCGATGACATCATTGGAAGCTACAATAGCTGAAAGCCCTGACTGGGAAGTCAATAGAGCCTCTGTAGCACTTACACAGAGGATACAGAACACACCTCCAGGACTAAAACTAGATGGAAGAGAGCCAGAAATGACAAGGGTTAGAGTGAACTGGGAGTGCTAGGAGCCTCAACAAAGAAAGAAAAAGAGAAGAGTCCAAAGTTCCACCAAACGTTTCCAGATGAAAGGACACGAGACACTGAGGGAGCTACAAGTTACCACACCTAAGGACTTCAGTCCTTCCCCTGTTACCTCAGGATCCATACATTACACACACCTCCAACCAAGTAGGCAAAGCACAGAGAAAGAAACAGGGGAAGCTCACATCTGGAAGACTGAGTATTCCTATCCTGTCATCCAGACCAAAAGAAGCTGAGCACCACCAAACCAGACTGTTTCAATTAAATGCTATCTGTCCATCCCACCTCACCCTATCTCCAAACCAGATGCTGGGAATTCAGAAAGACGACTAGGTAGGTTACACAAAATAAAGAAGCTGCCCCCCCACTACACCCCACACACCTGCATGGCTGTGTGCCTTAAACATTCCACCCTGTTTTGTGTAAATGTGAAGGGACTCAGAGATTGTGACCACTTAGTGTTAAAAACATTTTTGTTTTTACTTGGTTATTTTAAGTTAGCTATTCATATCAATGTCTTCTTTCTTGAAGTCAGTTAAATAATACTTGAAACTTCCAGATGTTTCACCCTATGTTGACGTTTACCCAATTATATGCAAAACATCTGGCTGGCTGGCTATATTTCGCACTTGTTCCCTGTATGTTTGATGTGATATAGATTCAGACAAACATTTAGAAACATCACCATATAATCCAATGCAGCTGCAGATCATTGAATGCCACCTCGGATCTCCTGGACTTCCATTTGCCTTGTGACATCCTTTAGTGGAACATGAGCATACACCATAGGAAAATTAAGCTCAAGTCCACTATGAGAAGGATCCCAGGGTTCTGCTGGTACATTGAAAAAGTTAGCATAGTGTTCCACCTCATATTCAAAGACGTCCACTAAAATTTCATAAGCACAGCATTACATGGACAGACAGAGTGGCATGATAAACACTGGAGACTCCAAAAGGTAGGAGGGTAGAAGGGAGTTGGGGGATGAAATACTGCCTATTGGATACAATGCACACTATTCAGGTGACGGATACACTGAAAGCTTAGACTTCACCACCACGCAATACATCCATGTAACACAACTGCACTTGTATCCCTAAATCCATATAAATAAACCATTTTAAAAAACGAAATAAAATGCACCCTCCCGAGACATTTACTGTGGCGGATATACAATGCAGAGCCACCTTCTCATACAGCAAAGAATCTAAGTTAGGAATCGAAACAGATGTAATGTATGTCTACGCAAAGCACTGCAGCCATGCTCTCAAGAGACTGGGAATGCCCATATGTCCTCAAGATCTATGTTCAGAAGACTGAAAGAGAATTGTCACATTGCCACAATACATTTTCTGAAGCAGAAATCATTTTACTTAAGATATCTGATGTGAGAGAACAAAAGTATTTCTGGAAGATGAGTTTGTTCAGATACAACAAGTTACGGCCATAAAGGTCACAAGTCAAATATCATGAAGTATTATTTCCAATTAAGACATGTTTAAGTTTTATCAGAAGGTATTCAGACAGACTCACTACAGAAATCATTAAAGATTCATTTACTGTTTTCTGAATTGCTGAATGTAGACATGGAGTTAAATCTCAAATTTATTATTATGAAATATTTGTTTAACCAGAGTGTGGTTTCTGCAGAACAAAAAGCATGTGACAGCCCCCTTAGGTCTTATCTTCTATCAGCCAAAACAGAATACAATTCTCAGTGGAGAGATTCTAATCCCACAGTATTTTTATCCATTGCTGTCTCTAGAACTAAATGTCTTTGAGAAATTAATGCAAATATAAAGGGCATTCAAATGCAAAAAAGTGTATATAAAATATTTTAGGGCTTTAAATTCTAAATGGATAACTCACAGCTGTCTATCAATCATTAGAGTCAAGTCTATTATTTGCCTTTATTTCATATCTTCATGATTCTTTTAAATAAAGAAAATATTGAGGAAAAGAAAACTACCAAAATTAGATGGAGAAAAGATTGCTAAGCAGTATAAAAGTAGTGCAAAATCTTCCTGTCAAGTTAATTTTCAAAACTTTTAAGTTATTTTTATGGCCTCGCTCTATTGCAAGTTACCATTTTTGGGTCAATCCAAGGTATAAAGAAAACGAGTCATGCTGGTACTTGGAGCATTAAGGTTAATGTCAAAAACAAGTCAAGAAAATTCAAACTGAGACTTTCATGACCTCATAACTACCAGAGGAGCCACTGTTTCTAACTGAATATGCAACTGACCCTCCAAATTTGATTAATGATGTGTGCTTGCATAAACGTCCCTGGCTATGTCATAATTCCTATTTTGTGTCTTAAATCTAATTAATCATTTTCCACATTGTTTTTTTCGCGTTTTGTGCCTAGGTTAAGATTGATCTATCATAGCCAAAAATAAATTGAAATAGGATGTGCTGGAAATATTTGATACGTATCCTTGGATCCTACAAAATTCATTCTACAACATACTTTTACATTTCCACATTTTTTTCCTATAGGAGAGTTCAGGGGCTTGGTTCACATGATTACCCAGTCAAAAGCTCATACCTCAGTCTTCATTCTGAACTATCAGTGGTCCCGAAGTTAAAGATGTTTCTGAATATTACCTCAAAAGAGACACACCAGAATTTTTCCTTGCTTTCATATGTCTTTTATTTCCAGAATAATAATAAGAATAAACCACATTCAGAAAGCCAAGTCTATATTTAAATGTTCAGAACACTGATACTTAAAGCATGGGATTTTTTTAAAAAAAGCTTTCTATGATAAAGGAGTTGTATTTATAGAGAATTATTAGAAGCCACTCTTTCAAGATGATTTCATTTTGGCCACACTTGGCATCCTATGAAATGGGAAAAAAATTTAAATTATTTTTTTAACTTAAAAGACGTCAGATTATGAAATAGTAAGAAATTTGAATTCTCCAAGTATCAACCACAGATAATTTTTAAAATGTGGTTAATCTGTTTTAGGGTAAATTGGAAAAGAGTTCTGTCAGAAAAGTAGAACATATTTAACTTGGAGAAAGAAAAACTGCCTTTTTATTTTTAAATAATAGTTTTCTGTTTCAGAGCAGTGGTACTTGGCTGTTTCAAAGTAGATCTGTTTGATTACAAATCCAAGGAAAATATTCTGAGAACAGTAACTTGTTTGCTCTAGGTTTAGAACTTGATGTAAGCCCCATTCGGCTGCTGAAAGCTTACTTTCACAAAGATTTTGTGTTAGCAAATAACACTCGGAAATGATCCCAGTGAGAAAATTATACAAGGTTGTATTCATGGCTAGGCTTGGCTTAAATCAGTAAAATGATAAAATCAAATTCCTGTTACCCTGTATTAGGTGTGCAGATTTTAATTACTCCAAATTAGGAGAAATTATCATTCTTGCACTTGAAGAGACCTATTTTAATAAAACATGAATCTTTTCATGCTACTTTAAATTTTTTTTGTACTTGAACCACATTTATCATATTGAGATTATTTATTCCAAAAATATTATTTAAATCATATTTCTTGTTCCATAATACTTTATTACAACATTACTCCCATTTGCAGATTGTAAACTCCATTAACTAAGAATCCTCCTCTTACACATCTTAATATTCAAAGAAGTTATCAGGACTATTGGACAGTTTTCAGTGCTTATTCAATTATTAAGTTACTCTATTAAGCAGTCTTTGTATGAAGACATCATAGAATCATAGAGACAAAGACTTTAATAGTCTTGACTGAGTTGCAAGAAACAAAAAGCATTAGCTCAAGCAAATAATATATTGATTCCATGTGATAGAAAAGCTCACAAAGATGTCTGACTTCAGATGTGTCTGGATCCAGGAGCTCCAATAATGTCATCTGATCTCTCTCTGTATTTCTAAGATGTGATTCTCTTTCCCTGTTGATTGCCTTCCCATTTGCAGTGGTTTCTTCCATGTGGCCAAGTAAGGTGGTCATAAATAGCATCAGTAAATTACCCTTACAATTTATGTGCACAAAGTAATGATGATTGTGTTTTTGAGACCTGAGCAGAAAAGTACTCTGATTGGCCTTGTTTGAAACATGCACTCATCCCTAAATCCATTAATGTACAGGTATATGGGCTTACCAATCATATATGTTCTTTACTAAAGCACTCCTAGGATTTATTCATTCTATTTTTTTCAATGAAAAAAACTGAGGCCAGGAAATGAATGACTTAAAGAATGTCACAAAGTAAGTTAGTAGCATATTTAGACAATGCTAAAATATGGGCTAGATAAAAGAATAGAATCTTAAAAGCATATAGCAGGAGATCATTAGTATTTAACTATATTGACATACACATGTTTAAAACGTCAACATACTTAAACATAAAGCTCAAACAAACTGAGTTTTCAAAGATCAACTTGGCATTGTCTGCCTGTATTTCTTAAGGAATTCGTCTTGAGTTTGGCATTAATTTGGGCATCCACAAAGATGGAAGAACTAAAAACTAGAACACAAATTCTACAGACTCAGCAGAGTAACTTTCCAATCAGATATGTAATGGATTTCCTGGAGATTACTGAAATAAAAATATTTTTCTTTGTATTTCTAATATCTTTTAAAAGTTCTTACTAATCTTTTTAAAATAGACTACTGCTATTCCAAAGTTTTTAAGAAAGGAGTTACTGTATCTTAATGTACTCATTATCACCTTGGTGAAAATGCTCCTTACTGCAGTTAGGAAGTCTACACATTTTAGAACCTGCTCATTCCTCTTGGTACCCCTGACTCCCTTACCTCCTCATTTACTCCAACCCAAATTTCCCATGGCTTGGAGGATGCAAAGTGGTTCCAAAAATACCCACAATTTTGGCCTGGCATGGTGGCTCACACCTGTAATCCCTGCACTTTGGGAGACCAAGGTGGGCAGATCACTTGAGGTCAGGAGTTCGAGACCAGCCTGGCCAACATGGTAAAACTCTGTCTCTAATAAAAATACAAAAATTAGCTGGGCATGGTAGCAGGTGCCTATAATCCTAGCTACTTGGAAGGCTGAGGCAGAAGAATCACTTGAACCTAGAAGGCGGAGGTTGCAGTGAGCCGAGACTGTGCCAATGCACTCCAGCCTGGGTAACAGAGTGAGACTGTGTCTCAAAACAAACAAAACAAAACAAAAAAATACCCACAATTTAGCACAGTGAGATACATCTAACAATGAAGTAGAGACTACTGGAAATTAAAATAAAAGCTGGGTTTGAGTTAATATATAAAATGCATTCCTTTGAAACCTAGCATCTTTGAGAGAGGTCAGATAGATATTTCAATTTGAGATTTTCAGAAGCCAACAGAAAGAGGGAGGCTAGATTACTTACTTACATGATTCACAGCATCTATATAAGTAAAAGGAAACCAACTGTCCCTTGCGACTAACATAATAGGGTGAACACAACCTCCTAAGAAGTTGAACAATATGCAAGGTGATAGCGTAACATCCAAGCAGATTTCAGAAAAACAAATTGATACAAAGTGTTGTCATCCAAATACCTAGTTCTCTGATGATATGTTTAACTGTGGAATAGATTTTAGAAAATCTGCATAAATAGATAATATATATATTCTTCACTCACTTGTTCATTAATTCATTCATTCCTTGAAAAATTGATATTTTTTTCTTTATTCTCTGCACTGTGAAATATGGCAATAAAAAGATACAACTCTCCCTGTTCTATTTTAAACTGATTGTGTCAGAGCTGATACAGATACTATTCACATTTTTATAATGCAATGTTATTTGTATTTTATTGTAATACTTATTATGGAAATAAACGGTATTATGGGACATTATTGCAGAAAATGCTAAGCTAGACAAGGAGATCACAGACAGTCTCATAGGTTGGCAAGGGCAAAAGATGAGAGAAGGAAGGTGATGATTGTTCCAAGCACAGGGAATAGCATGTGGCTATAAAACTTTAACATAATTAAAGGAAATTTAGTATATCCATAAGAGTTAACATTAGAGAGAGAGGCAGGAACAAGATTATAGAAGGCTTTGTAAAACAGAAGAAGAAGTTTGGATTTCATCCAAAGATCAATAGAAATCACTGAAGGATGTTAAGTAGTAGGACAATATAATCTGATTTGAATTTTTGTTGCCCTAGCTCAGAAGTCAGGAAAGCATCCATAATGGTCTGGATTAGGGTAATGGCAGTGGGACTGGACAGGTGTGGATAGATTCAAGAGATGGAAAACAAATTTAGTGAGACTCAGTGATTGATTGGAGAGGAGAAATAGGAAGATTTCACTTCCTGGCAGCTAATAAATGAAAAACACTTTGTCTATTAAGACAATACCTAATTCATGAAATAAAACCTTGTCATTTATTCACAAGATAATTATTTTTATTTTCTCTTTCAATTGTAAGAAAAAATTTTGCATATTTTACTCCAACATGTTAAAAACTGGTAATTTATAAGATTTTAAAAGCGGAACCGAAGTGTACCACTGTTTTATCCCAATGGGTATTGTTACACGATTCATCCAAAAATTGCTTCTACTAACTCTGACTTCCAACGTCATATTAAGGGGAAAGTTACTCACAAGCGTCAGTAACATGTATCTATATAGAAATTATAAAGTTAGACTATAATCAAGTACTTTCCCACAGAGTCAAAGGACAAGGAGAGTTCAATAATACTTCAAAAAATCAATACAATTCCTAATAGATTGCTTCACAGGTTGACAAAGAGTGTGGCAGTGATGAATACGAGAATAGCTCTTCCTAACGTCTAATGTCTGTTCTCCCACATGCAATGTTGGCCTGAGAGGCCCCAAATTACAAACTATAAACAAGAAAATGTACATGTATTTTAGAGAAAATATATAAAGAGATAATTGGTATCTAATTTGAAGCTGTCTCTTTGGAAAGTGAAGTGACCATACTGCTGATCCAGCCACTAAGGGCCATAGTGTAAAGTTGGTTAAAGGGTAAAAGTTGACAAGAATCAAATTTACCATTCAGAACAAAAGACAAGGAATCTTCCTTGGCACATCTTCTATTGTTAGATTTTTAAATCAACTGTATTTATTAGTCATGGCTAAAAGATGAGAATAACAAAAAATCTTGCCCCTGTCAATTTCTTATCTCTTGACCTTGGTTTGTAAAGCTGAGAAAATAATCTTAATGTCAACCAAGAGTTGAGCCTCCAAATTTTTACTCACCAAATGAGTTATCTCAGGTAATCCATACTACAGAATCTGTTATTTTCAGATTTATTACCAAATTATACCCTCCCACATGAATAATTTTTTCAAAGCCTACGTTCTTATTTTAATATTGTTTTCCTAAACACACTTGCATTAATACGATTTTATATAAACTCATAAATATGATTGTATAACGTGTAATTATTATTATATTCTAATTTTGCTGTTTCTTTTTGACTTTGATACCATATCTTTTATTTTACTACTTGCCTTCCTTCACTGAGGTAAAATTTCTTCTATCCTTAAATAGTAATATATGAGCATCAACAGAGATCATCTTTGTTTTGTAAAAATGGAAACATGTTTTTCTGTATCTTGATTTTCTCAGTCAATAGCAACTTAAGGAAAGCTCTTCAATTTAACCTGGTTGGCTCCTATTCATTATTTTTAATGACTGTGTAATATTTCATACTATTATTGTATCATAATTTAAGAATTTCACTACTGAAGGATATGAACTTTGTATTCTGTAATGGTTTATGTTTTAATTTGTTGTCTCTGTGTAACATACTGCAACAAACACGTTTGCAAAGAGATCCTTATTTCATAGTACTTCTATTTCTATGAAATATTTTCTAACTGATTCACATAGTTAACCTAGTTAACATATATTTTAAAATATATAGAGTATTTAGTATCATGAGACTCTTAAAGCTCAAATGCTCAACATCTTCACCAGAAATATGATCCATGACACCCCTCTTGCCTGTATCCCCATCAGCAATATGTGTATCTTGTGTATGTTATTGTAAATCTGATTGATATGAAATGCTATGGTAACTAATTTTCACTTCCCTAAATTACAGTGAGACTGAACATTTTTGTCATATATCATATTCTGTGATATCTGGATAGGTTCTCATATTAATTTCCTCTTCATGTCTCTTCACCACTTTTTATTGAATCACTTGACTTTTTTTGTCAATTGCAGGGATAATTTTTATTTTGACATCTTTCCTCTGCAGTGAAATATTTTCCAAAATTACTTTTGTTTATCAACTTTGTTTAAGTATAATTTGCCATACAAAAGTTTTTAATGTTTGTATTTTCATATAGAGCATCTTTTTTATAGCTTATTTTTTCTAGTTTTATTCAATATTGTCCTCTCATCACTAGACTCTACATGTGTTCTTCAAAATTTTCTTGCAGGATTTTTGTTTACATTTTTACATAAAGTTGTGTTCCATCTGGAATTTGTTTCTAAATATTATGCAAGATTAGGATCCAAATTTATTTTCTTCCAGATGGATAGTCAATTGTTCCAGAACCAGTCATTTAAAGATTCATCTTACTAACAACAACAAAAAAAATCCTCTTATTCTCACTAGCCTAAAATAGAATTTTATTTATTAAGTTGTCAAAATACATGGGTATTTAATTCTGTACCACTTGTCTGTTTATGATATATAAATTTGGTTATACTGGTTTTACAATATGCACAGATACCCAATAAGGCACTTCTCTAATCTTGATTTATTTTTTTGTGTGCTTTCTCAACTATATTTATGCAGTTATTTCCCTAATGATATTCTTGAATACAATTATTAAAGAGAGAGATTCAAGAGTAATGTAAAAGACTATAATTTTTAATGATATATATGCCAACTTAATATTTATGGACATTATAGAACTGATCATTGTAGAGAGGCATATAAGACACCTGGATGCTCAAATGAAAGAAATATAGTCTGTATGAGAAAATGGAAATGATAATGAAAACTGTTATTCCAAATCTCTTTTGGAAAGTAAGTCCACAACATCTAGCAAGTAAATAATGGGTTGTCCAGAAACAGACAAGGCCTTAAAAGAAGAGTAATAACTAAATATAATTAATTAGAGAATTTTTTTTCTAAAAATATTAAAAGGATTCATCAGGTTCTAAGAAAATTGATGGGGAAAGAAATTCATATACCTAGGCACATTATGGAAGAGACCTGATATCTAAGGTAAAAAGAAAATCTTGCAAGCTTCCAGACTGAAGGATATAATTACTTACAGTTGTAAAATAATCAGACAGATAATAACTTCCTACTTGTTTCACTGGAAGTTAGAATACACCAGAATAGCATCTGTAGATCTGAGAGAAAGGAAATACAATCCAAGATATACCAACCAAAATTGCATATACAGAAGGATTCAGAGGAAGATCCTCCACTTCACTGTGGGATGGAGTACAGTATGTTTCCCACTGGAAACATACTAGAAATCAAATTAACAAGCACCAATCATCTTTGAGAGAGTGACACCAATCTGATGAGACAGTAACTGGAGAGGCAACGATTTCAGAGAGGGGAAGGTCTTAAAAAGATGAGTTAATTTATATAGCAGATTTGACTTGCCTTTTACTTGCACTAGTATTTGCCAACTAGGGATTCAAACAGCAGACTGAGACCCAGGATTTGCACCCACGGAGATATGCCACTGTGGGGAAAGAAAATCCAGATGTCAAATTTTCTCTCAAGATATCTGTTGAATTCTGGGGCTGTCTAATGTAGAGCAAGGGTTAAAAATTTAAGCAGAAAGCCTTCGAAAAGCAACACATCCTTTCAGTAGTCTCAAGAGACAAGTATCAGAGTATAAAACTACCGATAGGAGGAACCTTGGATGGTCCGCCAAACTATTAACAGAAACTCTGGAAGGCTGGAATAAACCAGAGGTAAAGTGGACCTTAAGGTCACAATCCTTAGGTCAGGCACAGTGGCTCACGCCTGTAATCCTAGCACTTTGGGAGGCCGAGGCGGGTGAATCACCTGAGGTTGGGAGTTTGAGACCAGCCTGACCAACATGCAGAAACCCCGTCTCTACTAAAAATACAAAAAAATTAGCCAGGCATAGTGGCGCATGCCTGTAATCCCAGTTACTCAGGAGGCTGAGGCAGGACAATTGCTGGAACCCGGAAGGCGGAGGTTGCAGTGAGCCAAGATCGTGCCATTGCACTCCAGCCTGGGCAACAAGAGCAAAACTTCATCTCAAAAAATAAAAAAAATTAAAAAAATTAAAAAGTCACAATCCTGCTTTTATTCAGCCTCATTCATGCATGATTGCTTTAAGGTGGTTAGCTACCCCCTTACTTTTAGCACATTGAAAGTAAACCTACTCTATAGAAAATACTATATCGTGCCTCTGTAACTGTTATGCACAATTCAAGCAAAACTTACTAAATACATGAAAAGATTGGAACAGATGACCAAAATCCAAGATCAAAATGGACCCACAGATGATCTTTACAACAAGTTGTCTGACAAATACTTTAAAATAACTATGATTAACATGCCCAAGGACATAAAGAACCACTGTAGAAATATATAAAAAGATAGGGAATTTCACAGAGAAATTGAGCCTATTTTAAAAAATGCAAATCATAGAACTAAAAATAAAGTATCTACAAATAAGAATTCAGCGATTACATTACTCATAAATTTCCTATGAAAACAAGTCAAAAAATAACTCTACAGAATCAAGAGACCTCAAGCTGCCATAAAGCTTATACTTTAAACTCA
This sequence comes from Hylobates moloch, assembly GCF_009828535.3. NCBI lineage: Eukaryota > Metazoa > Chordata > Mammalia > Primates > Hylobatidae > Hylobates > Hylobates moloch. Next base: position 153,684,932 of record NW_026652279.1, read on the forward strand.
GCACAATACTCATACTTGGCAATTCCGTCACTGTCACTTTCACAACTGCTGTTAGACATGAGTCAAAACTGTTCACCAGAACACAAAATATTTGCAGAGTAGGAGACTAATAGGAACTTAAACCACTTGGCAAGTGCCATTCAAATGAGTCAAGTATTTCAAAAACTTCAGCACTTGTTGCCTGAGCACTTACGATAATGTCTGCATTGTGCAGACCAATCATAAGAGAAATTCATAGCAATTACAATGTTCAATATTGTAAGTCTTATATATGTATTTATTATGTATCTGTTATATTTAAAGGGCATTCCTGAAATCAAAATCCTTCTAGTGAGTCAGAAATAAGTTATCCAATGTTTGACTGTATTTCCTCTTTTAACTTTTATTTTCAGGAGCAAATGTACAGGTTTGTTACATAGGTAAACTTGTGTCATGGGGGTTTGTTGTACAGATTATCTCATCACGCAAGTATGAAGCATAGTATCCATTAGTTGTTCTTCCTGATCCTCTCACTCCTTCCACCCTCCACCCTGCAACAGGCCCCAATGTGTGTTGTTCCCCTCTATGTGTTCTTACCATTTCGCTCCCACTTATAAGTGAAAACATGTGGTATTTGATTTTCTGTTCCTGTGTTAGTCTGCTAAGTATATTGGCCTCCAGCTCCATCCATGTCCCTGAAAAGGACATGATTATGTTATTTTTGTGGCTGCATAGTCCTCCATGGTGTATATGTACCACATTTGAAGATCAACGAATCCAAGGGCTAGTTTTTTGAAAAAATAAAATAAAATAGACGGCTAGCTATACTAATAAAGAAGAAAAGAGAGATGACTCAAATAAACACAATCAGAAACAAGGGGGATATTACCAGTGTATTCCCTTTTACCCATAACCTAAATGCTTCCACGTATTTTATCAATAATTTTCCTCTCCATATTTATTTCCTCTTCATGTTCATGGGAACTCCACTCAAGTTCCCGTGGAATAGGACTCTCCAGACTACAAATCCCTCCACAAACTTATTATTTTCTTATTTACATAAGAATTGGTTTATTGTGGTAATATTGGCATGAAGATATAGCTTTTTTACTTATATATCCAAGAATGGAGTTTGCTTTTATTTTTCATATATATACACACACACACACACACACACACACACACACACATACACACATACATACACAGTATTTGTCTCTTTTGACTGACATATGTCACTTGGCATAATGTCCCCAAGGTTCATCCATGCTGTAGGAGGCAATAGGATTCCCTTCCTTTTCAAAGTTAAATAATATTCCATTGTATGTATATGTCACATTTGCTTTGTCCACTCATTTACTGATGAAAATATGAGTTGCTTCCTCTTTGACTATTGTGAATAGTGCTGCTATGAACACGGTTGTGCAAATATCTCAAGACCCACTATCTTTCCCCATTGAGTGACGTTAGCATCCTGTTGAAAACCATGTACAGAAAGTTTTATTTCTTGACTCCCTAATTTATTCCCTTGATTTGCCTATCTTTATGCCAGGACTACACTGTTTAGATTACTGTAACTTTGTAATATATTTTAATATCAAGAAGTGTAAGCCCTTTAATTGTTTTCATTTTCAAAACTGTTTTGGCTACTTTGGAGTCCCTGAAGAATCCTTATGAGTTTTAGAATGAATTTTTCTATTTCTATAAAAAAAAAGCCATCAGGATTTTGATAGGGATTGCATTAAGTTTATAGATTGCTTTGGGTAGTATGGACATTTTAACTATATTAAGTCTTCTAATTCATGGACATGGGCTACCTTTCCATTTATTTGTGTCTTCCTTAATTTCTTTCAGCTACATTTTGTAGTTTTTAGTGTACAAGTCTTTTGCCACCTTATTTAGGTTTATTCCTAAGTAAGTATTTTATTCTTTTTCATGGTATTATACATGAAATTGTTTCCATCGTTTCTTTTCAGATTGTTCATTTTTGATGTACAGAAACACAACTGATTTTCCTAAGCTGATTTTGTCTGTCCTGTCACTTACTGAATTTTCTCATTAGGTGCAATGGGATTTTTTGTGTGGTATCTTTAGGGCTTTCTACATATAAGGTCAAGTCATCAGTAAACAGATCTAATTTTACTTCTTTCTTCCTTTCCAATTCATATGCCCTTTTACTCTGGCCCAATTCTCTGCCTCCTCAAATTGTTGCCATATAATCCATGTTTTTTTGCTTAGTTTGATCCATTTGGTTTGTGTGCTTCACAAATTATTTGGCTTTTGATATTTGCATCATCTTTGCGTTAACATTATTAACAGCCAGTCTTATTAAACAAGACCCCAGAGTCATAAAAGCCTATTTTTGCCAATAGACCTAGTTTTAAATTCAGCAATTTAATTATAGAAGAAATAAGGAGAATCTTTTTCCATTAAGCAGCGGAAGTGATTTTTTAAATGTTTATTACCGAAAATATCAAATATATAAAATGTATAGTATAGTGAATACTACTTCATTAGTATATTTTTAATACTCACCAGTAGTTGCAACAATGATCAAGTTCTGGCAAATCTTATGTCTATGCTCATCAATTTCTTTCCACTTCCAGATAATTTTGACTCCAAGATAGCATTTCATTTCATCAGCATATACTTTTAAATATATCATGAGGACATTAACTACAACAACATAATTATACTAAGATATTAAGTACTTCCTCCTTATTATAAAACACCTAGTATTTGTTCAAATTTCCTGGGTTGTCTCATAAAATTTTAGGTTAGTTATTCAAATCAATGTCAATAAAGTTTATATATTACAAATAGTTGTCATATTTCTTGAGTTTTATATAATCTGTAAGTGCCTCCTTTCTCTTTTTTCCTTATGATTTATTTGTGTAAAATGTTGAGTCAATTGTTCCAGGAGTTTCTCATAGACTAGGTTTTACTGATTTCATCCCAGTGGTATTGCTTGACATGTTCCTCTCTCTCTTCCATCTCCCTTGAATTGGTAGCATGATTTAGAGATTTGATTAGATATATGTTCAGGGTTTTTGTTTCTGATAGGTTGTTAGCTTTCTCAAGATTACTTCTCAAGTGGTCTTGGTCTTCCATTCAAAAGAAGTTTATGTCTGATTTTCTCTAGGAAGTAGCTTTTCTCTGCCTAGATTATTATTAATATACATAGCATTTTACAACATTGAAATTACTTTCACATACACAAATATATTTATCCTTACAATATCCCTCAATGTATGTGATAGGTCCAGTACTGGATTTTACCCAACTTACAAACTAACAAATAAGCCTGTTATTACTGAGGGATGTTGGCAGAAACCAAGAGATTCCTGGGTCAGAGGCCAAGGAATGTATTACTCATGGCACAAGCAGTATGAACATAAGCATATTCTTGTTACTTGCCTTCTCTGGGTCCTTTGAGAGTGATATGAAATAGTCCAGATGAATGCTACATATTAGTTGGGTTTGTGTCATGGCTGGGTAACCCACAGCTTGGGGACCACCAAGTTTACAGCAAGCAGTAAGCAAGTATGCACTTTTGCTAGGAGAGTTGTAACTATCTTATCTCTCAGGTAACTAGGCATATAAATAACATTTAAAAACGGCCCATGAACAAGTGATCAGAGCCTTACAGTCACAGCACACCCCAGAAACACAAGATTACTATAGACCCAAAAAGACATGTATCTCCCAACGATGGGTAGGATACATAATTTTTTTTTCATATTTCCTATGACAAGATTAAGGTTTACTGTGAATTAGTGAATTAGGGTCACACAAAACAAGAGAGCCAGGACTAAAACAATTAGAAAAACAGAAATATATTCATCAGCAAAAACTGATGCCCTGAAATTAATGGAATATTTTCAAATTGCTGAGATAAAAACAATTGTCAAAATAAAAATGTTTATAATACTTAACAATCATTCAAAAGTAAGGAAAAGTATGAATGATTTTACTATTTAGATGGTCACTGAAAACAATGATCTGGAAGGAAAAAAAATTAAACCAAATGAAAGGACGTAGATCCACTGATTTATTAACTGCTTCAACAAGTATTTTTTGAGCAGTGACCATGTGCCAGACATTTTTCCTGCTTTGGAATTATAATTGTTCAAGAAGCAATAAAGACTGTTAAATTATTTTCAGTAACTGAAGTAAAACCAAATCATGGAGTTATAAGGTGGATCGTTTTTCATATTATATACTTCTAAGTCATAGTTTAAAAATACAGCCTATATATTCCTCTTTTCAATCTCTTAACCACCCCAATTTGTATCAATCGTGAACTTTACTTCTGCTGAACCGGTGTACTTCCTTTTATTAAACACTAAATGCTATACAATCCCTTAGAAACATAGACTAAATTTTTGAATCTAATTCGCTGAGCATTTAGCAAATATTTATTAAATTGAATTCAATTGATTCTAGTTGAGTTGAATTAAGTTGATCCAAGTATATCTGTGCTTAATGCCAGCAGTAAGGTCAGTGAGAGCAAAAGAAACAACAAACACTTACAAACTATATGGTTGGATTTGAGACTAAAGGAAAAGATATTTCCAAAGGCATCCACCGTCCCTCCACTCTTTTGGTATTCTTAGAGAGAATCTTAGATGGATAGCACATATAAAAATAGCTCACACCTGAAGGGTTAGATCACAAAGAGCAAACAGATCAAAAGCAGGATGTGGCTCTGCATTTTATAATGTCTAAAAAGAGAAAGGTTTTGTGGTTCATTAACCATACATCACTCATTGCTTCCAAATATTATATGTGCATGACATCGTTCTTGTCCTTGAAAAAACAGCTGTAATTTGACTAAATCTGTCATCGATGTTGCTAAATGACAAGTGAGAAAATTACACAGCTGATGTAACTGTGTAACTTAACTCTCTTTAAAGTAATCATCTCTACAGAGTAACAGTGCAACTGTTATCCTTGTACTGAAGGCAGAATCTTAGGACAGAGGGACAGGACCTCATATGTCAGGATTTACCCAGCCACCCTTTGCCCCTGGCTATTAGGAAGTAATGTGATTCAAATAATCATGATTTAGTGTGCTAGAGCTGGAAGACACTTTGGAGGTGTCTACTCCAACCACCTCATTTTATGAATTAGGAAACAGGATGGCCAAGGATGATGGTGGGGAAAAGAAGCAGGTTTGATTGATTTTGTAAGTGACAGTTACTTCTTGCTATCTTATTATAAACCTGTTATTTAAGAACATTGTTTTTAACAGAGACTCCATTTTCATACTAATTCTTAGAAAAAAATAACAGCATAGAAAGGTATTGTTTAGCTTTCTGGTGTAAGTTTTCTCAGTCACAGGAAAATGAATTCAGTGATATTTCTACTGCTAGAATGCTGACCCTCATCTACAACATATTATTTAATGTTCGAATTAAATTTCACTCACCTCATAAAATAAGCATGGGAATAAACCAGGGTCTGCAAGTACAAAATGTGAAAATACTTAGGAAGAGATAGATATAATGGAAATCTGGCAGAAGACTTAACCAGAGCAGAAACTTAAAAATAAAATAGATTTCCTTAATAAATCTTTTTGCATTTTGTGGTACTTTTACAGGAAAAATGTGTGTGTGTGTGTGTGTGTGTGTGTGTATACACGCGTGTCCCTGCTTTTGTGTATTTACACAAATGTTTATGTTCTCTTCACCCTGTATTATGACTTTGGACATAGGCAGTTCACATCATAAAGTAAAAAAATTAGTCAATTATTTTTGATTTCCCAAATATTTTAACTTCGTATTTTGGAAATCCTGATCAGTATTATCTATAAAACATATAAATAAATGGCAATTATATATACAAAAAATACTGAATACAGTTCCTGGAACAATACAGGAAGCCAACAAATGTTTACTGATTTCAAATATTTATACCAGTAAATGTGCAACGTATTTCCAGGGGAGTTGAGGAAGCTTAACTCTGGAACTCTAGAGAGCAAGCGTGTTCCTAGAACTTTTATATTCTCTGTCCACGCTGCTCAAAGACACAACTGGAAGGAAAATTATTAAGTTTCCATTTGGCTACAGCTGGAGACATTAGTCTTCCACAGGCTGCCATATTTTCTCAACACATTTTGAGGAAAACTGTTGAAATAATCGTTCTATGGCCAGAAGAGCTTCTGATATTATATCTCACTCCTGATGAAGCTGAATACATTGTGATCTATAAGGGAAAAAAAGATGCTTTATATGTGACACATTTATTCTATGTTTCAGAAAATGCAAAATTGAGGCACGATCCCTTCGATGAGCTTGATATTTCATATATTTAAAAGACGATAAGAAAATAACATCCAGAGAAACGCTGACTTGACATGCCTTTGACTGGACCCTAACCTCCATGTTCTCAGCCTCGCTCATGATCAGCTATATTGACATGATGTGCAGTGCCTGAAAGAGTGGAATTGTGTTTTATTTATTATTTAATCTTATAAAAGTCAAGCTCTGTTAAATTATAATCTATAAAAGTCAAGCAAGTACCTAGCTCTGTTAAGGGGATAAGCTAGGATGCATAACTTTAGACAACGTGCATTCCTTGGAAAGAAAATTTAAAAATAAAATATTCAATTTGATTCAAATTAGACTTAGGTAAATCTATTTATGCCTAGAAGACATATTTTTCACGGTTCTAATTTATTTAATTCTCTTCAATAATCTCAATGTCAGTGTGTTCACATTAGAATAATGAATTCTTCAGTAGATAGGAGTCCAAATTTTGTAAATAACAGGCCCAGTGTGCAGCCTCCCATCCCAAATCTGTGCATAGAATCTATTCAAAACTTATTGCTTTCTGTAAGAAAAAGAATGATCAGATATTACATGCTGCAAATAGAAAAGTTTATGTCAAATTCACCTGAACTCTACTCTCATTAAATTCTCTTCCAGTGATTCTAAGCATTTAGAGTTATATAAAGATATGTGATACGAATGGTGATTTTCATGAGATTTCCTATTGCTCTCAAATCCTAGAAGCAGTGGTTTCTATGTAAGCATTATCTTAGCATTTATGCTTATAAAACCTCGATATAAAATATTCCTATTATAACTTGACATAGTAGCTCACCTATAAGACCTAAATCTGACATTTTAATTTTTAGGCATCACATTTAAATACTACCAAAATATTATTCCAAGCGTTTCTTCGTTTTCTAATAATATGAAATAAAGCAGTATTAAATAGTAACAGCCATATATTATATAGCAAATATTACATGCATATATTATATGCATATGCATATACTTATATCCATATAACATGCAAATACCATATGCATATAATATGCAAATATATAAGTTTTATATTTTATGTAATATGCAAATATATGCATATGCATGCTTTGTATTATATATATGTAGCATGGTAGAAGGAGGATAGAATAGATCAGATATATTTATTATTTATTATAAGAAATTGGTTCATAGGATTATGCAGACTAGCGAATCCCAACAAGATCTGCAGGGTGAGTCCACAAGCTGCAGACCCAGGAAGGCCCATGGTGTTATTTCTAGCCTGAACCAGGAGGCCTGAGAACTAGGAGAATCTACAATATAGTTCCAATTCAAAGGCTAGCAGGCTTGAAACCCAGGAAAAAAGTGATGTCTCAGTTTGAAGACACACAGAGGTTTCTCTCTTGCTCAAGAGTCAGCCTTTTTGTTCTATTTAGGACATTAACTGATTATCTGGGGGTGCACCTACACTAATGACTGCAATCTGCTTTACTCAGTCTACCTATTAACATGTTAATCTTATTCAAAAATAGCCACGCAAAAACACCCAGAATAATTTTTGTGCAAATATCTGGGTATCCCATGGCCCAGTAAAGTTGACACATGAAATTAACCATCACACTGTCTATACTGATTCACAGTAGAGGAGGATTTAGAGTCAGGATGACAAAATCATCCAACACATTAATATAATGGTAATTTTAATATTAATACTTTTATCATTGTTTGATTTTAATTTGTACATTTATTGTAGCCTACATCATAAATATAAAGGTTTGTGTCTAGTTGTTCATTTGTACATATTTAATAACATTGTAACAAAAATAAGTTTTCTAAACTTGGGATATATATATTTAAAAGTTTTTCTATTTAAAATGGCTCTAAGCTTCACAATGTTGAGAAACCATATGTATCAGTTTGTTCTCACACTGCTATAATGAACTGCCCGAGACACCCGAGACTGGGTAATTTACAAAGGAAAGAGTTTTAATTCACTCACAGTTCTGCAGGGCTGGTGAGGCCTCAGGAAACTTACAATCATGGAGAGGCCTCAGGAAACTTACCATCATAGGAGAAGGGGAAGCAAAAGCGTCTTTCTTCACATGGCAACAGGATAGAGAAGTGCTGAGCGAAGGAGGGAAAAGCCCCTTATAAAAACCATCAGCTCTAGTGAGAACTTGCTCACTATCATAACAGCCCGAGGGAAATGATCTAATTACCTCCCATGAGGTCCCTCCCCCAACACATGGGAATCACAATTTGGATTATAATCCAAGATGAGATTTGGGTGGGGACACAGAGCCAAACCATATAATCATATTACATAGAAAGACAGACACTGTACCAAGGTAATACTTTAATAAAGTATAGATTTTGTTGGGGGGATAAATTTGGTATTGTGGGTTCATGTTGTTCTTAATTTAATTGAATCCAATTGCCATAGTGATTTTTGCAATCCTACCTGGCATCCACAATCACTGCTGTATTTATGCACTACAGAATGAGTTGGGAATAGAATAGCAACATCCCGGATCTTGCCAGATTGTCGCAGCTTTAGTATTCCATAAACAAGCCAGTATTTGCTAATATTAGTGAGAGTGAAATGAGAGACTTTTATCATGTGCATAATGTGTTCCATCTGGTGGTAAGTGACAGTCTTCAGACAATAAATTTGTTTTGACCAATATTTAGATAACTTCTAACAAACAGCTTTATCTGCACAAGCTGCTTGAATTTTGCTTCATGCATCCAAGAAGATTTTTAAAAAACAGAACTATGTGGCTATTTTGAAAAGGTACATATGCTGTAGATTATTATTTAGAAATAAAAAGTATGCCCATTTCAGTCTTTCTTTTATAATGCATTTTCGCCATTGTTGGTGTTAGAACTATACACCTCAAAGTTTGCCCTCTTGCCAGAGATAGTGAGATATTCTAAGACTACATGGAGATGCTCATGGATAATCATTTATCTCTGGTCCCCATTTACTCTTATTCCATTGTGTAGTATCCTCCAGCCCCTACCTACTTAGCCACATTCTCTCTGGATTTTATACTTAGAAATGATTTTTCCCCACCTAAGTCTGTGCTAAAACTGGCCCTTCCGCAGAACAATGTTTATCCCTTAGAGAATCAATATCCTTTTTTACATCATAATACTCTTGAAACAATAAACTTCTGCTTTGCAAAGAGGTTCTATACTCTTCTAAAAGTTAGAGTGCAGAGTTCTGTGGGAAACCTGCAGGAAAACTTAGTTTACCTCAAGTTCCCTGGGAATAGGTGAGCCACTGTGATATGGTTTGGATTTCTATCCTCGCCCAAATCTCATGTGAAATTGTAATCCTCAGTATTGGAAGAGGGGCCTGCTGAGAAGTGATTACATCATGGGGGTGAATTCTCATGAGATCTGGTTGTTTAAAAGTCCTCCTTCACTGTCTTCTTCCTTCTCCAGCCATGTACCTGCTTCCCCTTCACCTTCTGCCATAATTGCTAGTTCCTGAGGCATCCCCAGCAATGCTTCCTGTACAGCCTGGGGAACCATGAGCCATTAAAGCTTTTTTTTTTTTTAAATAAATTACCCAGTCTCAGGTAGTTCTTTATAGCAATGTGAGAACAGACTGATACACCCTGTCTTTGTTGAGTGTGTTGTATGAAAATTTGTTTTTTGTATATAGCTAATGTTTGTTTAGCCTGTGTTCTGTAGGATTTTTTTATTCAACGTGTATCAAGTGCTAACTATATAGGGGCTCACCCTACACACAAATTAAATAATGATCTTTGCTGAACTTTGAAATGTAAGCACTTATAATCAGGTGATTAACTTTGTAGTAATAATTATTTGATAATAGAGATGATTATTTCTAACTTACTGAGTTCCTGTTTACTTTGCACAATGTCTGACTAGCTTTTTTAGTGGTGAAGGTAGTTTGGGCAGTGAGTCCCGAAGGGGACTCCTGAGGACGCCCTGCCATAGAACTGAGAGTCAGGAGGTTGGCATGTTATTTCTGGCTCTGTAACCTACTCTCCAAATGAACTTTGCTTGTCAACTCACTTTGCCTGCATTGGCCTCTAATATGCAAATAAAAATCATATTTCTGTCCTGTGTAAAAATATTAAAAAGTATTTTTCATATTTATGATTTCATTGAATTTTCATATCTATCCTGGGAAAAGGCCTTATTATGATGCAGATTTTAAAGATGAAGAAACTGAATCTCAGTAAGAATTTTCTAAGGTTTCTAGAGCTTGACCCCAGGTTCTTTCTACTACACTTCATTGTCTTCTAGCATGAATTCTATGAGTTTATGCAGCTGTAATTTAAATAAATTAAAAAGAGTTAAGTGTTTATTTATATATCAAACTTATTTTTACTAAGTTATATATTTTAAAAACCACCTACTAAATGTAGGGTACTATGAAGAGCTACTTATAAGCCCTAGGAATAGAAAAGAGAAATATAATCACAACTTTAATGGGCTTAAAATCAAGTAGATGAGATCCATATATGAACTCAAAAATATATATACATATAGACAAATATGACTCTCTGTGTGTCTATATATATCATATACATATATATATATCATATACATATATATATATATATATATCTCTTAAGCTGGGTGATGAAAATAAGAAGGAAACACACACACTTGGGTAAATAAAACACCACAGTATTTATAATTGGAAAGTGTATGAGGACAAGGACAGAAAGAACTGACATGATTGTTGTTAGATGGATCTACACCAGAAACAACATTAGGTGGAAAACTATGCACTACATTATCATATGTCACATGGGATGAGACACTGAGGAAACAATGAAATATGGGTTTCAGAGAAAATGAGTATGGATGATTTTTATTCCAGGAGATGGAGTGCAAGCATAGAAAAATTTCCATACTGGGTCAAGTAAGGTGATCTTGTAATATTCAACATCCATATAATTCCCCTGCTTTCAATATAAGTGTCTCTCCTCACACATGCATCTGTTATTTTCATAAGATCTTAGTGACCCAAGGTACAGCAAATAATATCCTTAATTATGTTACGTAGTCCCATCTAAATACACACCTCCAGTTAAGAACACCATAGGGGTAAGCAAAGAACCATCATCACAGCCTAAGGTCTTCTCCTCATGTGTGTGGTGCTCTATGGATATCTTCATGGATAATGTTGCTCTTCTTAGAAATGATAGCAATGACTGTCTCTGTATTTTGTTTAGCTATCCCCTGGGCCAATGGAATTGCTTCTTTAAGAATAATGTACACAGAATATTCAGAAGTTGAAGTATTAAGTTAAATATAGCAATTTATAATACATGTGATGGATAGGATATGCAAGCCAAGATAATTTATTTCCATTTAATAAATGTAATAAGCATCACAATCTCTCCTGCACAATATTCTTAGACATTTTGACAATTTTTAGGCTCTAAGGATTAGCTGTTTAATATTCTTCACTTACTGAAGTAAAACAGAGGCTAATTTTTTCCTGAAGTTAATTTTTACCTTTCATTGGGAGAAAAGATGCCTTTCATATGAGTGTTCACATTAAACTTGCTGCAGCTAATTTTTAACAAAGACTAGTAAGTAAAAATGGCATCTATTCAATCAATGTCCAATCCAGTGCTGAATGATATGCATTATGGGCTCAATAGAAAAGTCTAAATGAAAGAAAATATTTAAAGGGCCTAAACTATTTAAAGGGTCAAAATTACAGCAATTCTTAATATTCCAACCATCCCCATAGCTCTAGTAAGTTTCTTGGCAAAATGAAACACTGCTCAGTATTTTTAATCACAATAGTCTTCATATCAAGGATGATCATCAAGAATAATTAGTATCTACAGCAGGGATGCTGACCAATTAGAACAGACACTGACATGAACTACACCAGTGCAAACTGATCGCCAACCCTGCCATAGAAGTAGCCAGAGAGTCATGACAAAGATTCAGTGGCCAGACCCTGGAAACGTTCAATAAGTTGACATCAAAATGACAGATTGATCAGACACATCTAATTGTATTCCCTCCTACAATCCCAATAAAATAAATATATGACCTTTTTTTTTTAACAAAAACTTAAATTTACTGAGAGCAGAGGAATCGGAAGAAGAGATAGCAATAACAATGTTTGAAAGCTGGAGAGCAGATGATATGTGGTACCTAACATAGGATGCCCAAGAAAGCCAACTCCCTCACAGCATTGAGGAAAGCAGAGAACCAACTCAATTTGCTCTCTAGATTCCTCTAAAGATACAGGGATAGGCTGGGCGCAGTGGCTCACACCTGTAATCCAAGCACTTTGGGAGGCCAAGGCAGGCGATTACTTGAGGTCAAGAGCTCAAGACCAGCATGGCCAACATGGTGAAACCTCATCCCTACTAAAAATACAAAAATTAGCCAACTGTGGTGGTGGGCACCTGTAGTACAGCTACTTGAGAGGCTGAGGCAGGGGAATCGCTGGAACCCAGGCGGTGGAGGCTGTAGTAAGCCGATGTTGTGCCACTGGACTCCAGCCTAGGCAACAGAGCAAGACTCCATCTCAAGAAATAATAATAAAAAAAAAACATACAGGGATAGATAGCATCAGTTATCCTTGGTAGAGAGGTTAAAGAAGAAAACTCTATAAAGTAAGGATTAGTCAAAAGCTATAACAAGCAGTTATCCCTTCCTCCACTCCAAACCAACAGGTAGTCTGTCTCTCCCATACATCAGTACTATGTAGGAGATATAATTTAGGAAAAGAGAATTCTCGGTACAGTTGAGGGTAAAAGTATTATTGTGAAAGAAAAAGTATTAAATCTATCTACCTACTTACCTACTGTATTAGTCCATTCTCACTCTGCTATAAAGAAATACCTAAGACTGCATAACTTATAAATAAAAGAGTTTAAATTGGCTCACAGTTCTTTAGGCTGTACAGGAAGCATGGAGGCATCTAGCCCTGGGGAGGCCTCAGGAAACTTACAATCATACCAGAAGGCAAAAGGGAAGCAGGCATGTCTTACATGTCCAGAGCAGCAAGAGAAAGAGAAGGGGGAGGTGCTACATACTTTTAAATAACCAGATATCATGAGAACTCACTCAGTATCACGACACAGTACCAAGGGGGAAATCTGCCCCCATGATCCAATCACCTCCCACCAGGCCCCACCTCCAGCACTGGGGATTACTATTTGACATGAGATTTGGACGGGGACACAGATCCAAACCATATCGCCTACCTACCTATAAAAAATATTGACATCTACACTCTGGTCCCAGCCTACTTCTCCCATTTGGCTCCCAGAATTTTTGCAACCAGGGAGTTACTCTCAGGCAAGACATTGGAAGAGTCTTCTCTCAGTATCTGCCTAGTTTAAGAGGAAACAAAGACAAAAGAGGCATGAGACGTGTCTTTTGATCTATAGTATTTCTGGATCTCCCTTTGTGTACATGGTAGAACTACACATTTGTTGTAATTTGTATTATTATGTTTTCTCTCGAATTTGGTCTTAAAATCTCTCTTTTGCTCAAGAATGGCCATAAGCCGGCCGGGCACAGTGGCTAGTGCCTGTAATCCCAGGACTTTGGGAGGCCAAGGAGGGCGAATCACAAGGTCAGGAGATCGAGACCATCCTGGCTAACATGGTGAAACCCCGTCTCTACTAAAAATGCAAAAAAAAAAAAAAATTAGCCAGGCGTGGTGGCTGGTACTACCTGTAGTTCCAGCTACTCAGGAGGCTGAGGCAGGAGAATGGCGTGAACCCGGGAGGCGGAGCTTGCAGTGAGCCAAGATGGCGCCAGTGCACTCCAGCCTGGGTGACAGAGCAAGACTCTGACCAGGAGGAAAGTTAGGCTCTGAGATACAATGAGGAGGTGAAACCAAAATGCATGAAACAGAAAAAAATTTATTCCTCGCTGGTCCCAGAGAGATTAGGAGTGCCAACAGGAGGACAACAGGAAGTCCAAAGGCGCAGAGTGAAAGAGAAAGAGGAATTCTTGGATGAAGTCTTTTTTAAGAACCATGAGCTCTTATCACTTAGACTTTTCCTTGGTGCTTGTGGATGGGCAAGTTCAAAGAAAACACTCACAAAGAGGGGAACGTATTTTCATGACTCTGGTTTGACCATTACGTTGTAGCGTGGTTAGCAACTGTGGGTGTGTTGGGGTCAGTGAGATGAGGAATAAGCAAGCTACACAGCAAACAACCAAAAGGGGAGAAGAGGCTTTAACTAGGTCAAAGGTGATGGGATTTGGGGGTTCAAGTCACTAATGTCAAGCCTAAAACTTGATAAATGCAACAACAACTATATTAAACAAATTTATGACAAAATTCCTGCACCTTGAGTTTCAGAAACATCCTGCGACCCACTTTGACCAATGATCTAGTAAGCAGAAGTGACACATGTTCCTTCCAGGTGGAAGCTTTTTTTATTTTTTATTTTTTAGAGACGGGATCTCACTCTGTTGCCCAGGGGGGAATGCAGTGATGCTATCATAGTTCATTGCAGCCTTTAACTCCAGGCCTCAAGTGATCTTCCCACCTTGGCCTCCCAAAGCACTAGGATTACAGGCATGAGCCACTGTGCCTGGTCCCCAGACGGAAGTTCCCACTTGGCAGTTTATCTCTCCACACCTGTCTCCTACTGCTCTGGTGAGTTCTGAAGCATATATTGATTTGAAGGTGAGATACCAAGTGGTAATATCCAGAGTCACCTGGACTAAAACGGGCCATTGCTGCCAATATTTTTGGGGCAATTTGTTTTTCCAGCCTGACCTACCTTATCCTGGCTGACAAACATAGGTTCCCTAACAAGCACCTAAGTCACATCACACTTGTCTAACAATTGCTGAGCTCCTTTCGCACACCAGAGTTTCAATCAGCTTTTCAGTCCCCATTCTTAAATATTAGCATATAGCCGTAATCAGGGGTCACCACTTATGTTAAGTGTAAAACATGAAAAATGGTTAAATCTACAAGCAGAAAAAAATTCCAACTTTAAACAGAGACTCTACTGAGAGAAGAAAACTTTTCAAAAATGTAGTCCCCCTTATCTGAGATTTTAGTTTCTGTGGTTTCATTTACCTGTGATCAACCCCAATCTGAAGATACGTAAGTACACTACAATGAGGTATTTTGAGAGAGACAGAGAGTCTACATACACATGACACAGTAGATGGTGATAATTGTTGTAGTTTATGACGATTTATTGTGGTTAATCTCTTACTGTGCCTAATTTATAAATTAAACCATTTCATAGGTATGTATATCTAGGAAAATATATAGGATATATAGGGTTTGTCACTATCTGAGGTTTCAGGCATCTACTAGGGGTCTTGGAATATATCCCCATCCGATAAGGCAAGAATACTGTACTGTCATTACCATCTTAATAGGCCTGAGAAGATTTAAACAAACAAAAACAATAACACAAGTTCCACTTGGAGAAACAAAGGCTAGTAAGCTTTAAACCTATGAAAATATCAACAAAGTGACTGAGTAATAAAGTTCAAGAAATCTCCTAGAAAGTAGAGTAAAATGAACACTAGAGAAAGAAATTGGAGAACACGTTCAGGGTTTCCATTGTTCAAATAATGAGACTTTCAGACACAACAGAGAAAATGAAATAATTCAAGAACATTTCCCCAAATAGATACGCATTTCTAAATAAAAAGGGCCCAGCGAGATGCCCAGCACAGAATATCCAATAGTGCCACATCAAAGGACGTCACGATAAAATTTCGAAACACAATGTAAGAGACACTATATATAAACCTAAGTCTTCTCATCTATAAACTCGCTGCATCTCTACGTTTATTTAGATCTTCTTTTAAGACCATAGATGAGATTAGTTGTAAGGATCATGGTTCTCCTTTAGTTTTGGCTTTCAATTTTATTGTGTTGTGGTCAAGGGCTCCATGTTCTTTGTGTTAAAAGCATTTGCTAATAGCTAATATTTCCTTTGTGCCGTAATATATGGTCTCTTTTCTAAATATCTTATGTGAGCTTTAATCTATGTGCTATATCCACTAGTCATTACCCCACCTGTAGTGATGGTATCTATGAAGATATATATATAATATGTTATTCAATAAATATTCAACAAATATATATATTTAATTCAATATATATTTAATACATTCAATAAATATATATTAATATATTTAATAGTTTATTGAAATATATAGATATCCAATATCTATACATATTGAAAAAGATATATATTTATTGAATATATATAGACTACCCCAACTGTAGTGATGGTATCTATGAATATATATATATATTAGTCAATAGATATTAAATATATATTTATTGATTTATTAGATAAAGCTTTAATTTTAAGCCAATGCAATAGGAAACATTCCTTTTTTTAAGAAGTTAGAAACAACTAAAATACAAGTATCAGACAGATAAAAATAAAAATATCAGCGATTTTACTATTAAAACCCAGACTGGAAAATGTGATTACATATGATATGTAATATTTCACCTAAGAATTATTATCAAGTCACAAGCATAGCTGAAAAAATATCACTGACTTTTCTCAAAGGGAATAGAGTCTGCCTCATTTACTCCATGGTAAAGTGCAGGGAAGAATGTACCTTCACTGTAGCCTGGCAAATCCAAAAGAGGATGAGAAATCTAAAAGATTAGCACATTTTATTTGTTTCTTTTTTGAGTCGAGTTCCTTGTAAATTCAGGAAATTATTACCCTGCCAAATAAATAGTTTGCCAATTTTTTTTCTATTCTGCAGGTTTTCTTTTCCCTCTATTATTTGTTTTGCTGAAGAGAAGCTTTTTAGTTTAAAAATGCTACATTTGTCTATTTTTATTTTTGTTGCCTATGCTTTTAAGATCTAAATCATGAATTCTTCGCTGAGACCAATGCCCAAATAAGTTTCCTTAGATTTTCTTCTAGTATTTTTGTGGTTTCAGGTCTAACATTTAAATCTTTAAAAGAAAGCATATAAATGCAAATGAGTAATGGGCATATTTTGCTTCTATTTTGTTTCTAACTTCAGAAGAAAAAGAATGTTTCTAACTCTACTGATTCCAAACACAACTCCTATCAAACTGTAGATATGATCACTACAGTTAATGACTAGTATATATAGTACCAGGCTTCTTTGTTTGTTCATTTGTTTCTTCTTGACTTCTATTAAATGTCATTAATACTCTTTTCCTCAGTGGATTAGGAATGTATACATCCTATATTAATTATTTAAGTGGTTAGCTTTGAATTTTTAATATTCAATAAAATACATATTTGTGTGAATAAAACATAAAGTTAATTAAGATTTCACACTTCTTCCAAACACAGACATGTTAGAATAAACAATTATTTCCAAGTGTTGTAATTACATTATGATTTGAACTCCCTAATATAACCATTGCTTTGCTTTTTCAGCCAACATTAATAGACAGTTACTTAGATGCTTGTCAGTTACCTTGATCACTATTACAACTTTCATACCACTCTTTCATTCTTGGTTGAGTTTCTTGCATTTTTAATTGTGGTCTTAAATAATTTTTTAGAATTGGAAAAAAAAGTGAAGACCCAAATACACACAATCAGAAATACAAAAGTGACATTATAAATGATCCCACAGACTACAAAAGATCCTCAAAGACCACTGTGAACATCTCAGTCCCACAAACTAGGAAATCTTGAGAAAATGGATAAATTCCCAGAAACACACCACCTCCCAAGATCAAATCAGGAAGAAAGTGAAATCCTGAACAGACCAGTAACAAGTTCCAAAATTAAATCCATAATAAATTTTAAAAATTTTAAAAAAGCCCTGCACCAGATGGATTCACAGCTGAATTCTACCAGATGTACAAAGAGAAGCTGGTACCAATCACCCTGAAACTATTCCAGAACAATAAGGAGGAAGGACTCCTTCCTAACTCATTCTATGAAGCCAATATCATTGTGATGCCAAAACCTGGCAAAAACACAATAAAATAGGAAAACAGCAGGCCAGTATCCCTGATGAACATAGATGCAAAAATCCTCAGCAAAATAGCAAACTGGATTCAGCAGCACAAAAAAGTTTGACTCATCATAATCATATGGGTTTTATTCCTGGGATGCAAGGTTGGGTCAATATACACAAATAAATAAATGCAATTCACCACATAAACAGAATTCTAATAAAAACACATAGTTATCTCAATAGACACAGAAAAGGCTTTTGATAAAATCCAACATCTTTCATGATAAAAACAGAGTAAGCACTGAAGGAAAATACCTCAAAAGAAGAGCCGTCTATGACAAACACACAAGTAACATCCCATTGAATGGGCAAAAGCTAGAAGTATTTCCCTTAAGAAGTGAATCTCTTTAGTTTAATTAGATCCCATTTGTCAATTTTGGCTTTTGTTGCCATTGCTTTTGGTGTTTTAGACATGAAGTCCTTGCCCACGCCTATGTCCTGAATGGTATTGCCTAGGTTTTCTTGTAGGGTTTTTATGGTTTTAGGTCTAACATTTAAGTCTTTAATCCATCTTGAATTAATTTTTGCATAAGGTGTAAGGAAGGGATCCAGTTTCAGCTTTCTACATATGGCTAGCCAGTTTTCCCAGAACCATTTATTAAACAGGGAATCCTTTCCCCATTTCTTGTTTTTGTCAGGTTTGTCAAAGATCAGATAGTTGTAGATATGCGGCTTCATTTCTGAGGACTCTGTTCTGTTCCATTGATCTATGTCTCTGTTGTGGTACCAGTACCATGCTGTTTTGGTTACTGTAGACTTGTAGTATAGTTTGAAGTCAGGTAGCGTGATGCCTCCAGCTTTGTTCTTTTGGCTTAGGATTGACTTGGTGATGCGGGCTCTTTTTTGGTTCCATATGAACTTTAAAGTAGTTTTTTTCCAGTTCTGTGAAGAAAGTCATTGGTAGCTTGATGGGGATGGCTTATTGCGGCACTATTCACAATAGCAAAGAGTTGGAACCAACCCAAATGTCCAACAACAATAGACTGGATTAAGAAAATGTGGCACATATACACCATGGAATACTATGCAGCCATAAAAAATGATGAGTTCATGTCCTTTGTAGGGACATGGATAAAACTGGAAAACATCATTCTCAGTAAACTATCGCAAGGACAAAAAACCAAACACTGCATGTTCTCACTCATAGGTGGGAATTGAACAATGAGAACTCATGGACACAGGAAGGGGAACATCACACTCCGGGGACTGTTGTGGGGTGGGGGGAGGGGGGAGGGACAGCATTAGGAGATATACCTAATGCTAAATGACGAGTTAATGGGTGCAGCAAAACAACATGGCACATGGATACATATGTAACAAACCTGCACATTGTGCACATGTACCCTAAAACCTAAAGTATAATAATAAAAAATTAAAAATTAAAAAAAAAAGTGAAACAAGACGAAACGTCTACCCTCTCCGCTCCTATTCAATGTAATATTGAAAGTCCTACCCAGAGGAAAGATAAAGAAATAAAAGGCATCCAAATAGGAAATGAGGAAGTCAAATTATCTCTCTTTGCTGACAATACAATTCTATGCCTAAAAAATTCCAAAGAATGCCAAAAGTCTCCTAAACCTGATAAGCAACTTCAGGAAAGTTTCAGGATACAAAATCAATGTACAAAAATCAGTATTATTACTATATACTAATAACATTCAAGCTGAGAGCCAAATCAATAGCACAATCCCATTTGTAATAGCCTTAAAAAATAAAATACCTAGGAACACATCTAACCAAGAAGGTGAAAGATCTCTACAAGAATAACTACAAAACACTTATGAAAGAAATTGCAAATGACACAAAGGGGAAAACATTCCACACTCATGGATTAGAAGAATCAATATTGTTAAAGTGGTCATACTGCCCAAAGCAATCTATAGATTCAGTGCTACTCCTATCAAATGACCAATGTCATTTTTCACAAAATTAGGAAAAAAAATCAAAATTTATATGGAACAAAAAAGAAAAAGCCTGAATAGCCAAAGCAATCCTAGGCAAAAAGGACAAAGCTGGAAGCATTACATTAGCCAACTTCAAAGTATACAAGGCTACAGTGACAAAAACAGCATGGTACTGATACAAAAACACAGACGAATGGAACAGAATAGATAATTCAGAAATAAAGCAGCACACATGGAAAGAACTGTTCTTTGACAAAGTTGACAAAAATAAACAATGAGGAACAGACTCCCTATTCAATAAATGGTACTGGGAAAACTGGCTAACCATATATAGAAGAATTAAACTGGACTCTTACATGTCACCATATACAAAAATTAACTGCCGGGTGCGGTGGCTCACGCCTGTAATCCCAGCACTTTGGGAGGCCGAGGCGGGTGGATCACGAGGTCAGGAGATCGAGACCACAGTGAAACCCCGTCTCTACTAAAAATACAAAATAAAATTAGCTGGGCGCGGTGGCGGGCGCCTGTAGTCCCAGCTACTCAGGAGGCTGAGGCAGGAGAATGCGTGAACCCAGGAGGCGGAACTCACAGTGAGCCAAGATCGCGCCACTGCACTCCAGCCTGGGCGACAGAGCAAGACTCCATCTCAAAAAAAAAAAAAAAATTTAACTGAAAATGGATTAAAGACCTAAATGTAAGACCTCAAACTATAAAAATCCCAGAAGAAAACATAGGAAATACCCTTCTGTACTTCATCCTTGGCAGAAAATTTATGACCAAGTCCTTAAAAGCAATTGCAGCAGAAATAAAAGTTGACAAGTTGGACCTAATTAAACCAAAGAGCTTCTGCACAGCAAAAGAAACTATTAACAAAGTAAACAGACACCTTACGTAATGGATTAAAATATTTACAAACTATACATCCGTCAAAGGTCTACTATCCAGAGTCTATAAGGAAGTTAAACAAATCAACAAGCAAAACACAAATAACCTCATCAAAAAGTGGGCAAAGTACATGAACAGACACTTCTCAAAAGAAAACACAGAAGCAACTAATAAACATATGAAAAAATGCTTAACATCATTAATTGTTAGAGAAATGCAAATCAAAATCACAGTGAGATAGCATCTCAAACCAGTCAGAATGGCTATTATTAAAAAGTCAAAAAACAACAGATGCTGGCAAGGCTGGGAAGAAAAGGGAACATATACATTTCTGGCGGATATGTAAATTAGTTCACCTGTGGAAAGCAGTTTGGAGATTTCTCAAAGAAATAAAAACAGAACTACCATTCCACCCAGCAATCCGATTACTGGTATATACTCAAAGGAAAAGAAATTGTTCTACCAAAAAGGCACATGCACTCATATGTTCATCATAGCACTATTCACAATAGCAAAGACCTAGAACCAACCTAGGTGTGCATCAGTGGTAGAATGGATAAATAAAATGTGGTACATAGACACTGATATGGTTTGGCCGTGTCCCCACCCAAATCTCATCTTGAATTGTAGTTCCCATAATTCCCCTGAGTCATGGGAGGGACCTGGTTGGTGGTAATGGAATCATGGGGGCAGGTCTGTCTGTGCTGTTCTCATGATAGTGAATAAGTCTCATGAGATCGGATGGTTTTATAAAGGGCAGTTCCCCTGCACATGCTCTCTTGCCTGCCACCATCCCTTTGCTCTTCCTTTGCCTTCTGCCATGATGGTGAGGCCTCCCCAGCTATGTGGAACTGTGAGTTAATTAAAACTCTTTCCTTCATAAATTACCCAGTCTCAGGTATGTCTTTCTTAGCAGCATGA
The DNA here is from genome assembly GCF_009828535.3 of Hylobates moloch. Classification (NCBI taxonomy): domain Eukaryota; kingdom Metazoa; phylum Chordata; class Mammalia; order Primates; family Hylobatidae; genus Hylobates; species Hylobates moloch. Next base: position 153,706,884 of record NW_026652279.1, read on the forward strand.
GAACAAACTAATACAGACATCATGCAGCTATAAAAAAATGACATTGTGTCCTTTTCAGCAACATGGATGCAGCTGGAGACCATTATCCTAGGTGAATCAATGCAGAAACAGGAAATCAAATATAACATGTTCTTACTTAACAGTGAGAGTTAAATCTTGCATACACACAGATATAGATGAGAACAATAGACAATGGGGACTCCAAAAAGAGGGAGGGCAGGAGGAGGGCAAGGGCTGAAAAAGTTCCTGTTGGGTACAATGTTCACTGTCTGGGTGATGGGATCAACAGAAGTCCAAGCCTCAATATCACATAATATACCTTTGTTATGAACCTGCACATGTATCCCATGAAACTAAGATAAAAATGGAAATTAAAACCAAAAAAGAATTTGTCAGGGAGTGGTTAGAAATACTGTTTCTTGAAAGTACTCATTTCTTCTACATAATTTAACTCTGTATAGAATTCTATATAGATAATTACTTTCTTTCATGTTTAAAATAAATTATTCTGACCTGGTGCGTGGCTCACACCTATAATCCCAACATTTTGGGAAACCAAGGCAGGGGTATCACTTGAGTCCAGTAGTTCAAGACCAGCCTGGACAGCAAAGCAAAACCCCCATCTCTACAAAAAATTGTTTTTAAAAATTATCAAGGCATGGTGGCATGTGCCTGTAGCTCCAGCTTCTTGAGACGCTGAAGCAAGAGGATTGCTTGAGCCCAGGAGTTCTAGCCTGCAGTGAGCTATGATGGTATCGCTGCACTCCAGCATGGGCAACATAACAAGACCTTATCTCTAAAAATAATAACAAAAATAATAACAGAACAAATTATTCTACTTGTTTTAGCCTCTGTTATTGTTTCTTTAAAATTAATCTAATGTTTTGTTCTGTTAACAGCCACCTTTTTTTTCTAGTCATTTGAAAAAATTTCTCTTTGTCTTTGGTACTGTAGAATATCACTACCATGTGTCGAGACATAGATATGCATTTTTAAATTATTTTAATTTTTAATAGCACTTTAAGTCCATATTATCACTAACCTAAACAAGATATAACATTTTCTAATTTCATTAACTTGTAGTATTTTTCAGCCTTATACTTTTTAAAAATAATTTTCTGAATCATTAGTAATAATTATTCCAGATTACCTGTAAATTCTTATCACTAAGAACTAGTATATAACTGAGTACTGTGGTATATTTAATAGATACACTTTTAATACTTAGTTTTAATTAGCAATTATCCAAAAATGACCTTTTAAAATTTCTATTTGTATATTCGTTCTAGAAGTAATTTCACAAGAATGATAAAAATCACAACATCAGTATTGCTATAAAATCGCTTAAAATAATACGTTCTTTCAAAATCATATGTGTGTTCTTTTGCTAAAATCTTCAAAAATCAATAAAGCAAACTTAGGAAAAAGAACTGGATGACCATTATTAGATGAAATATAGCATCAGGAACTGTCAAAAGATCTAAACAATATTCCCTTCATGTATAAACTTCAACTCAGAAAAAAAATCTATTTATTATTCATTATTAAAGAGCCACTAATAATTTATATGATACAGTGACAATTTTCCTTGCTATTACTCAGAGCTATAATTTCACAATAAATTATACTATTTTACCTTAATCTTTGGTTTACACTCAGAATCTCTCATTACTTTATTTCATTCATTGTTTCACTTATTAACAATTTGGATAACTCCATTATTTTTACATAATTTATCAAAAAGGAAGGCTACTATTGCTATAAAACATTAAGACCAAAAAGAGGAACTATATCTCAAAACTCTGTTTCACAAGGAATAGAAAAGGCTTTCATGAAGACAGTTGCATTTCCCTTCAGTTACAAGTGTTGATGAGGCTATAGGGCTACCAGGAACCTTGTATCTTTAGCCATACAGTCACTCTTCTTTGGTTCTCGGGTTATACAGAAGCCCTAGGTTTTGGAAAATAACTCATCATTTTAAAAAGTATATCCTCAACTCAAGTGACCCAACATACTGGATGCACCCACCAATCATATTTACTAGGAGACATGATCTGACTGAATTAGCTCCTCACACTTTTAAAAATGGCAAATAGTTATGCTTAGCCATCTCAGATTTGTTAGAATCCTTAATGTCCAGCCAAAATACATGTGGCTAATGTTAGCATAAATGACAAGAATTAGTCTAGTAACTAGTGACCAAAGTTAACAGTTTAGATTTAACATAAGATTCATAGCAATTTTATTCAGAAAATATTTGACAAGTCAGTTTCCTCATAGTGAATCTTTTCCATGATATTTACCACTTGTCTTATTAAATGTAAAATTCTAATTCACATCTAATTCTAATCCTTTATTTTAGTCTGAGTTGCTGCAATATAATTTTTGTTTTTATATTAAAAGAAACTAAGAGAAACCTATTTGTATTATTTAGTAATTTTATGCCCTGGATTAAATTCATTCAACTTATTCATTCGCCTAATTATTGCTAAATGCTTGGTAGGTCAACACAGAAATTAATGAGAGAGTCCCTACTCTCAAGGAAACACAGCAATAGACTATTAGAGTTAAAAGAACATTAAAGGGCATGAAAGTATATATATACATGTATTTTATTAAAATTTATATACATTAAGTGCTATCAAAATACATTTTTCTGTTTTAATAAATATTTACTCCTTAAAGAGTTTTAAATAAATGAATGCATCTTAATTTTCTCAACCGAATTCCCTACCAATTGGCACTTAATTTGCTTAGGATTTTCATTAACAATGCACGGATTAACATTTTGTGAATAAATATGTGCACATGCTCTTCATTATTCCCACAGAATTGTTTCATAAAAGTGGAATTATTTGGTCTAAGCAAATGAACATTTTAAACACTTTTAATATATTTTGGCAAATTCTCGAATGAAGGGCTGTACCCTTGCCCAACTGGTTACACTCTCCTCTCTGTCTTGCTTTTAACACCTGGACAATAGATAATTAACACTTCATTGTGTGTATGATAGTACTTATTTGTTGTCCAGTGAAGAAGACTTTACCTTTTTCTTATAATTGTAAATATCCATTTCTGTTCTTTCACCATTTCTCTACAGGAACATTTGTAGTTTTCACATGTATTGTAAGAACTATGTTTACGTTCAAGACATGATCTTTTTGCTGCAATCTATAATGCGAAATTTTCTCCATTTTTCTGTGTGTATCCTCAATTTTGTTGTGGTGTTTTTTGTTGTACCGAAGGTTCTTTTCTTGTGTGATGTCAAAACTATTAATTTTCTCTTTATAGATTCTGACTTAAAATATGTAGGCTTTATTCAACTGTATATAAATAAAAATATAGACCTATATATTTTGTTTACTTACTTCCTCATTATTTTTACTTAAGTATCGGTCCCACAGACATTTACTTTAGACAATGCTATGGGATAAAATTCTAGCTTATTCTTTCAAATATTGATTTAATAATTTAGCCAGCAAGATATTTTGATTAACTCTCCTCTCTTACTGAAAACGCTCTCATTTGAAAGTTCCAAGAAATGTGGGTCATAGCTAAAGTCAACCAGTTAGACTGTGGCAAAGCCAGAATTTGACCTTGAGTTCAATGCTTGGAATGTGTAGTGGCAAACAGTATGGCTCTGGAATCGATGAGGACCACATTTGAATGGGGCACAACTGGAATTCTGCCACAGCTATGTTACCTTGAGTAAATTACTTCTTCCACACCTGTTCCTAATATTTAGAATAAGGGAACATAATTCTATCAAACTTCCTAATCTTTAGAATAAGGGGAAATAATTATATCAACCTTATCCTATTCTTGTGTAAATGAGTCATTATTCAATTTATTCATTCAACAATATTCATTAAAAGTGTTCTTTGTAATAGATATTTTTTGAGGTGTCATGACTATAGCTATCTTAAAAATGGATATTTTCTAGAAATAAATTATTTTGACTTCATGATTAACTTAGTGTTGAATTCAAATAATGATCTATAGGATCTGGAGTCCTGCTCCCAGCATTCCATCTGCCCCATACTCTCACCATTGGAATGGTGAACAAGGTACCTGGTGGAGATAGATGATAGATAGATAGATAGATAGATAGATAGATAGATAGATAGATAGAT